>NC_090921.1:1327175036-1327484362 GCF_040938575.1 Ambystoma mexicanum | reverse complement strand
AAGGAGGAAAGGCCATAGCCAATCACAGACATTTCTGAAGCAGCCCAATCCAGTAAAGCAAAATCAGAAAGAGGCGGGAAACCAGCAATGAGGGCGCTTGAGTGGCTTTCCTGAGAGTAGGTGTGTTATCAGAGAGAGTAGCAAGAATAGAGCAAACTAGGTGGATGAACCACTTCGCATAGTCACCAGGACAAATTATTCTTCTAGTGGAGACTGTTGCCAAGAGTCTGCTGGGGTCTATAACCCAGAAGCCGGCAAAGGCAATTGAATACTTAGAGGGAACAGCCCTTTGATTGGCCTGCTGTGGGCTGTAGCACTGATCCCAGTGGTAATCTTGAGACCACTAGTGTGTGAGAGAGTGTGTGTAGCATTGCTACCGTTCCAGGCAGGGACTACAGGGAGCCAGGCAGGGACTGCAGTTCCTGAGAAAATGATGAGTCTGTATTGGGCTCAATCTTGGGAACACAACTTTTGGCTGAAAGTTATATTTCTTGTAGTCTGACAAGGACCCAGTCAGGAGTGGAGAGGGGAGGGGATCATGGAGGCATTGGGGGTAGACGAGGATTCTTTTTTGTATAATTGAGAAGGTATCCACTAGGACATGAGTGGTAAGGGATAATCCCACAGTCCTGCTCTGGTAAGTGTGTTATACAGCTATAGATCTCAGAAATAAATGTAATCTTCTTGAGCAACTTCCAAGGTTAATAAATATGTGTTGGGCCATTTCAAATACCCTTATACGTAAGGGCGTTTCCAGGGTGCGACAACCCTGACATCTTGTACTTTAGAAAGGGTAAAAGGACTTCGAACCAGGAGTTTGGGCAGCAGACCCATTTACCAGATGTATTGGCTTCTCTGTCCTGACACTATTATTAGAAAGCCTTTCCTTTTCTGTTTGAGATGGTTTACCTGTAGGAATTCTTCTGACGTTGAATTGTTACTTGTGTCTCAAGTCACTTATAGTATTCTCACTACAACATTGCCAGCATGTAGCACAAGTGTAATAGTGTTGACTTGAATGTTCCAATGTATGACGTCTGATACCTGATTTTTTCCTTGTAAGAAGTGGCTTTGAGGGATACATTGATGTTGTGTACTGTAGGTCGTTAGAGGTTAGCATTTATTGAAATATTTTCTCTCACAATGTGTAATTGATTCGATGTTTTAGAACTAATTTAATGTAATTTTATATTTTCTTTGTTAATATGGACATTTTTGGTTTTATTTTTATGTGTATATTTTGATGTATTATTGCATTACTGTATGGTATATTCGTTTTTCTATTTGAAAGTCCGTTTTTACAGCTGTATCACATAAAATAAAAAAATAAAATAAAAATAAAGGATGTAGAAGAAGTTTGTGTTGACCATTTAGATCCTTGTTCTGATGCATCAAAGAGAAATATTTTGTTGACAAAAAATAAATTCTTGACATTTTTCCAAGTGGAGTTTTCATATGGGGCTTGGTGCAATGAACTACTTTGAAAAGCGTTTTCCTTAGAACTTCTCCCTAATGATGATTTAGAGGTATAGATTGTATTTCTGCATGAAAATGTGTTCTCTTGCCGTGTGATTTGAGGACTTTACAGTGGGAAAAACCTGAGCAGGACACCCCCATAGTTTGTCTTGTTTGCTTAATTTAGGCTTTTGAGTGTATTGTGGATGTCCGATGCTGTTGTGCTCCATTGTGTGGTTATCTGTAAAGGATTGATGTCTTAAATTGGTTAGAGATGGTGTGCCCCATGGAGTTAAGGGTTTTTTTATCGTAGGTGCGTAGTCCGGGTTTTAAAGGACCTGGTGAGAAGCTTGCTAGGTCTCTGTGTGTACGATGGTTTTTTGTGTGTAGGGTTGATAATTACATGCCAATGTAATCTGACCAAGAGAGACGTATGATTGCATAAACCCAGGAGTGGGATGTGATTACAAAGCCAAGTATTGCCTTAAGTGTGAGGTGGCTGAGAGTTGTCAGAATGCTGAAGAATGATTCCTCCTTAGAGATTAATGCCTACCAGCACTATATTATTTGTGCGTGGGCAGTCATTCAAATTTCAGATTCTATGATTAATTTTCAATTTGGTAATTATTGGTTCAAAGTAGGTTATGTAAGAGACTGAAAGAGAACCAATTTGTGGGAGTTGGAGGGAAATCACAGGAGAGGCCTTCTAAGGATTCAGTTATCAAGATATCTTTCATTGTGTAGGGCATATATGCTTTGGCCATTGTGGTTAGGCTGCTGAGCTTTTGTGGCTGTTGGTTGAAGTGTTGCTGAGATGTGGTCTCTGACATGAGGCTTTCTACTATGGGGAATGTGTGAGGGTGAGCTACAGCCCTATG
The DNA here is from genome assembly GCF_040938575.1 of Ambystoma mexicanum. Taxonomy (NCBI): domain Eukaryota; kingdom Metazoa; phylum Chordata; class Amphibia; order Caudata; family Ambystomatidae; genus Ambystoma; species Ambystoma mexicanum. The sequence continues at coordinate 1,327,482,029 of NC_090921.1, read as the reverse complement.
GCCAGTGTGTGTAATGATCTGAAGTGTGTATTTATAAAGACAAACATACTTTAATGATATACTGAATAGTACACTGCACTTAGTATGACTGGCTGTGATGTCATGGTATAGAATGCTCAGAGGTCTGGAATGATACAGTGAGAGGACTCGAGGAACAGACGGTTGTAGGAGTGTGAGAGAGGAACATCAGATGATGGGGCTGGTGGGTGTTCATATCTCCGAATTATCTTAAGCTGTAAACTAAATACCGAAGACACTAGAAATCAATAAAAGGTGCTTGACATAAAGAAGGCTTCGGTCTCGGTATGTTAAAGACCCACTTCGCTACATTGGCGACGAGGATGTTGGCTGCGGCGGGCAGCGGTGACGTGGCGAGGAACTGACGAAGAGGTGTGCTGTTCTGAAGTGATCAGCATGCGCTGCAACAACATAACCCTAGCCGAACCGGTACGGATCCTGGAAGGGGTTGTTAGCAGTTGGGCACCTTCAGTGCGCTGCGCTGCCGATCTGGGCGGATCGCTCCAAGAACACTGACTGAAAGGTAAAAGCCACATCGGAAGGTCGGAGCCGGGCAACGAGCAGCGGACACCCACCAGCAACCCCCTGCTCCACGGAGGCCCCAGGTGAGCGAAGGCCCGATCAGTGAGGGGTCCGGTCGCTAACGACCGTGAGGCGGGCAATCGCGGGGGTGGAGTGAGACCCTTAGAAATAGACACAAGGCGTGTGCAATTGCTAATAGATAATAATTTCTGCAATGGTTGCTGAGTGGGAGAATTCAGATTTAGCTTTGATCAGCTTGCTGTTTGGCTTGTAGCAAGGTGTGTTTGGGTTCTGATATATAATATATGATCAGGCAGAATGATTTGCTTGTATATTTGAGGCATTAAGCATTGAGGTTCTTGTGTAGAGCCAGGATGTTTTGGGGGTGGGTGGGAATGCTGTATTGCCTAGTGCTAGAACTGTGTAGACTTTGAAGCCCTGGCCCTTTTTGATTCAAATGAGCCCCAACAGATATCGCCATATCTTTTTTTGCCCCTCTCTATATTCTCAGGACAGACGCTCCAGGAGACTTTGGATGTATGGGTGGAAACGAATAAAAGGTGACTTTTGCACTGGTCGTCTTTGATGTGTAGATGTACGATCAAGGTTGAAGACGTGGTTGCCAGTAGCTTCTTTCATGGAATTACTCCGGGGCTTGTTTTAGCTTCCTAATTCTCAGAAAACTGTTGCTTGGCTAGGTCTGTTTCCCCGTTCCACGATTATTGTTTATTGGTTTCCAGGGATCGAAATTAATATTGGATAAGCAGGAGCTAAAAGCAGCTACTAGCTATTTAGCATTAACCATTGACCAGGAGCAACCAGGCAGGTCAAGGAGCTGGTGAATAGAGTTCCACCAATCTAACTTCCACATACAATGCACAAATATAATTGTGTCCATTATGTGTGATCCCTTATGCTTTAAATGTTTTATAGTTGTATCTTAATGTGTATTTATAAGTTACATTCACATAGGTGTGTTTGTTCTGCATCAGTTGGCCTGGGGAGCCAAACGTAGCTCCTGGTAGTTGGTGTCAAGCTAATAGGCTCTTGTAGGCTACAAGCAGGAGCTAAATAGCTCCCACATCCCCCCAATTTCTAACCCTGGTTTTCAGTGTGGGTCCTCAGCCTCCCAAGGATAAACGTGTTGGTTTATTTATACTTGGTTCAGGAACTCTTTTAGGTCCCACATTAACCGGTTTAAGGTGGGACCACATAGATGCAGGTGGGTCACAATTTGTCTTTCTTTCTTATCACTGTACTCCTGCCTTCAAGCTGATGCTTCACCAGAATCAACCTTTTCGAGGTCACTGCAGTAGCCATGCATTCCCCGTTTGTGCCACTAATTCTCACCTGCCAGAACTCCTGTTCCACTTCTATATGGAGATGACCAATATTTCTGTCACTTTTCTTTACCTGGCACAACTGCATTTTCAAGTTTCCTCTTCTAGAACAGCTACGTCCCAAATAAAGTCTCAACCAACTAGTATGCGGACATCTATGCCTGTGCATATGTAAGAGATGCCGATGGGGGACCTTGGCTATAATTTCAAATCTAATCATTTTATTGATCTTTAGTGTTACACTTCATCTTGGACACATTTTCTTTATTCATCACTGGATAGTACAATGTTCTGGATTGTGCTAAAAGTGCGAGCCCTCCCGCCCACTTCAGACAGAGGTTCTGGCCACGTTCCTGGCCTATGAGAAGGCTAAGTAGCCTTGGAACCCCTGCCCCGCCACCCCCATCCTGTATTTACCTTAAAAATTAATACAGGACTCTACCAGATAATCAATGTTGGTTCTCCTCCCAGATCCCAGCTTAGTGCAATCCAGTCTTTCATTTTGCTACATCAAACACCTCATTCGGTTGTGTTGGCCTCATGCTCTATGGTGGGAAGTGAACAGTCCTATTATACTTGATCTCGCCTCTCAGACATTTGGAAACGTCTTTGAGTGATGCAAAGCTGGTGTAGATGTAAACAGGCTAGCTTTACTCCATAGGAAATACAGAAATATATTGACATTTCTTTTGATAATTAGATGTGTGCTGTCTATAACAGATTGCTCAGACTGTGAACCCACTTTCTGTAATGTATAGACCCTCCTCCCTCTGGCCAACTCCATTCAGGGCCCCACCAATAGTAGGCCAGAATTCATGAAGGGCTTTGTGCCATCTTAATTCGGAGCAATCCACAGGATCAACACACATGTGCCAAGAGGAGGAAGAAGGAAAGGGCTGCTTCTTTGCCACAACTTCTGCCTATCGAGACTAACAGAACCACCGGCGTTTGAGGAGCATGCCAGTCTAACAGTGGGAGATGGGTGTGAAGTTACAGGTCGCCGGAAAGTCTGGAAGTCTATTGGAGAAGATCCATTGACCCCTTTCTGCGGTGGTTCAACGTTTCGAGTTCCTTCATCTTCCCCTTCCAACCTATGTTCCCTCCTTATGATCATGTAGGTCTCTCCAAATCTCCTTTTGGTAATCCTGAAACTCGGAGCTGGATTCTATGGACCTGGTTACCATGAACAACAGTCATCAGGTTTTCTATTCTTATTTCTTTGCATTGGAATACCGATATGCAGTTCTGCGTACCTTCTTGGACAGCCAACGGTTCTGTATTTAGTCCTCCCGGGGCGTTACAGTACTGAAGCAATAGGACTGGCATTGTACCATTGATCCCAATGATGGATATTTCCAACTATCCATCTGGGAGCCTCACATCGAGTTTTTAAGGATGTCACTTGAGATTCACTCCCTGTATTGTCAGATGTTCAACATGTTCTGCAATAGCCCTCGGGCCACTGTGATCGCGCCAATGCCTCCATTCACCACTATTAGGCCACCTGCCCTTGAGTGCCCGATATCAGAAGGCATTGGAGGCCCCATAACTGGAAAGTAGCTCACATTCTTTGGGTGATCCTGGACCCAAAGCGGGAACAGGCATTTGCCCTCCAATAAGAGCACTCCCCCTGCAATGCGTTTCTAGCCATTTCGTGTCCTATCTCCTTCTTGTGAGCTGCCTGCTGTCGCAGAGAAAGGTTTCTGGGGTGAAGACACGATTTCAAGCTTGCTGCTCATTTGCCGGAAAGAGAATGCAATAGATTCGGTTGACCTGACAAGACCATCCTGCCTGTCGCTTCCCAGTAAGGATTACAGCAGGTTTGTTATTGCATTCTCTTAGGAGGCTCATTGACCTGTGCCTGCCATTCAATGCCAAACGGATTACCAGGTACTTCGCTACACACAGCAGGATCTAACAGCATCCGGTGAGTGGCAGTTTGGCACCCTGCTGTTACCTCAGCTCAGAGTATTCGCACATTGCATTTATTTTCCTCCTATGATTCCAATAGAGTAAGTGTTTCACAAAGACCAGGTTGTGCTTAGCACCCATCCGGCTTGTCCAGGATTTAGTTTGATGTCAACATCCATCGTGGAATTGTGTCTTTTATTTATTTGTAACACTTCCGCTGGTCCTTGTGTAGTCAAGATTGGACATCTAGTTTTTAGATTAGATTTTTGTGACCTGTTAAATTTACAATCCACATAACTTGCTCTCACCACTGGCTGGTGACAATTCATGTTCGTGAAATTGCGTAGTGCTGGCAACCTGCCCATATGTATAGTCTAATCCATGGATGTATAGTGTAATCCATGGTGGAAAGCCCAGTTACAGGTTCAGGCCCTGGGTCAGGCCAGCAACCTTTCTTTCAGATGCTTCTTTCAGTCCCTGTTCATGCGGGGATTTAGGTGCCACTGTGCTGCTTGATGCCAGAAGGTCTGAGTGACGGCATCCTGGGGTTGCCCCGTGGGCATGGCTGGTGTGCGGATTCCACATACGCGCCCTGTACACTTGGAGTAAACTGGTGAGCCACCTGTCTGGGATTGTGAGGCAAAGTGCCGCCACTGCAGGAGACTTGATGCAGGTATTTTCACATGTTTTAATGCCAATTGACAGCACACCTGCTTGGCCAGCGGTGTGCCTAGGACCTTAAAAGTAAGGCAGAAATCGCACTGCTTTTGCTGGGTTTTTGTGTAAGAGGGGGCACGGGTATGGTGTGGGCCAGTGCAACCATTCCAGACAAGTTACCCGGGAAGCATGGAGAGAAGTGTCCCCGGGTCTATTAAATTGGGCACTAAACGGATTAAGTGGACTGCAATCTCCCACTAGATAAATTATTTCAGGTTGATTTGCTAGGTTTGTCTTCTGATAATCTAGTGATCATTCTTTGAAAAACAAATGAACCCTGCATTTTTGCTTAGCAAAGGCCTCCTTTCCTCATGGTGTATTTTAAGTGCCTCCGCGTTTATATTTCAGTGGGATAAAGCGAGTGGGCCTGGCCTAATAATCTTTCAAGGTTTTGTTAAGCTTCATGATATTAGCTGGCCTGGCCTTGCAACCTGTTTAGAGTTTGAAGCACTTGCTCATGCACGGTCAGTGTGTCTAGCGTTCAGATTAAAAATCTTGCCCGTAGAAGGTAGCCTTCAAGTAAGGGACTTCAGCAGACTTCAACGCCGTAAGCTTCTGGGTGATCACAATTTTAGCATCTAGCAGCAAGATAAAGCGGTTTTCACAGGATGTAAGTTAGTGGAAAGTGGTAGTGCACCTCTTCCATGTTGGTGGCTTTGTTGCACATGGCTCTGCAAGAAGGAGGGCGAGGTGGTTGTGGTGTTAGTGGAATACAACATGGTGGTGGCTTTGTTGCACATGGCTCTGCAAGAAGGAGGGCGAGGTGGTTGTGGTGTTAGTGGAATACAACATGTTGGTGGCTTTGTTGCACATGGCTCTGCAAGAAGGAGGGCGAGGTAGTTGTGGTGTTAGTGGAATACAACATGTTGGTGGCTTTGTTGCACATGGCTGTGCAAGAAGGAGGGCGAGGTGGTTGTGATGTTAGTGGAATACAACATGTTGGTGGCTTTGTTGCACATGGCTCTGCAAGAAGGAGGGCCGAGGTGGTTGTGGTGTTAGTGGAATACAAGGGGAGAACAGCCGAATCCCGAGGTACTGATGCTTGCAGACTGGAACCCCTTCAAAGTTGTCCTGGTATTATTAAGTAGATGTCTGGCTTGTGCAAATACGGTATGTGGGTGTGCTAAGTGATGGGAGAGCTGCATTTATTAGTTTGATCTCGGAGAGGCATTTGGGAATGCAGACTCCAGTCAGAAGGTTTTTAATGCTAGACTGAAATATTTCATTTTCAATCTTTTGTTGATCTCGGGTGGCAGTTTTGTGATGCTGTTCTGGGGCTCGAAATTAGGGTTTGTTGAGCCGGTGCTAAAAGTAGCTCCTGGATATATGACGTCATTAAGTTAGCAGGAGCTACCTCTAGGGAACGAAGAGCTAGTACATAGCAAGTTGCAAATCTGGTTTCCACAAGGGAGACAAACAATACCATTTTCTTGCCGTTCTCTAATGCTCTCTTCTACCTAGTTCAAAACACTGAGTTAATGTCATACAGGTATGTTTCTCTGGCACCAGTTGACCTGGGGAGTCAAAAGTAGCTCCCCGAAGCTGTGGCTATCAAGCTAACCAAGCTCTCGTCTCTTGTCTTTATGTGGCTCCCAGCTCTATGACAATTTCTAACCCTGCTGTTATCCATCAGGATGCCGAGTCCTTACTGTTCCTGATTTCCGTTTTATGGGAGGAGCAAGAGAGAGACTGACAGGACTTCGTCATATCTCCCATGTTCCTAGACTGAGGCGTTGTGCACCAGCAGGTGGCATGTTGGAGCGAGTAACCAGCGAAGCCCCTGACTCTTCTCCTTGCTTGCAATCACATATTTTGGTCAAGGTGGGAAGCCAGGATTTGAGCACAGGATTCCTGATTCTGCATTAGCACTCTGGAATGTCTGCCAAGCCTGACAGCTATGTGGGAACACAGGCTGTATTCTGTTATCCTGCTTCTGCGTGATTCGGCACACACGCTGCCTGTACTTTGCCCATCTCTCTTCCTGCTCCCTCCCACGCAAATCCATGTACTCCCCTCCACGATACATGTCCGGCAGGCATCCAACGTTGTTGGAACATCGGCTGCTATTGGAAGAGAAGAGGAGCTCATAGAGCGCTCTCTTTCACATCTCCCATGGCGGCCCAGTTTGGTAGGTGAACGTTCTTTGATGCAATGCCACGGAAAGCTCATAACGTCTGATCAAACACACTTTACAACGCCCCATCTGATTTATATCACCTGAGTAAACACTCCCAGACAGAACGTAACAGCCCAATTTCAATATAGCGCTTCTTTCAGCTGTCAACATTTTATTTATTTATTTTGTTATTTATATAGCGGGCACCGGACGTTTATTGAAGTGTATTGCGTGCGCACCCTTGTTATGCGATCCCTTTTGCTCAAAATGAGGGCAAGAAACTTATGTGTGGATAGCTTGAAATGATGCACACTGTAGTAAAGTGTTCATTTAACATAGCGCGTATTTGATCCTGGTCTTCTCGTTCCACTTGTCTAGTTGGAAAATCTGCCTACTAGAGAGGGAAAATATTGCATTTAATGCGGGCAGGCATATCCAGGTGAGCAGTAGGCTATGACAGCATGTGGGCAGGCCGTTCCTTGCACTGTAAGTGCCCGAGGGAGAGGGAGGAGCAGCCATGGCAGCTGGCCCTATTTAGTTGCCAGTTGCCTTGGTCTCGCTCTCTCGCCAGCATCTCCAGCACCCGGCATCTTCTTGCATCACTTAACCCTGAGAGAAAGAAAATTATATATGAGGAAAACATTAAACGACTAGAAACGTTGACACATAATAGTTGACAATTTACAAAAGTCAACGCTATTCTGTGATGTGATGCTATTATGTGATTGAATAGAAAGAACATCGTTTTTTTCTCTGTGCCACCATGCTCTTGATTGAAAACCACTATTTAGCCCTTTCTTTATTTCTAATGCCACTAGGGGCCTAATATGACACTTTGTTCTCTTTTTCTGGTCCTTTGAGAGCAACTGATAATTGTTTACCCTTCGCTTGTTCTCCATGGCATCACTAGAGGCACGTGATGAAATTGTGTACCCTCAGATAAGTGTAATTTGGCCATTAATGTAAATTACATAATCACTGATCTTGCTTATTATAAAGGTAGCATCCAAATAAATTAAACACCTATAACCAGCCCTCCAGGCAAGGGGTGTATCAGCCACTTTTACTCCATAGAAATTGGCAAATACTCCCAAAAAATTTAAATTAGGAGTAAAAATACTCCAAACAAAAATTGGAAAAGGACATGGAAAATCTTGCACCCCTGCTTTCACCCTCCCAGCTACATGGACATGTTTGGAGCAGTAGTACACATAGTACCACAGAAATAAACTACTTTTTTAACTGCCTGATTGGAAGAAGCAAACATGTATCTTTTAATATGCATGAATAACTAGGTGCAAAGAAATAAATATTACAAAAACATTTCCGTTTTTCAGTTAAAATGTATTTTTACTCGCTTATAACTACTCCCATTGGGAATTGGACTTACATTTGTACTCCCAAAAAAATCTTTTCACTCCCAACTTTAAAACATAGTGAGTAAAATACTCCCACTTTCAAATCTTATGGGGAGCACTGCCTATAACAATAAAAAGTACAAAGTTTTGCTAACAGCACACGTGGACTGACACCGATCCAATACTCGCACCAAAGCTCAGTACCCGGTGTCTACCGAGTTGAAGCTGCCAACAGTACACCACTCCTCTCACTATCCTACTCCCTCTTCACCTTACTAACCCATCCCACCTTCTCATTTACAGATCCTCGAGAGCGCCTAGGGACCAATTCCGTTGGTGACGGTGCGCTATATAAGTACCTTTAACATAACAACTATTAGAAACTGGGGTATCTTTTTCATTTCCATCATCAGAACCGCTTTGCGATAGAGAACAATTTCACCTGCTGTGACGTTATGCACTTTGAGAATAATGATCATAACTGAATGACATCTTTTTCATCTTTGTGTGCAGGTCTCACAATTTTCACTCACAATTAGACACTGGGCTGTTAGAGTGTACTCTTGGCGAATAAGAAATGGTGTGCTGTGTGCATGTGGAGATCTAAGGGGGCCAGTGGCCATTTATGCCCCGCTAGTAGCTTGTGAATTCTAATTTTGACCCCTGCTAAGTGCATATGTAAAACTCCATCATAGAGCAGGGACGTAGTTAAGAATGATGTCATAACAGGAAATCTAGATGACAACCTTATATTGGGCTTCCCCCTTCTTTCAGAAATAGAGAAACCCATGTTGCATAAAATCAACCGCTAAAACCGAATCACTGAATTTAACACATGGGCCTTTTATTTCATTTGTCGAGAAGTGAAACCTGTGAAACCTGTTAGTAGAGGTTTTTTCCCTGTCATTATTTTTATTATACAAAATAAGTATACATTAGTTGACACTGGAAAACGCAGCTGTCTCATCCTCCTCTCTAATCATTGTCCTATAGAAGCAAGTAAGACACTGATTTTCATCTCCACGTGGGGTTACGCCAGTGCTCTGCTTCGCTTGTTCTATTTTTTTTTTTGTATTAACATCTGTTGAGCTTCAGGGATACCTTTTAGATGCAGAAGATGGCAACATTTACATGTGTTTTTTTCTGAATCCTTGTGAGATTATCAGGGCATTTTTGTGCTGGTGCTGAAAGGATAGACTAATAAATACTTTACTGTACAGGGTTTACTTTTTCCTTGTACCTCTTTGCTAACTGTAGGGATTGGGAAGGCATGTATTCTCTTTTAGAGATACTGTTTATTGTTTGAAGTTAATTTAGAAGTATTCCTTCCTTGGAGTGTCCTGTAGCAAAAACTAATATTCTGCAAAGCTGCCGAAGGGAATTAAATTCTTAGTGAAAGGTGCTGGAAATCATGCATTGTCTTGCCATGCATCACTTCCTGTGACATTGTTTATGATCATTTGTTCCTCCACTTATTTTCGTCCAGCCCGCTCCCGCTCGTCAAGTCGCCCCAAAGTCACCCCCGCCCAATTCTTCCAGCGTGCTACATCACAACCGATTTTGGAAAACGAAGAAACGTAAGGGTCCTTGACGTTTAAGGAAACGTAGCCCCACTCCTTCCCTCACTCAAGCAGCATCTGAATTGCACATCTCGCATTTGCTGTGATGTCGGGTCCCATTTAGTGTGCGGGGCCTGACCTCGTGGGTAGGTCTGGCTTGGGCCTGTCTTAGTGCGCAGCGCTTCGCGGCGCTCAAAGGAAGACGCGACCACACGTTAGGCTGCATAAACCTGGACTGGCGTTCTAACGCCAGTTCCGGTGATTCCTTTATTTCCGGGTGTCACGTGACCCGGAAGTATCTGGGCACGTGACACCACATTCCTCTCCAACTTGGAGGTGTTTCACAACAGTTATACAACAAACATGTTATAACGGGTACCGTACACTCTGAGCCACTCTGACTTCATCTTGGCCGGGTTTTCTGAAGGTAGACTCCGTCCACCACGTATCCCTGGAGGCGGGACGATGGTCTGGGCTTCTCTCTCAGGAGGTATCGGGGACTTCCCCTCTCCAGCTTGTCTGCCACTGGACGCTCTGGTTCAGTCCTATTTTCTTGTTGGTGGGGTGCCTCCGGCTCTCTTGGGGTGGCATAGGTTCTGGGTGTCATTTGGTCTTGGGGCGTGCAAGGTGACGCCGGCTCTCCTCTTGGGGATACCAGGCTCTCTTCCCATAGTTCCGGTGGCACCTTCCTGAAGTGCAACACATTCCTTGTCACTGTTTCACTCCCTCGGGTGGCGGTAATCATGCTGTGGTTTGCGGCACTGACTGTCCACGGTTGGAGTTCAAAATTGAGGCAAATTTTCTTGGGCGTCGCCCGGTTCTTGACGATGACGGTGTCTCCTGGTGTTAGGTCTCGGTGGCTGGCTCGCCTGGCAATACTCTCTTGCTCATTTCGCCTCAGTCTCATAGCATCTATGGCTGGGATGTCAGGTTCCGGAGCTACCCATTGTGGTTGTATCGGGAGCTCTGCCCGTATGGGTAACCCAAACATGAGGGCAGCAGGGCTGATTCCTGTAGAGGAGTGTGGAGTTTGTCTGTGCGTCCTCAGGAATCGATACACTGCCTTCAGCCATGGATGCCTTCGTTCTTTAGCAATGCAGATAACTTAATTGAGTGACCCCATGAACCTCTCAGCGTCACGATTTGCTTGGGGCCATCTTGGGGTGATCCACTTGTGTTTTACGTTTATGTCTTTGAAAAATGTGCGCATCTCTTGGCTGGCGAACGATGGTCCGTTGTCGCTCTTGACTTTTGTCGGGATCCCATGTGTTGCAAAGATCTTTTCTAGTGTGAGGATCATTGTCTCTGCGTTGGTGGATGCCACGTGTTCTACCTCAGGATACCTGCTGAATTCATCGATCACAACGAGTAGGTATCCTTCGCCGGCAATGGTACAGAGGTCCATGCTGACTGCCTCCCACCGTTTGCTGCTTCTTGGGGCGCTGGCGATGGGTTCTGGTTTCTCGGCCCTCCTGGAGGCTTGGCAGGCTGTGCAGGATTCCACCAGCTCCACTACTCGTTGTTGTATGTTGGGCATCCACATTCTGGACTTTAAGTATGCCGTTGTTTTGACGATGCCCTGATGTCTGCTGAGGGCTCTCTCCTCTAGTGACGCGGGTAGCACGATCCGGTGACCCTTGAGGAGTACACCTTCGGGGGCAACTGAGAGTTCATGTCGGATCCCAAATAGCCCCCGAAGTTTGGCTTGAGCAGACGTGGTGCGTTGGGCCATGGATGTGAGGTAGTTCTTCCAGTTCCCTGACTGGATGGCTGTGGTAGTGTGTGTCAGGATGGTGTCTGCTTCTGTCTCGCTTGCTATTTCATGTAAGGTCAAGGCCCGTGGTCGGACGCAGGCGACTACATGACATACGTGTTCATCTGTTTCTTTCGCGTGGCGTTATTCCCCATCAGTGGCGGGCCGCGGGTGACGGGACAGGTAGTCGGCTGGGTTGTCCGTCCCTGGGCGGTAGTCCACTTCTATGTTGTAAGGCTGCAACTGCAGCATCCACTTCTCAATGCGTGCTGGTGGGTGAGGAGCCGATCCTCGGAATATTGGGATCAGGGGCTTGTGGTCCGAGAATACTTTTGCTTGCTTGCCCAGCAGGTATACTTTAAAATATCGGCATCCCCACAGGATAGCAAGGGCTTCCTTCTCAATGTGGGCATAGTTCTGCTCTGGTTTGGTGAGTGCCCGACTGGCAAATGCGATGGGGTACACGTTGCCTTCATTGTCTGTTTGAGTTAATACTGCCCCGAGGCCGACTGGGCTGGCATCGACAAGAAGTTTGATGTGTCTTTCTATGTCAAAGAATGCCATAGTTGTGGAGGCCGATAATGTGTCCTTGATTTGTTGGAATGCTTGTTGGTGAACAGGTGTCCATTCCCACTTCTTATCTTTCTTGGTTAGTTCCCGGAGTGGGCTTGCGATGCTGGCAAGGTCTGGAATGAACCTCGCGCAGTAAGTTGCCATCCCCATGAAACTCCTCACCTCAGTGGCCGATTGAGGGGCTTTGGTGTTCTTTATGTCGTTAACTTTAGAGGGGTCCGGCGACACTCCTTTTGCGTTGAATATGTAACCGAAGAAACATTGTTCCTCCTTCGCGAATTCACATTTTTCTGCGTTTAGTGTCGGACCGGCTTCTTCCAATCTGCCTAGGACTGCTGCCAGGCGTTTGTGGTGCTCTCTTTCGTTGGATCCGTACACAAGAATGCTGTCGCTAATGTTCCTTGTTCCCTCTAGGCCGGTGAACTTTGCGGATTTCGTGTTGGAATACCTCAGCGGCTGACGATATCCCAAAGTTTAGCGGTTTGTAACTTCTCAGACCAAGGTGAGAGGAGAATGTAGTAATATATCGTGACTCTTTGGCTAATCTGAGCTGGTGATAGCGGATCTGAGGTCAAGCTTGCTAAAGATTGTTGCTCCTGTGAGGTCCACAATGAGTTCATCTATCGTTGGAGTTATGTGGCGCTCTCTTCCGATGGCTGCGTTGGGAAGTCTCATGTCGATACAGATTCGTACCGCGTTGGGTTGCTTGGGTTTTTGGGCAACCACAATGGGGGACACCCACAGGGTCGGACCTGATGTCTTTTCTATTATTCCTGCGTCTTCGAGCTTAGCTAGTTCCTTCTCTACTGCTTCTCTCAAGTGGAACGGTATCCGTCGGTGACGTACAGCTTTCGGCTTGATGGTAGGGTCTATGTGGAGCTTGATGGTTTGGCCTTTGAGGCATCCGATGCCTTGGAATATCTTCTGGTATTGTTCTAGTAGGCCGTCGAGTTCTTTGTGTAGAAGGCTGAACGTGAATTGTATTAATTTCAGTTTTTACGCTGTCTTACAGCTTAGCAGCATTTCGCAGCCAGCATCCATGACATATATGCGTGCCCGGCAATTGGCGTTGTTATGAGCAAAGTCTGATTTAAAGGATCCTTGCACCGGTAGGGGTTTCTTGCATCCATAGGCGTATAGTCGGACCTTCTTCTCATGGAGTTTGGGCTTCGGGCGGAGCTTGCCGAATGCGGTCGTCGGCATTACAATCACTGTTGCGCCAGTGTCGATGACTACTTTTAGTGGTTCTCCGTCGGCGATGATCGTGCATGATGGTCTCTTCCGTTGTCGGGATCGATGTGGTTCAACGGCCGAGATGAGGTGCACCCGGTGTATCTGCTTGTTCCCTCTTTTCCGTCTGTCTTTGTCTCTCCTCTCGGGGGATTCGCTGCCATCGCTTTCGTCGCTATCACTTGTGTCCGGGGATCTTTGGGAGTGATCAACGGCTCTGGCCTTTCCTTGCCTGTTAGGCTGGTATGGAGTCTCTCTGGGTGCGAACTTTTCCCGGCGCTCTTGCCCTGGTCGCGGAGTTGGCTCTCTGTCATGATTGAGGCGGTTGCATTTACGGCAAGTTGACCCCCATGCGGGACAGGACTCACCTTTGTGCCACGGGCCGCCGCACCATTTGCAGGCTTTGTCCCTCCCTTGCGGCATGTGGGCCTTTTGCTTAGGCTTCACACGAGTGTTCCGGTGTCTGGATATGGCTGCAACGTCTTCCGTTGGCTTCGGGCTGTCGAGTGGAAGTCTCTGGATCGCCGCTTCGATCAACGCTACCTGGTCTTCCGTCTGCTCACGAAGACGTGCCATTTCTAGGATGCAGGATAGGCGTACATTCTTCTCTGAGAGGATAGCTCTCCTCAGTTTTTCCGAGGATATGCCGTTGATTATTTGGAGGCGGATGGCGAACTCCTCGTCGGGGAACTCGCAGCCGACCGCCATTTCGCGTAGGCGTGCATGGAATTTATCAACCGTCTCGTTTTCCCGCTGCCTGGCCATGCAGAAATGAAAGCGTTCATAGTCCGGGTTGAGGTCTGGTTTGAACATGTTGGTGAGCACCGTCTTCGCAGTGTCGTAGTCGTTTCCGTCTCTGCAGTTTGGGATGGCGTTGAACAGGCGTAAGGCGGCAGCCCCGATGTTGAGCAAGAGGAAGGTGCGTTTCTTCTTTGGTACTGTGATATCTCTTGCATCGAGGTGCATTTCAAACTGTTGTAGCCAGATTTCCCAGCGAATGGCTGCTCCATTGGTGAATAGGTCAAACGGAGGCATGAGCGTGGTGAGCGCTGGGTCGGGGTGATCTGTGGTGATGCTCCTTCTGGTTGACGAGTTAGTGGTGGCCCTTGAGGGGCTTGACTCTCCACTGGACATGTTGCGTTGCTGGGGTGAGGGCGCAGCCAAAACGCAGGCTTGTTGATCTTCACTCACCAGTGTCGTGATGCAGGTGCCTGGGTGCCTGAGTGGTGGCCTTGGTTCGCAGTGGTGTCTTCCATTAATCCTGTTGGCTTGGCTGTGCCTCCTGATAATTTAAATGTTCAATAGGAAAGAAATGTTTTTTTTTTTTGAAAAAAAATCTAAATTGTTCTTGGATGAGGCGGGACTTGCTGCAGCCACTTTGTTCCAGGCGCAATGCTCCTAGAACGGTGGGGGGCAGAGAACGAGGCTTTCAAAGTTTCTGTACATCCTGCGTGTTGATTTCGAATGTTGGGGGTGTGAAAGTGAGGCTCGGATACCGCACGTGTTGATACACGGCTCCGCTCTGCTCACGGGCTCTTCTTCTTTCCATCCTCGTCGCCAGTGTGATGTCGGGTCCCAGTTAGTGTGCGGGGCCCGACCTCGTGGGTAGGCCTGGCTTGGGCCTGGCCTAGTGCGCAGCGCTTCGCTCAAAGGAAGACACGACCACACGTTAGACTGCATAAACCCGGACTGGCGTTCTAACCCCAGTTACGGTGATTCCTTTATTTCCGGGTGTCACGTGACCCGGAAGTATCTGGGCACGTGACACCACATTTGCCACATTCAATCCCCATTGATACAAACTACGTGCAGAAATAGTTTGTGAAACTTTTCTGAATTTCTCATTTTCCTCTTTTGGTGCCACACAATGCTTAGCATACATCAGCTGCGTGTCTGTCTACGGCACAATGAGCATGTGCATGGTATGATTTTCCTTTGTGCGCACGTGTGTGTATGGCAGTAAACAGCAACTCAAACCACCCTTTTTTTCTGAATTCGTTTTTCATGCATATAAAAAAATAGTGTCAAACATTCACAGGATATACGTGGATCCGTTGTTCAATTAATTATCATTTGCCAGTCTTTGTCTTATACAAAGTGCGGTGAGCCATCAGAGGCCTGCCTCTCACATTTATTCTCAGGCCCCCTCACAGAGGTTAAGAAGGGGGGAACAGAGAAAATAACCACACATAAACATACACAGTACTATTGAATGTTATGTTAATGTTCTGGTTACGTTGGAAATGTGTTTTCTCACAGTGCTCCAAAACGGACTTGCCAATGGGCAGTAAATAAGTGAAATGTATTGCTCTGCTAGTTTGACACTGTAAAGACTGGAGGGGGTATCTCTATATGGCAGAGTAGAAGCATCGAGTACCCCAGCCGAGGTTCTCTATGGGGTAGCAATGGGCGAGCAACCAAGGCTTAAGCTCTCAGGAGGTGATGCAGGCTGGTTCTTGAGCACAGTGTAGTCCCCAAGGCCCCCACAAAGGAATGTCCATACACTATGCTATGTGCCAACACAGTTCTTAAGGTTCAAGATATATACACAATTAATAACACACTTTGTACTCTGGCAATTCCAATATGGCAAATATATACAATGTCTAGGTGGTAGCACACTTAGCTATTGACTCCTTTAAAATGCATCCACTACTGACAGTTATGATGGCATACAAAATCATATAACAATGTGTATTAACATAAATCATAGGAAGGAAGACAAGTTGGGTTAAACAATGGCAGGAATGCTGACCCCCCTCTACCTAGAGGCAATTCTGAGTGAGGGTCCCCCTGTGATGCTGGAAATGCATTGGAGGGACAGGGCCTCCCTGTCCTTGTCCTGTAGTCCTTTTTCATTTATGTTCTGTATTGTCTTCTGCCCAGGAGTCCATGTGCGACTCCTGGCAGTGCAGCTCTTCCTGTTTCTGGTTGGTGTACAGACCCCTGGGATACCCTTATGGCACCCATGGGTGGGGGTGCAACCCTGTGCCCATAGTGTATGTTTTTGGGCACCTGTGTGTGGCCCACAGAGCAGGGTATGGGCTGGTGGCAGCTCCATGCTGAATTCGACAAGTGCTCTGAGTATCCTCCATTTTGGGATACCCAGGCCCTGCCATTGGAATCAGTTGATTCCTGATAGGAGACAAGATGGCCTCTGTGGCCTCTTGCTTTCTATTGCCTGTTACCTTGTTTTCCCAAAGTCCTGGGAAGCCCTGACTCTGTCCCTTCCCTGTGACTGGTTGTTGGGTGGAAGTTCCATATATGGTGTTGTTGTGAAGTCCAGACTGGCTGGAGCCTTCCCAGTGAATGTATGTTGTGGGTAAACCCTATGGGTGGGACCTGGGTGAATGGAGATTGTAACCAATATGCACTTCTTGTTGTTGATGTCTGGTATCTGGTGTTTGACACAATGACTGAGACAACCCTGCCCAAAACTGGTATGAATGCAGTGTGTAGTGTTGAATGGCTGGGTACCTGTCCCAATACACATTCCTTGTTGTGAGTGTCTGAGAGGGAGGAGCATGGCCTGAATGCACTGTATGCTTGATTGGCTGACTGACTGCTAAATGCCCTTCTGAGTGATTGGTTGCCTGAGTGTGACCCAGCAGAATGAATGAGAGATCAACTAGTATATATGGGGGCCTCTCACTGCTAGGATTCGTTCAGAAGCTGGAGTTGAAACTAACATTGAAACTGAAGCTGAATCTCGAAGCCAAGCCTGAAGAAGAAGGTTGACTGCTGTCTCCCTTTGCCGAAATCCGAAAGCCAAAAGCCGTCGAGACTAACCCAAGAGAGGACCTGGTTAGGCGCCCTCTTCCCGTGCTCTGAGGGACCATCGAGCACCGCTAACCTTCGCCGAAGCTCCCTGGAAGTCAGACCCTCGACAGACTGCCGACCGGAGACGCTAACCGCAGAGGAGAACGAAGATAAGCACCGGACATTCCGTCCACCGCCGTCGACCAGGGTTTGCATATTTGCATAACCGCTGGAGGCCCATCGAAGCCGTGTTGCCCAGAAGAGGGGACCGATTGACGCCGTGCCATCGACGACCGGAGCCGTGCGCTCCTTTGCCTAAGACTTTTGATTCACAGACGCGCTCGTGTGCACCGCTGCCCGCCTTATCCCGCCAGAGAAGGCCAGGCCGTCGATGCGCCGAGGAGCATCCACCGGTGGCTTTCCCGCCACCCAACGACCGTAGAGACGCCGGACGACTCGACGCCCTTGCTGGGCCACAGTTCTTCACAATCTCTTTGCGGTCCTGAACTATCGACATCGTGGTGCCCCGCACGCCTCTTCCTTGCAGGACGTCTTCGAATCGTCGTCGACGAGCACCGATGGGACCGAAGCTGCCGCCTTGACGCCGAGTTCACTTTCTTCGAGGGATCTCGACGATCCGTGGCTCCTGCTTTAAAGGGAGCCGCTCAAGAAGGATCCGTCGATGACTCGTCGTCAAACTCTGCTATTCTAGGTACATTGGGGGGGTAGAAACCTTATAGAAGGAAATAAGACTTATAGAACAATATATGGACTGGCTTGTGATATATCTTTACTTTACAGGCTGCCCAGGTAGGGGGATCTCCACACAGAACTATGTTTAACGGTAGAGGACAGTATTCTGCCAATTGTTCTAACCAACTGCTTTCCTCCTCGGTCTATTGTTGGTTACCCTTATTAAGTGATTTGTGTGACATTTAACCAGAGTACAGTTGATGCACTTTAATGAAATCTAATGATAATTGTGGTACCACTTAGAACTGTATATATTTGCCATTGTAGATTTACTGAGCACAAAGTGAGTTACTGTGATTGTGTATATAACCTTGAACCTTAATTATATAAATACTGTGTTTTAACTAATACAGTGTGTGGAAATTACTTTGTGGGTGCTTGGGGACTACACTGTACTTAAGAACCAGCCTGCATCACCTCCTGAGAATCTAGGCCCTGATTGCTCGTCCATTGCTACCAACAATAGAGAATCTTGGCTGGGGTCCTCTGTGCCTCTCCTCTGCCATATAGAGAGCAGAAGTACAGACCCCCCTCCAGTCTTTACACCCCCACCTGTGCAACCTGTAATAAAGAGTATTGACAAGCCCAGTCCAGAAATGTTTAAATAGTCTTGTTTCCAGGTCAACATGTTCAACTACCCCAATGTACCGGTATCAGGTAATATTATCCCCATATATATGGTTGCCGTAAATAATATCGCCGGGAAAAGGTTGTGGCGATATTATATGGGTGACCATATATATGGGGATAGGAGCAGCCCAAAAAATAAATAAATAAATAAATTTTAAAAAAGAAGGGTTTGGGGGTTTTGCGGGGGTGTCCCCTGTATGTTCCATGCAATAATGTCCCCACAAAAAACAGCCATTTTTCGGCGATATTTTTGCATGGCGATATTTTTGTGGGGACATAATTACATGGAACCAATGTACCTGAGTTAGAAGAGTTTCTTCATCGGTTCATCGACTGATCCCTCGAGAGTGGACTCCCTTTAAAGCAGAAGCCACAGGGTATTGAGATTCCTTGGAAGAAATGTGAACACTGTCGTGGAGACAGCAGCTTTGACCTTCGCTTTGCTCTTCGACGATCGATCGTGGATGTCCTGCAAAGATGGTGCACCTCGATGTAAAGAGTTTGGGGCTGCACGACCAGGACTGGAGCACGGCTGGTTTCCAGATCTTCACTCGTCTGCGTCTTTGTGGACTTCAGGTGGCGCGAAACCCACTGGCGGATTCTCCTCATTCATCGACGACCTCGACTTTCTCCGGCTGGACAAAGCGGTTGAGGGTTGATGGCAAGGGAGCCCTTCGTTCAATGTTCTTAGGCAAGGTGGAGCGCTGCAGCTCCGGTTCTTCAGTGGCCCGACGTCAAGCTGTCCCCGCTTCTGGGCAACACCACTCGACTGGCTTCCAGCGGTTACAAAAATCCTCCGAACCCTGGTCGACGACGATGGACATCGACGGCCTCGATGTCCTGATGCTTCTCTTCAAGATTTTGCAGCGGATCCCTTCTCCAGTGGACAGCCTTTTGGGACTGACTTCCAGGGTGCCTCGATGAAGATCAGCTTGTGCACGATGTTCAATCGTAGCTCGGGGAGAGGTCTCCTAGCCAGGTCCTCCCAAGGATCAGTCCTTGACAGACTCGACAGCTTTTAGATTTTGTCAACAGAACATAGCAGCAAACCTTCTTCCAGCTGGGCTTCAAGGATAAGCGGCTTCAAGTTTCAACTTCAGCTTCTGAACAAATTGGCAAGTGAGAGGTCCCCAGATATACACATCTGTCCCTCATTCACAGTGCTCAGCCAAGCTCAGTCAGCCAATCAAGCAGAAGGGCATTCATGCAGGCAGGCAGCCAATCAGGCTCACAATGCATTCATGCCATTCACTTCCACCCAGACACCCATAACAAGGAATGTGAATTGGGGCAACCACCCAGCCTTCCAGTACACCACACTGCATTCATGTCAGTTTCGGACAGGGTGTCTCATTCTTTGTGTCTCACACACACAGATACCAGATACGCATAACATGGAATGCATATTGGTCACACACGCCATTCACCCAAATCTCACCCCAAGGGTGTACTCACAACATACAGGCACTGGGAAGGCTCCAGCCAGTCTGGCCTGGACTTCCCCACAATACCATATATGGTTCTTCCACCCAGCAGCCAGTCAGGGGAAGGGACAGAGTGAGGGCTTCCCAGGACGTTGGGAAAAACAAGGTAACAGGTAATAGAAACCAAGAGGCTTCAGGAGCCATTTTGCCTTTTTATCAGAAATCCACTGATTCCTGCGGCAGGGCCTGGATATCCCAAAATGGAGGATACTTCCAGCACCTGTCAAATTCAGCATGGAGCTGCTACCAGCCCATATCCTGCTCTGTGGGCCACACACAAGTACCCAAAACATACAATAGGGGTACACAGGATTGTACCCCCACCCATGGGTGCCATAAGAGTATCCCAAGGGTCTCTGTTCACCACAACCAAAAAGAGGAAGAGATGCACTGCCAGGAGTCCCACGTGGACTCCTGTGCAGAAAATTACCCAGAACATACATGATAAGGGAGGACAGGACAAGGACATGGAGGCCCTGTCCCTCTAATGCAGTTCCAGCATCACAGACATAGATTTTGGAGATTGCTCTAGAAGAGGACTCTTACAAAGAATAGTTCAGTTGGGGTATTGCCATGAAACAAGAGTGCCTTTTTACTAGGTTTAGTGGGTTAGTTATAAGGTTGACCAAAAAATAAAAAACTTAATCTAGAATGTGTCTCGCAATCCCTATTGCGGATTCGTGAGGCTTTTACCTGTCAGTCAGTCTTGGGGGGGGGGAAAGCATCTCTCTCTCTCTCTCTCTCTCTCTCTCTCTCTCTCTCTCTCTCTCTCTCTCTCTCTCTCTCTCTCTCTCTCTCTCTCTCTCTCTCTCTCCCTCTCCCTCTCCTTCTAAGTCTCCCGCTCCCTCTCTCTCTCTCCACTTTCTAGGTTCTTCTGTCATCTCGCTAGGCCTCTCATCACCTCCGTCTTTAACGGTCCTGGCTCTACCCCCAACCAGCCCATTCTCTCATCCTTGAGGTCTTGCCACATGATCATAGCTATAGGAAACTTGTCTTACCCCTCTCTTCTCCCCATTCTTGTACTTTACTTGCACCTCACTATGCTTCCCCATGTGCTCTTACCTCCATCCGGCCAAAGCCTCTCATGTTAGTTTCAGGGTTCTCCCTGCTCAACTCTACCACCTTATCCCTCTCTGGGCCAAATGTAACCTCTCTCATTCTTCGATAGCGGTACTCCTCGACTGCCACTCTCCTTTCCCCTCACCATACTTCTCTAGTCTTCTGTCAGCCCTTCCTGACCTTTCTTCTTACCCTCATCCGTCTGCAGTAATTCACCCCCTCTTTACTCACACTTCTCCTCCTCTCTTCAACTCCTGATATTCATTCACTTCCCTAATTTCTCCATCTCCTCCACCTCTCCCACTCTCCTCCTGTCCTCTTTTTACCAACCTCCTCCTCTCTCCAACTCCTCGCCTCCTGCCTTTATATTCCATCGCACTCTCCTCCATCTTCTGAATAAACTCCTTCTGAAAACACCCACACCCTTCTGGCAGAGTCCTGCCCTTCTGTAGGGCTCTGATTTACCCCACTGCCCCAATCTAACAGGCTTCAGGTGTGTTAGCTCAAGATATCAGGTCTCTGTCTGGCTGCAATCTCATAGGCCTAACCCTTTTCACCTGTGTCTGTGCACTGTGAGCTGATGAAGGCATGGATGGCCATTATTTCCCATGCATTCACACATGGTAAAGGACTGCAGGAGTTCATCGGATCTGCTCAAGCTGCCCGTGGGAAAACTGCACAGCACATAGGAATGCACGCTCTCAGGTACTTTCTTCACAGTCTGTAAGTGACTCTTCCGACTGATTCTTGCTGCCACCAGACCCTGATGATATAGATTGCAGTGGAACTGGGCTGAGCTAATACTTATCCGTACATTTCACTGAATCCATTTTCATCTAATGTGAAATCTTCTAATTATTTTTCTTGGAATTTGATTGGGTAAGTGGGTACATTTTAAAACATAGATGGGAGGTGCGGGTGGTCTCCACACGCATAATTTTTTGTTGTTGAAGAAAACCAAATTCCAAGATTTCACCTTTAGGTGAAGTAAATTCAGTGAAATCACGGACATCCGAGCTAATACTCTCTGTGTGAACTATATGGGGCGCTCAGCCTTTGTCACAGCTGGATCTCTTCAAGGGACATTGCCCTATTGTGGCCCCTGTCTCCTATTTCGGCATGGTTGAGTTGACCAGGGGATATCCCACCTCTTCCCCCGAGCATGCACCTGCCCCCCTTAGCCTTCCCATACATCACCCAAAGGGACAGCCATGGGCTTTGCCACAGCATATAAATGGTTCTAAAATCGGAGGGAGTTTACAGCAGGGTTCCAGATAAGATGTAGACTAAGATTGAAGTCCCTACTATTTGACATTAGGAGTACATCTTTTTGGCTGTTTGTTTTTGGTAACTAAAAATATATTTTAGCACTAAATCGTATATCTGTTTGTAATCAAATTTTTGCACCTTCTAAATCATGCAGATTAAATTAATAAAAACATTTGTAACTTTAAGTTCTGCTTTAGATCGTGCAGTAAATAGGGCTCCTTCCTGTGGCACTACTCTTCTGATATTATTTATCATCCATCTCTGTGGAGATGTTTGGGGCAGGAGCTGCCGGCGCAGTCTACTACGTAGTCTTTTTTTTTGTTGCTGACCGTATTTGCACTCGGTTTTCTTTGGTTGTGACTAGTTGCACGTTTTCAGGGCGTAAACATGCTTGTTGTGGTACTTCTCTCTAGGCATGATTTAGGGTAGTAGGCAGCACACTGATTTAGTCCATATTTGGTCTACGGGGTGGATCCCTGAGAAGGGTTTGGTTCTCAGCAAAACTTGTTGGATTCTGTGGGCTGTGGGTTTCTGACGAATGTGCACATGTGGGGTTATGGAGGGTGTTGGGAGGCGTGGGGGCGTTGGTGGGCCCCACACTGTCATACACTCATGCGCTCCGCATTCATACAAGGAGACACGCCAGAGATGTGTTGCCAGTCAGGTCCCCGGCGCGAACTGCCGGCGGGCCGTATTTATTTTCTACAGCGCATGCATGAGCCTCGTTCCCGCTCACGCATGCGCACTCTAGCGTATTACTGCGCAACATCCCTCCTTTTTCCCCAAACAGTGAACATGAACAAACATTAGAACTAACAGTGCTCTATTACAACTTTAACTGTCAATGCGGCACTGATTACGAGGCAGGGTCCATAATAAAGTCTTGGAACCTCTGCGGCGGCTTGCGCCCCGCCCGGCTCGGGTACCTGCGTGCTTCAGCCTGAGGCACCTCGTGTGTCCCTTGAGTCTCTGGCGGTTCATCGTGTCTCAGTGGTGATCCTGCATCCTGCTCTGGGCCTTGGGAGACGGTCTCTTCCGAGCTCACAGCTCCGATGCGCTTGAAGAAGGAGACGTTCCTCGTGACTGTTCCTCGTGCATTGGCGGCGGTGACCATAGATCCTTTGACATGTGTCACTCCCAGTGGCTGCGTTTCGTATGGTAGCGACAGCTTTCCTTCCGGTCTCCTGTTTCGCACCAGCACGGTGTCTCCCACAGCAATCTCCTTCTCTGGGAGTCCCCTCCGGGCGGTCTCTCTCTCATTCTGAGTGGCTCTCTCTCCTCGTACCTATTCGTCATCGATTTCTCCTGGATGTCGACCTTCAATCTCCGGTAGCAACCCCCTTGGCACCCGTTCGAAGAGCGCCTCCATCGGGGCGACCCGGTTGACCGATTCGGGCTCGAGCGGTACTCTCGCAGAAACTCAAATAGGTTGTGTTGGAGATCTTCACCCCCATTCATTGAGATCCGGAACACTTTGTTGAGCGTTCGCATAAAACGCTCTACTTCGCCATTTGCTCTTGGCCAGAGGGGGGTGACTTTATGATGCTTTATCCCACTTTCCTCACAATAGCGCGCAAATTGTTGCCCTTGGAACGGGGCACCATTGTCTGAGCATATCTCCAGGGGAAACCCATGAGTGGCGAACATCTTCTCCAAGGCCATGATGGTGTGGTCACTGGAATTGGCCAGGAATAAATAAACAATTGAAATATTTGTAATATCATACCAAGAATGGTGGATTACTTAATGAAAGAAATATAAATTACTGATGAGAGTGAATTGAAACCCATCGAGGGGAGTGAGAGCGAGCTCACCCAAGGTTGGAAGTTGTCCAGCCCTACTGTATGGATATTGTTTAGAACCTAGTGCCTAGGCTCAAGGGTGAGCCCCCACAATTGACTGAAAAATAAGTAACAAGTAGAAATTTAAGCAGTGCCCACCCCATCTCCTAATTGTACACTGGCATTGGACTCCACTAGCTCCACTTCTGGATAGCGTGACCACTGGTCTGTCACCACCAGAAAGTATATTCCACGGCCTGTGGACCCGAAGTCGGCATGTACTGTCCCCCATGGCTGATCACTTCCTACCATGGTCTGGATCAGCGGTCCTCTCTCCACCGGACTTGCAGCTTTGCAGGGAACACATTTTCTTACAAACTCCTCCACTCTGCTTTCCAACTCCGGGAACCAGACTTTCAATATCAGACGTGCTTTCATCTTGGCCATCCCCTGGTGGCCCTTGTGGGCGAGATGTAAGACCTTGTCAACCAATGTTCTTGGAATCACGATCTGGTGACTCCTCAGCAGGAGGCCGTCTTCAGCTACAGTCAACTCATGACGCGCTTTCCAGAGAGCTTGCAGGTCTTTTTGGGCCCCCATGTTCCCCTGGGAGTTGTCTTGAAGGACCTCACACCACTAGCTATCGCCAGTCGGATCTTGATGAATGTCTCATCCATGTTGGATTCCTCCGCTATTTCCTGGCGGGCCAGGGCGACGGGCAGCGCTGATTCGACTGCCAGGTGTATGGCCTCCACGCAGTCTGCCACCTCTGAAGAGTCTCTGGACCTCCCAGCACCCGGGTGGCGGGACAGATAGTCCGCAGGGTTAAGTGTTCCTGGCCGATACAGTAGTTTGACACCGTACTCCATTAGTGAAAGCATCCATCTCTCTATGCGAGGTGGTGGTTTGGACGAGGTCCCTGATAGAATCGGGATGAGTGGTTTGTGGTCTGTCACTACGACGACTGCTTTCCCCAGAATGTAAATCCGGAAGTGCTTGCACCCCCATAGTATGGCCAAGGCTTCTCGCTCAATCTGGGAGTATTGCCTCTCTGTCTCGGTGAGGGCTTTACTTGCATAGGCAATGGGTCTCATGGTCCCTTGATTGTCCGCCTGCATGAGGACCGCTCCCAGGCCCACTGGGCTGCCGTCGACCACAATTTCAGAGTCACGGTCAGGGCTAAAATATGCCATGGTCTCCTGTCCTGATAGGGCGTTCTTGATGTCGTCGAACGCCCTGTTTTTTTCCGCTCCAGTTCCACGCAACATTGTTCCTGGTGAGCGCTCTTAAGGGTTCCGATACCGAAGCTAGGTCGCGGATGAAGCGACCACAATAATTTACCATCCCCAGGAAACTTCGAATTTCCACTGGAGACGTCGGTGGGGCGGCTTCTCGGATGTCTTTCACTTTCTCTGGATCAGGGGAGATACCCCCAGCATGGAAAACAAAACCAAAAAATTCCAATCTGTCCTTCAGGAATTCACACTTTTCTTTGTGTAGTGTTAGACCGAGATTGTGCAGCCTTTCAAGGGTGTTCTCTAGGCGCTTTAAATGTTCCGCCTCCGATCTGGCAAAGACCAGGATGTCGTCCGACATGTTGATCACCCAATTGAGTCCTGACAGGGCCCCTCTGATGGCATTTTGGAAGACCTCTGCCACGGATGAGACCCCAAAACTGAGCCTTTTGTATTGATATAACCCCTCATGGGTCGTAAAGGTCGTAATGTATCTTGACTCGGGGTGGAGCTCTAACTGGTGATATCCAGATCTTAGGTCCAGTTTCGAGAACACTTTCGCTCCCTGGAGTTCCCCAACAATATCATCCAAGGTGGGCGTGATGTGGCGTTCCCTCTTGATTGCCACATTGCGTAGCCTCATGTCCACGCAGATACGTACAGCACCTGGTTGTTTAGGCTTTGGGGCTAATACAATTGGGGAGACCCACGGGGTGGGGCCTTCCACCCTTTCAATGATGTCTCGGTCAATCAAGGACTGCAACTCTTTCTCGACCTGTGCTCTCAGATGGAACGGGATGCGGCGGTTTTTGAGCGCTGTTGGTCTCACCGACCCGCCTATGTGAAGACGTATCGGATCCGCTTTCAGTTTTCCTATGCCTCTAAAGATGGTCTCGAACCGTTGTAGTAGACTCTCCAGGTCAGCGCAGTAGACCGCAAATGAGAAGTGCACGAGGCTTAGCGCTTCCGCCGCAGCGCAACTTAGAAGGGAATGCGGACTCACGCTTGTGACAAAGAATCTTGCTTTAATTTTGTTCTGTCCATGACTCACTGGGGCTACGAACACACCCTGGCATAATGTCCCGGTGTGTCACACCGGCCACAGACTCTTGATTTGGCGGGACACTCGCCCACGTGAGGCAGGTCATACCCGCAGTACTGGCATGCTGGGGCATCGCTGCGCACTGTGGGGTTGTCTCCACTTCTTGGCACCCATCTTGCCTTCCCTGTCGCGGAGCGTCCGACTGCGAAAGCCTCTTCCTCCTTTTTCACATGCATAGCCGCGTCCATTTTCGCCCCTCTGGCATCAGCCAGTCCGTACACTCTTCCCGTGTCCAATATTTGTTGCAGGGTCAGTCCAGGTTCTCTCAGGACTTGTCTCCGCAGTTTTCCGGAGCTACACCCTTGCAACAACTGGTTTCGAACCATCTCCTCTTCGTTTCTCCATCTACAGGAGCTTGCTAGATGTCGGAGTTGCGCACAAAACTTGTCCAGTGACTAATCTTCACGTTGCTTCTCCGCGCACATGACAAACCTGTCAAAGTCTACATTTGCCATGGGAAGAAAATAGTCCCTGAGCGCTTGTTTCACTGCGTCGTATGTGGCAACTGGGATGTTCAGAGAGTCATAGATCTTGTGGACCTCCACCCCTGCCGAGAACACCATGATGGCGATCTTCTCTGCATCATCCGTGACTCCTGAGGCCATGAAGAACATTTCTAGCCTTTTCACCCACAGGAGCCGTTTTGGTCCCAACTTAGATGGAGGGCCCGTGGTATCAAATTCGGGCATGGGAGCTAGTGTACTGTTCATCCTGCGTGGGATAGGGGCAATGGCGCCTTCTAGTTCATCCTCCTCCCCCATCCTGGCGTATGCTACTCACAGGAGACTGCTGGACACCTTCTGCAGCGGGTGATCTGGTCAGGTGGGTCCACTTGTGACGTGGTGCTTTCTCCCTGCACCCTTTCTCCTCTTTTTTTTTCTGTGCCACTGCCCTGCGGCTGCAAGGGCTGTGGGGTCCAAAAATTGATGTCAGGCTATGCAGGTGGCGCACGAGCACCCTCACGGGCCGCTACCACTGCACTTCACGTGCGACCTAAAATGGCCGCCGGCCACACGCATAGGTCTGTGTCGACATGGAGCAACGTTTGCCTCCTCGAACGCTGTCGGAGCGGAGGACTGCTCACGCGCCGTCCTCGTCGCCAGTGTTGGGAGGCGTGGGGGCGTTGGTGGGCCCCACGCTGTCATACACTCATGCACTCCGCATTCATACAAGGAGACACGCCGGAGACGTGTTGCCAGTCAGGTCCCCGGCGCGAACTTCCGGCGGGCCGTATTTATTTTCTACAGCGCATGCGTGAGCCTCGTTCCCGCTCACGCATGCGCACACTAGCGTATTACTACGCAACAGAGGGTATATGAAGTGTGGCATAGCGGTAAGATATGTATTGCCCATGCGATAGTAGCATCCACATCCTCCTAGGTTGGCATGTGTACATGGAATCGGCTTTAAAAGTGGGATCTGTAAATTGGGTGGGGTTCAGGTTGGAAAAGCAGAGCAGGAAGTACAAGGTTAATCATTGCTTTGCAAAGGGTGCCTTCAGCCTCGACAGCTTGTCTCATCTTTTCTTTAGTTTGAGTTGCAGAAAAATTGTCTCTTGTGGAAGCAGGGTATTGCCCTTAAAATTCACATTGTTTATGTGTGTTTTCTTTTACTAATTCTGCTCTTTGATGGAGCTATGACTTCACATGCTCTGCCACTGAATGAATGAGTGAAGTATTTATCATGAAGAAAACCTTTTAAAAAGCTAAGTGGTGAGGTGAGAGTCCTTTCCTTCCACTAGACACGAGATCCTACAACTGGACCGACTGGCGATTTCCAGTAGGTTTATTGAGGTAGTCGGCTAGGTGCCTGGAAATGTGGGAGGAAATGCAGTAGATGGTAGGTTAGGGTGGTTTTCTGTGGATAGTTTGTTTCACTTTTGGACTTTAAAAAATAAGCTGCCTGGTTTTCCCTCCAGATTACTGGCTTCTTGGATACTTGAAATTGGCCAGAGTTTGCAATTGGCTGCTTATTTGTCTCTAATTTGTGAGGAATTGTGGAAAACCAAACCGTTTTTTGGATGATAGTTTAGATGGCGTACTCGCCTTTCTGGCACACTGCTAGTTCCTTCAGCTTAGGTGTGGACTGCGAGCACCTGTCGGCGCTGGACATCCATCTTTGCTGCCACAAGGACTACCTGTTCCAAATGATGTTGCAGTCTACGTGTGAACAAATTTAGACCGAAGGCTCCCAGCAGAAGGGCATCTACTTCAATTCTATCACCAGTGGGAGGAAAGAAATTCCCTTACAAAAGGCAGGAGAGCAGGCATTTCACACCACCCACGTCCCAAAAGCCAATCCCATCTTTGAGTCACATATATCTCTGCACTGGCTCCCGGTTAAACAGAGAATCGACTTTAATATTCTGTGCATGGTTCACAAATGCCTACATGGCCTCGCTCCCACCTATTTAGTAGATAATCTAACATGGTATAAACCAACCCAAAGTCTTTCTTCTTCAGACAAGCTGCTACTTGTCATTCCACCTTCATGCTGAACCACGAGAAGGGACAGACGCTTTTCAGTATGTGGACCAAAACTCTGGAATTCCATTCCTGGCCGCATAAGGAACTTGAATGAGTTGTCACAGTTCCGGAAAGCACTGAAGACCCATTTGTTCTATCATGGCTATGGCTCTCCGTTTCAATAAAGGCTATCGTGGATGCTTCTTTGGTAAGGTTGACTGACGGTTAAATGCGATCGGCACTCAGATGCAGTTAATTCTGTTCGGCCGCGCGGTACAAGTAAATCAAAATCAAACCACCACATTGCCCTGTGTATTTAGGTTCAATTCTTTACTCAAGAAGGAATTCTTCCTCTCTATAGTGACCTGGTAGTTCACTCCAAATATAATTTCCTGTCAATATCTTAGGTTGCTGTTGAAAACGGTCCCATTTATGATTAGTAACTATGTGCCAGACGATATAAAAGTGATGCAGAGCATGTTCCCTTTATACTTTTATGATTTTGAGGAGTGTGCCGGTCCTCTTATTAAAAAACGAGGCCTGAGCATTTTGCAGGTCGGTGCGCCAGCGTAAATGATGCATTTACCCAGCACCCTTGCATACATTAGCATTGTGAATATGACCCTGACGCTAATGTATGGTGGCACCCAGCACCCAGAGAATTTCACAGTGACAGGCCTTAAGTGTACAAACATTGTGAAAACCACACAAATCCAGAAAATCAATATTTCTGTCCCTGTTTGAGTGAGAGAAACATACGTGGGGGCAGCAATGGCTCAT
This sequence comes from Ambystoma mexicanum, assembly GCF_040938575.1. Classification (NCBI taxonomy): domain Eukaryota; kingdom Metazoa; phylum Chordata; class Amphibia; order Caudata; family Ambystomatidae; genus Ambystoma; species Ambystoma mexicanum. Next base: position 1,327,452,615 of record NC_090921.1, on the reverse strand, counting down.
GGCATTGCTGTTCCACAAAAAGAAATCATGAAATGGTTTACATTATCTTCTCATGCATTGCTCCAATTCTATGTGTTCTGTCCATTTGAACGCACATCCAGTCTGTTAGTTTGGAGTGCACTTTGAAAAGTACTGAAATGTCCCCTTTAGCACACTGGTTGGTTTTATTACACTCAAGGGGGAGGGCAAATCAATGTGGGCAACTATGATACACGCCTTCACATGCACTGCCTGAATTGGGCAGAACGTTTATCCCTGTAAGTCAAGTTGGTGCACTAGCATATCACATTCTATTGCATGAAAATAAATGGAGAATTAGGCCTCTGGCTTTTTTAGGTTTGTTTTTGCCATAGAGGCAGCGCTTGATGTACAGAAGGCTTTGTTTGATCCAGGTGCTACTGGTGAGTGTGTGCATGTGTATTGCCTATTTGTTCAACATGCAGACAAAAGAGGATGGTGGATTGTCTGAATGCTAACATTTTTATCAAATCTCACTGTTTACGAGGACCCTTCTAATATGCGGGAAATCCCTGTTGTAGGGCAGTGTCTATGATGCTCATTCAAGAAATGAGAATGTTCAAAAGCATCCTTTGATGGAAGGTGTTGAAGTCTCCAGATTGGTCCAGTAGTACACCCAGTGACACTTCCCAGGCTTTGAGGGACCGCAGCGAATGCACAGATCACTATACAATTAGTATCACTCTTGCATGTTGTACATCGCATCTTTAGATTTGCAGTGATTTCCTTTTCTGTGTTCTTTGTGCAGGCACGATCAACATTTTTGCTCAAATTATTATATTGCCAGGCCATTGAACAGCTTGATGAAATATATTTTGTATTATCTCATTTCATATGAGAATCTTTTCCATGGCACCTTTTTACTGACTTAACATGAATATTTGGTTTGATTTACTAATTGGTTTCTCTCTTCATTTAAAGTTATGGACCTGTAAATGAATTTAAATATACTGCTGTCACAAGAGCTCACAGATGGAACCAGCCAGCCACGACAAAGGGTCCCGCCAGCCTTGGAAAACCGAGCCGTTGTGGGATAGCCAAGAATGGGGCAGGCCACTCCCTTCTATACACTCCAACCCGAAGATGGAGGAGCTTCCAGATTGCAATCCTGTACCCAAATCTTTGGATGGAGCAGACGTCGCTGTCACCGGACCAGCAAAGTCTGTGAAGGTTGAACCCCCCAGTAAGTACGATGAATTTGGTAGTGGCGATAGTCCTGCTCTACAGCCAAAGAAAAAAGCAATCTGGAAGCTACTAGGTAGCACAAGCTATCCTCTTGTCCCAAAGTGGACCTCTTACCAAAATGATTCCAAAGGGCCCTGCAGTTTCCCAGGCTATCGCAACCATGGAAGCAAAGCCTACCAAGGTTGGAGGAAAGACAGCGAAGAGCCCTCTGCAGCAATTGTGCCAGCACTAGAGTTTTGCAAGTTTAAAAAGCAACCTGTTTCCAAATCTAAGGCTGTGTTCAGCCCCATGCTAAATTCTCTGTTGACTGTGAAGACTCCAGTACCTGAATCCATACAGGAAAACACACAAGGGCCAATGCACAACCATCACACCAGGGAATCCATTCTGGGATTGAAGGGAGACCCTGGCCACACGGGAGTGATGACTTCTGGGCAGAGTACAGTTCCTCAGGCAAGCCCGAAGCCGAGAGGACCATACCGCGCCAAAGTTAGTCCAAGCTTAAAACATTCCTCTGAGAATACCCAGTCTGAGCCTGAGCCCTCTAGTAGTGCAGAGGAAGTACCCAATAGCAGTGTGGCCTCAGTAAACTCTTCGGTCCTTGGAATTGGGGGGAATGCCCTCTCAAATGAAGCGGATAAAAGCAGCGACCAGAAGCCCACACCTGAGAGTCGATTTCTTTTGATTGATGATCAGGGTGTTCCCTACACTCTGATGAAGAGAGAGATGGAGAACAAGCCAAAAGAGGAGCATGCTGCGACTGTGGACGAGAAACCACCAGCCCCTAAAAAGCTCCATTACTGCCTCGTATGCTATAGGACATTCTTGTACCTGTCAGACCTAGAGCGCCACAGCATCACACACTCAGAGCACAAGCCCTTTGAGTGCAAAGCATGTGGAAAGACCTTCAAGCGTTCCTCTCACCTGCAGCGGCACAAGCACATTCACACAGGTGAACGTCCCTTTCTCTGCCTCATCTGCCAGAAGGGCTTCCGCGAGTCTGGGGAGCTGCATCGGCACCAGAGAGTGCACACTGGTGAAAAGCCATTCCAGTGCGAACTCTGCCACCTGCGATTCACCGAACGCAATACACTTCGCAGGCACATCAAGCGGAAACACACCCTGGACAACCTCTTCCAACAGGACAGTGACAACCTCAGCGACTGGGGGGAGGCATTTTCAGAGACTCCAGAGGAAGACATAAAAGCGAGCAGCGATCAGGCACTCAGCGACAATACTCAGAAATCCCTCTCCTCCTCGCCCAGCTCCTCCCCCTTGCTTCATTAAATATTATTTATAGCCTTGCTAGTCTTTTCTAATCTGATCGGTGGAAGTCAGGTGACGTGATGTGCTTGGAGGACATCCTTTGTGACAGAGCTTCTGGCAAGGATGGGTTAGCACAACTAGATCAGCCTTGTACTACCCTGTTTATTTGAATCTGTCATCTCCCACCAAGTATAATTCTGATGTGTGCAGTTCTGTGTTTGAGGCCTACAGATTATGTTAAAACATGTCCATTTGAGGTGATCAAGTCTGATCAGGGGAATCCACAGAGGACCTTCAGAGTTTTACCAGTTGACTCTAAGAAAGGCATGGCGGCACTGAATTGTCTCAGACATCGGGAGCACCAGGTCGTTTTAATATACCCTCTCGAAAATCATCTACCCTACTTGTTCTCCACCATTACCCTTGTTTCCACAACGCCTTTCCTATCTTGTGTTGGATAGTTTGTTAATGTTGATGTCTTTCTTTTTTTTTCATGTTATTGGTTTTTTAGTCCGTTAACTGGTCTGGTGAGTTATTGTTTCTTGACAACTGCATCTCTGGCCTTTAATGTTGGCAGTCTACATTTTCGTGGCAGAACTACACGTGCCCCAATGTAACAGTGATGGAAGTTACTCGCAATAGACACGCCCAAAAGTATGCTTTCTCATGTGTTGGCACCCCCTGCCCTTCTGTCTAAAATTAGAAGACTGAATTTGCTAATTAAGCATGCAAGACGACTGCTTTTAATTTATCTCACAACACAGTTTATTTAAATGTGCTCTGTCCTGGTTAGATATCATCTGATTACTGGAACGTCACTGTTCCATGCTTTCCTCAAACATTGCATGATGGGATAGCAGGATCCTTTAAATCATGGCTCATAGGAGGACATTTGGAAAGCAGAAGATTCTGTATGCCATCTATGAACAATGCACTCTGCACTGTATAACGAACTACACAGCCAGCTCTCTTCTGTATCTCTCAATTCTAGAAAAGCTCTACACTATCTGACATTGGCTGCAGCAGCTTATGTACAATTAGGGAATCCTAAAGTCTTACATTTGATGTGTATGGCTCATCCAAATGTATCAGCAACAACTTGTAATATTAATAGGAATTTTGTTTTTCAGGAAAATCTTTTTTCTTTTTTTACTTGAATGCCTAAAAGCCAGAGTCGGTGTCGACAAGTGAATGTTTAGACTACAACCAGAACGTCTAGGAGGTGGATCTTGTGATTCAGGAGCCCACTCATAGGATGCTTTTGTAATAATCAGCAAGTTGACCTTCACCTTTCTGTCCAATTTAGCTTCGTAGCTAACTGGCCTAAATTATGGAAACAACTTGTTTTGGTGGAATTTACATTTTTTAATATACAATGCAAATTTAGCTGTATTTATAGTGAACCCAAAACTGTAATCACCTGCAAGGTCTGTTTTACACTGAGTCTAAAGAACTATTTATCAAGTAATTCAGTGCCTGTAAGTTTGGTAGGAAGATATAAAATTACAAATATAAAATCTGCGCTCTGATGTTTTTTCTCTCTTAATTTTCAGACTTCTGTCACCTAACCATGAGCATGCTTGGTGACCGTAGTTTGGTAGTGAAATGTAAAGTCTAACACCCTCTTATGTGACACACAAACACTTTCCTATACACAGATGTTGGCATTGTAGGCAACTGGTTTACATTTGTTTGAAGGCACATTGGATGCAGCTTGTTGACATTAGGAGCCCAGAAGCTACATGTTCCTATGCCACAATATATATATATATATATATATATTATTCTGAGTATCTTCATTGGCTTAGGCTTCTTCTCCTGTGATGGAGTTGCTCCAAAGCTAAAATGCTGCCAACACTCCTAATTGGCAAGTTGGCAAGTCATGTAGCAATTTCATGCTCCCCTCCCTATGTACCTTATTTCTTCTGAATTTCCATCTGTTCTGTGACCTCTCCCTCTGCACTCGTTCAATACTCTCACCTTCCTTGTACATCCTGTGTTTCTCAACCTCCTTGCGTGTCCCATGCCCTCTCTCTACTTGTGCAAGTTGTGCTCTCCTGCTCACAAGTTGCAGAAGTCACTTTTCTCGCTCCTTATGTGTCTGATGTGGTTTCAGTCCCCCATTAACCTGATGCCCTTTCCCACCGCTTGCCCGATGAGATTTGTCCGAGCAAGCACTCCCTCAGCATGCATTGGATGTGTTTGTTCAACCGTTCTGTATTTCTGATTTTCTTGGGCTCACCACGTGTCCTCCGTTTCCCTTCTTCCATGCAGATGTGATTCTGACTTGCACCCTCAACCAGATGCTCTCACAGACAAACAGGTCAAATGCTTTGTTCCCCATTGTCTAATGTTCATCTGCATTGGTGTGACCCTTTCTTCCCCATGCTCTCCTTGTTTAGTGCTTGTACTCCATGGGTCTGTTTTTTTCTTCACTCCCATCTCTAGATATGTTGAACTCTTCTTTCCTTTTACCCCCCCATTCTTGCTGTTTACCCTTCAGATCACTACCTTCCACCTGTTAAATTCTTCATCGCCTTGGCTCTCCAACACACTAACCCATTCTTTCCTCCGCTGGATCGATGCCCACTAAGATCACCAATATAGACCCTCAAGCGCAAGTTTACATACCACCAATACTGGCTGCCCTCACAATAATTATAATTATTCTTTTATAACACGCTTGATAACAGTAAGTGGTTTCTAAGTGTGGGATCAGGATTCGAACCTGTGTTGCGCTGCGTTGTCTTGCTTCCAAGAGAAACGTGTTGGCCCTGAGCGATCCTTCATCTATACATGGCATCACCTTGACTATTTTAGAAAATGGTTATCTAGCACAAGCTAAGCAGCATTGTTCATATTGGATCTTACACATCTACAAAGCTAGACTGGTATTTTACTTTCCACCCTTTTGAGCACAGTCCTCATCCTTAGTCCTTATCTAGACCGTGAAATTAAATTTCTTACATTTGCTGTTCCTTGTTTGTGAGGGCTTCTTTGCAGAGCTGATGGCTTCAATCGTGCATGTTGACCTTGGCTTAAACGTGAATGGCCTAAAACCACTGAATGTAACTTTACGACCTGGTGGCCGAGGCTTTATTGTCACAAAACTACCCGAGTGTTTGGCGAGAAAGGTCTAGATTGAAGGCGTGATTCCAGATTTCCTCTCTCTCCAGACATATGCACAAGACAAATCTTCCTTTTAACATAATATTGTATAAGTCAGTAAGTGCAAATTCTAATGCAAGTTCCGTTCTGATCTGTCTATGGCACTGTTGTCATTTTAGGGGCTCTGCCGAATTTTAGGGGTTTTGTTGCATTTAAGCAGCACCTTAACACCACTTCAACTAAAGATTTTTTCACAGAATTTTGTATCATCAGATTGTTTGCGTCAATCTTGTGTCAATTTAACAGTGTTTCAACTAAGGGTTTCCCACTGAATTCCAACAGTTTTGTTATCCTATAGCCCCTACTACCTGCAATTCTAAAAAAAAAAAATCGTTCTGCTATCACAAGTAATATCTTTTTTATTTTTAGTATTTTATTAGGCGTTTGGTTAAACAAATACAAACCATTTGCATAAAAAATATACATAGAAAATATCAACCATTTCATACAGCTTCTAAATAGCATATTGGTTTAACACCATTAAAAAGAAACACTAGCGCAATTTCCTGTAATTTAAAAATACATAAAGCATTTTGAATTGACCTAAGTAAAATTTATTTTGACCAATTCAAGCCGTATTTATATAATACACTGCTCAATTAAGGATATACATATTTCCTGTGTACAAAAAGGCCCCAAATTGTTCCGTTTCTATATTATTCAAATGGCCGACAATTTGTTCATAGCCTTTTCTAAACCTAGATAATAACTTTCAGCAAGCAGTTAGGAAATGAATGGCAAATAGTTTCCACTTCCATACCACATAACCAGCAAGTTTTCACCTCATATGGGATGTTAGCCAATGCTCCCAAACGTGCTTTATCTCTTTACGAAAGGACCTAATGTTCTTCAGCCAATCTCTCAGAACACCAGCTGCAGATTAATTACTCAAAGATTCAGTGCAATTAAGGGATGTTCTATTTCTTCAGGAGATTTTCCATCATGTAAGCAAAGTGGTCGGTTCCATTTCGTTACAAATATCCTCAACATCAACAGATTTAGATAAATCCAAAGCTGCTCTCCAAAGTTTGCCCTCTAAGATTTGTATCTATCTAGTTTCTTTTTCCCAAAAAGCCTCCAACCCCTATAGGGCACAAGGGACAATGCTGGCTTTATACATCTGTAATAGCCCCTCAATGGAATAACCACCACTGTTGGCAACAGTAGCCTTGGTTGTGTTACATTTCCTTTGAGATTTTATAATCACAACACTGGCTAGAAAAGTGGCGCACAATGAGTCATGGATTGGGACCCCCAAAAGAGTGTATTTTCTAAAACATCTATAACAATATCCTCTATATTCCAAACAATATTGGGGGCCTTATTCCTATTAGCCTTAATTATCAGATAATATCATATCTTTTGCAAAAATGTGTTCCTAAAGTACACATGATGGGGGTTTTCCTTGCAAATCTAAGTAGTATCCAACATTTCTGGTAGACATGCATCATGTCAACCATATTAGATAAAACATCTCATCTCAAGGAGTTCACAACTCGGCCTTCTCACAAAGTAACATGTCGACTGACACTTGATTTCTTGTCTAGAAAAGAAAACAAACATAAAAAAGGAGCAATATTGACACATAATATGTAACCGATATAAAAACACATTTAGCATTGTTTTTTGCCCATTATCAGCACAGAAACAAAGAAATGTATTTTTCTTGTACTCAACCAACTAATATTGTGTGATATAATAATTTGGCCAGTGGAAGAATAATCAACTCACTGGATGGTTAAAAAAAAAATCCTTCCCATAAAAATGTATCTTGTTTTTTAATGTGGCGTATTATCAATAATTTGACAATCGAACTGTTAGTGTAGAGCATCTTTGAAAATGGTTTATAAATTAATGAAGTAAAACATTTGCTACATCAAATGTCCGAGAGTAAAAGAATACTACCTGATTGTTTACATATTGAGTATACTTATGTGCACTCCTTACTCCAGAAGTTTCAATTTTAGTAAGGTCAAAATAATATTTTCTTTAAAATTATAAAAGTGATAGTTACTTTTTTTTAACGTAAAAGTACTTATCTCCCATTGTTTTTTTTATTCACATACCAAGAAACTCTAACTTCTATTACTATTATTTTCACTATTTGTTATCAGTTTTAGTGCTGGTGTATAGAAACTGGTATTATTTGCATCAATATTAGTGTGGCTTCCCTAATGACTACTGTAGCCACTGTTCTACACAACATACACGTAGTAAACATACAAACAATCATTCCGAGAACAACTTTAAAATGTTATTAGTACTTTATATGGAACATTGTATGAAAATGTTTTAGACCTAAACAGTTACGGTGTCTAATCAATATCAAACACTTTGAAAGAAACTTTGACACTTAAATAATATTTTCTTAGACGTATCATGGAATTCTAGATCACACACTAGTTTAATTATTAGTAGAATGCAAAATCAAAAAGTACACATTGCCTACAAAGATATAATAGTACCACTAATAAAACTGTAGCCATTTGGCAGTTTCCTTCAATAAGCCAGTAACGTATTTGAGAAGAAAGAAAATGTGTGACCACTACATTTATTGTAGAAAACTGATTGACAAAATAAAGTTTAGAATCCAAGAATTCACTGACACAAAAGTGTAGTGAAAAATAGCTAAACTATTACCAAGTTGCTATTGCGTGGCCGTCTGCAACAGGCCACGTTCATACATTAAGGGTGTAATTCATAGCTTTCAGCGCAGAAGTAGTGCACATGGCTGGTGCAGAGAGGGAGCGTGCGCCAGCCACGTGCGCTAAATCCCATTTCCACACACCGCGTATTCATGGATTTCCCCATCCATATCCAGTGGTGGCGCAGCGACCATCCAGCAGCGCTAGTTACGTCCCTAACACCGACCCTTATGGCAAAAGCAGCCGCACAAATCCACAATATGGCGCAAAGGCCAGTGGACCAGCATACACCCCCCCAACAACAAAATTGCGCTAAAACGCTTGCATACTCTGCTCACGCCAGCCAAATTGCGTGTAAAACTCCACACGCACTCCTCGGAATACGGGTACGCATATTCTGAGGGGTGCGCGAGTGGGGATACACGTTCCTCGCACACCCCTGGAATAAGCGTACCTGCTCGCTCCAGCCCAATCGCGTGTAAAACTCCATGCGCACCCCCGGAAAACGCATACCCCGCTTGCGCCAGCCCAACCGCATGTAAAACTCCAGACGCACCCCCGGAATACGCGTACCACACTCGCGCCTGCCCAATCGCGTGTAAAACTCCTCGCGCAGCCCTCGGAATATGCGTTCATGAAAAATACAACTATTTACAAGAAAGGTCCACAAGGGTCCATGATCCCAAAAAAAATAAGCAATACAAGGTCCATGAAAAATCCAACTATTTACAAAAAGTGGAGCAATGTTCAATAACTCCAAAATAAAAAAAAAACATAAAGGAAACTTATACCTAAAGAACTATTTACAATGGCAGTGGGCTAGTCCTATGGCTCACTTCTTAATGTTAATGTCTTTGGTCAGGGCAGCATCAAACTCCACCATCTCCCTCCGAGTCCCCTCAATGAACGCTGCCCGCCTCAATCCCCGGCGCATGGAGTTCTCCGCCCTGACCATCGTGAGCCGTGCCCTCTCCGCCCGCCGCCACTCTGCATCTATACACTGGCCCAACCACTGCCACACGGAAGACACACTCAGTCCCGGGTCCTCCTGCCCGTCAGCCGATGCCTGCCCCTGGGATGTTGTTGGCCCAGAGTTCTGACGCCTCCCACGTCGAGCCTGCAGCCGCACCAATGCCATTTGCCTCTGCCACCACGAGGGCCTCCGGGATGATGGAATCCCCCGGTGCCACCGTGCACGTGCCCTGCTCGGAGGTGCCTGCACATCCTCCATTGGCAGAGGTCCAGTTGTTGTGGTGACCACCTATGCTTGTCCTCCGACTCCTGACTGTGTGTCAAGGATGGCACTATGTCAAGAGTGGCACAGGGCCCGCAGGTAGGGTTTGGGTGGCTGTGTTGATGTAAGGTGACAGATAAGTACACACACAGCAGGAAACTCATCAAGAAAGAAAAGTAGGCAACTGTAGTTGTGAACAGAAAGGGGCAGGAAATATAAAGATACAAACAAACTGGATTCCCTCTTGGGTGTATGCAGATGTGGAAAAAGAGTGTTCCACGGACCTGTGGAAACTCCAGCCTTCTGCACGGATTACTATTACAGAGGCCCACTCTGTCTGCTCATGGCTGGGACCAACAGCTGTGGGTGTCTGTTAAACAGAAAACGCGACAAGGGAAGGGGCAGAGGTTGCCTGCCGGAAACCAACAGTCAAGCTCTGTACAAAGGATCAACATAAGACACAAGAGAGACAAGAACAGAATTAACCAGGGACAAGGAAGTCTAAGATAAATCTAGCAGAAGGGAATGAAGGAAGAAACAGTACAATAGCAATGGGTAAACTAAAGGAGAGGACAGAGGAGTCAAGGAAGAGAAGGACAGGGATCAAGAACAAGGGGTTGTAACAAGGAAGAGAGCAAGGGAGCAGCAGCCAGGAAAGAGGGGGGCTGCAAACAAGGAAGCAGGGCTGCAGTACCAAATGGTACAAGGTACAGAAAAACTGTAGTGGATTGCAGAGGACTGTAGTAGGCTGCTAGGCAGAGAGTCCAGAGGAGCAGGACTGAGAGCTGTAGTAGGCGGCAGACAGAGAGCCCAGAGGAGTAGGGCCGCAAGGAGCGACCCCAAAGGAACAGGGCGTAGAGGCAGAGAGACCCGAGGGTCAGGGCTGAAAGCAGAAGAGAATAGCAGGCTGCAAGGCGGGGAGCCCAGCGGAGCAGAGCAGCAAGGAGCGAGCTCAGAGGAGCAGCGAGGCAGGGAGCCCGGTAGGCTATGGCTGTAGGCAGCGGAGTGTAACAGGCTGCAAGGCAGGAAGCCCAGAGGAGCAGGGCTGGGAGGCAGGGAGCCCAAAAGGCTAGGGCTGTAGGCAGCAGGGTGTAGCAGGCTGCAAGGCAGGAAGCCCAGAGGAGCAGGGCTGGGAGGCAGGGAGCCTAAACGGCTGGGGCTGTAGGCAGCAGGGTGTAGCAGGCTGCAAGGCAGGAAGCCCAGAGGAGCAGGGCTGTGAGACAGGGAGCCCAAAAGGCTAGGGCTGTAGGCAGCAGGGTGTAGTAGGCTTCAAAGCAGGAAGCCCAGAAAGAGCACTGGAACAAAAGCAGGAAAATGCAGCAGCAGGAACAGCATACAAATTCGAGACAAAAGGCATAAAGGGGCTGGGAGGACTCTAGATGCAAGAGACTGAGCTCATGCAGGCAGCTGCTTAAATACCGCCCTGCTCTGTACTGAGGCAGGCTAATTGGCAGCACCTGGAGCAGCCCACCTGAAAACAATCTGCCTCCTCCCTCTCTGGTCTTGAGATGGTGGAAGCAGCACTGATCCCTAGGGCTTCTGGGGATTGTGGTTCCAATGCTGACGAATGGGAATGGCCAGGAATTGATAGCTGTAGCAAGGTGCATTGTGGTACATGTAGTTAGTTGAGTTATATAAGAAGGCACCAAAGTCACGCAAATGGGAATTAAGTACCAAAGTGTGAATAGGGGTTGTTCCAAGAGTATTCTGAAGATAAATGAATTACAAATAGTACATGATGATTGCCAATGTGTGCGCCCATGGCGCAGGCATGACACTGTGGCAGGGATGTCTTCTCCACCAGCCTAGCCGCGGTGGATGGGGCAGGTCCACAGGGTGCCCAGTTGAGACATGGGCGGGAAGATGGCACAGAGAACGACTGGTGCATAGGGTGCGCAGATGAGGAGGGGGTCACAAGAGCGCCCAGCACACGAAGGGACCCTGTGCCAATGACTTGTCCTAGCAAGTTGACATGGGCACAAAGGTGTTCGAAATGATGTGCGTTGTCCTGCCTGGATGTGCGCAACGTGACACCGACTAGGACAGGCTCAACCCTGTCATGGATTGCCACGTCTGCAGGTAGAGGAAGGTCAGTTGACGTAGACACATCCCCTACCTGTGAACAGGCCTGGACAGAGGCATCCCTGCTGGTGCAGGATGATGCAGTCACAGGATCAGGGACAGGATTACACACAGGCACCTCCACGGCGACCTGTGCTGTCTCCTGCCCCTGGACTGCACCACTTGCACCAGTGAAACTGAAGGGGCCCCTGAGGGACCCTCGTGTATGTAAACAAGGCACAATCACCACACACTAACTGATACGCCAGACACGAGGTTGTATTCCCAGAAGCTAGGGTTTATTGCAAAGCAAATAGTCTCAGTTGGCCAACTGGGTCCCACGCCCCACGATGTGTGTTTCCAGACCCCGGGGGACGCAAGAGAGTGAGAATCGTACAACAGTTACATATATACAAAGCAAGCATCTTACAATCAGTGGTGACACATCCAATACCGCCCATAATGTATTTCCTTTGAATTGGGTATGATGATTGACAATTGTGACAAGTATGGCACAATTCTTTGTTATAAGAACACACTGCTTCTGTTCTCTGCAAGCAAGCTGCGTGCAGGGGAGAGACACATTCCAGGCCTTGCTATCTCCTAGTTTCTATTCGTGTACTGGGGTCAACGTGCTCTCCAGGGCTCTACAGGGCTCAGGAAAGGGGGGCCGCAAAGAAGAGCATAATTCAAGCCATTTAATGTTCGCTTCTAACATTTCTACTGTATTAACGAGACTAGCTGGCACCTGTGTACTGATTAAAATGCCTTGCTGCTTACTTCCAAGGACTTGTGAGGGAGGAGATCGGGCATTTCTGTCTGGGTTGCTGCGTTATGTTTCAACAAGTCTCTCACCGCCTTGCACTTTACATGAACAATAATGTACTAGTGGAGCAGAATAAGTATTCAGCAAAGCAGTTTTAACAGAAAGCAAAAGGCAAACGTTAGAAAACAAAATGGCGATTTCAGTCACTTCAAAATGGCCACACTTTAGTCAAGCTTATGGGTATATATTTCTAATACTAAACACATGAGGCAGTTGGTCTTCGGCCAACAAAGTACATTGCCTCGTGATTGAGGGGTGTCTACTTTTTCTGGACTGACAAACCCTCCTTTTGGCCGTATGCCAAACGCCTCATCTGTACATTGCATCCTCTTCTGACCAAGTATCTGATTCTGATTCTGAATCTTGCACACTACTGGTCTCCTCATTGTCATCAATATTGATTGACATGAATTCTTTTACTGTCTTTAATTCATCATTACCGTGAGTACTTGATTTAGTAGTGCTCTTTTTTTCTACCATCCGTACACACTCCTTGCTTATTTCAGTACATATTATGGGTAAGCAGTGTATGCAACAACAACATGTCATGAATATTCCTAGCACTGCTACTAGGATCGCAAATATTTTCCATCCCCATGAGCGTAATACCTCCCTGAACCAGGAGCTTATGTTTAATTCCCAACTCCTTTCAGGGGGGTGAAGGTCAGAGTTTAAAACGTGCAACTTTCTTATCGCTTCGAAAATCGCAGGGGAGGAGTCGCTTACAAATACGCAACACACTGATCCCACGATTTTGCAAACTCCCCCACGATCAACCAGGATTACAACAAGAGCCATTCTATTTTGGAGTGTCATCAATCTAATTCCTTTTTCCTCTAATGTCATATTGTATAATATATCTGTTGTTCCATTTATTGTTTTCTCTAGTATTCTTGACAGTTGTCTTATATTATAGGAGTTTATTGCTTGGCCCCAAAATGGTATGAATGATTTTGCTATGTCCTCTGTGATCAAACCTCCTTCCTCATTTCGCCGTGGTCTTGACCTAGCCAATTTTGCTATGTCTGCTGTTCTTGAAAGGAATAACCCTGGGAACAAAAATCCCAAGTAACAAGTACCTCCCCAGTTTCTAGGTAACCAGGGATACGCTTTTTCTCCACATATAAAATAAACAGGATCACCTACATAAACTGGCTCTACCTCCTTATCAAGGAATGCTATATTCATACATCTAGTGAATGTCCCCACCGAATAGGAACCCTTTTTTCTCAGGCAAAAGGGGACAGGGTGTGGACTGTAATTTACTGTATAGGAGGGGGGCACTGTATCTTTATTTCCTTCTGGGTTCATATGGAACGTAATTACAGATGATTTATAGGGCACAAATAGTCTGTCTTGTGGCATCACTACTGGTGTGATCAGTTGTGCTTTGTGAAATATAGAACAACCTATAGGTTTCATAATAATTTCTTCAAATTCATTCATATTTGTTCTATCTAATTGACCAGTTTCACTTTCGTTCCATTTCCCATCATATAATGCACTCAAGGATGCGTAACATGCAGTACTCAATGGCAACGGCTGCACATACCAACCAATTCCTTTCCCACCATGTTGCGGCAAGTAGGCACATACCAAACAATTATTCTTTCTCAATATTGGGTGAGTCATGTTCATTATTAGCACTAATGTGTTTTTCCCATAACCTTCACTGTGTCTTTCTTCCATTGGGGACAGAGTGTAAGTTATTACATGAACCGGGCTTTCAGTAGTGGAAATGTTTCCAACAGGCAAGAGTACTTCTAAGAGGTGTATTTCTTCCAAGTACCATAATACCAATACAGTAATTATTGGGGCTAATATACTCATTACGCACATCACTATCATTAAGATCAGCATGCAATTTTTTCGACAATGTTTTTTCTGTAACCTTCCAGTCTCTATAGCTAACTCATTATCAGCAGTGGTTCAGGAGGGGGCAAAAACTGGTTCCGGCATTTTTCTCTCGCTTTTCATCTTCTCCACCAATGTTCGTCGTGAATGTCTCTTCTCGCTGCACTCATTCGAATGTCAATAAGTTCAGTAAATGTCAACAGTTTGTTCTGCCAGTTCTTAGCAGCCTGGATTTGCTATACGTTGGGCAAGATTTCTGTGCATCTGCACATTGCTCAAAGAACTCCAGAGCAGTTATCAATTGCCTTCGTACCATGTGAGCCCTTCTTGTCCGTAAGGGGTGATCTGCACATGGATTTCTTTTAGCACCGAGGAGCCTCGCTCTTGGGCTGTCCGATTTGCACAACCCTCACGCCGCTCTCCTCTAGGCCTCCGGTTCCTACTTCATCTGCAATAGGAAACAGAGGTAACAAAGATCCAAAGAAATGAAGATTTGATCACTCCTTCTTCCGGTTCCGCAAATTATACCGCCTTGCTCGTGGTATCGTGTGATCAATGAATAGTGTGGGTGCACTTCCAGACTCGAGCTCGGAGTCAGCCTGTGGCGCAATGACAGATGATGGTGGGTGCCAAAGTGATGATGCAGATTTCGTTTCAGGCTGCGGCGCAATGAAAGATGATGGGCGCCAAAGTGGTACACGTTTTGTGTCAGCCAGCAATGATGCAGGTTCTGCTGGACAACGTTGGGGCACTCTTTGCCCTTCCTCCTTTATAGCATTTTTTTCAGGCTTCGTTCCAGGTTTTATTTCAGGATCAGACAGATTTTGTGGCAAAGAACTGGCAACAGTTTCTTTTGTTTCTGGGACTGCTGTCTCTTTCTGGTCGTCTCGATCAGGCAGTTTCTCGGACTGTGATGGGACCTTTTTAGCGTGCGTTGCGTGTATCCACGCTTTCCTTCCGTCCACACGAATGGCGGTCTGCGTTGTTAAAAGTATCTGGTAGGGTCCACGCCATCCGGGTGCAAGTGATGTTTCTCTCTCAAAATACTTGATCAGAACCCATTCTCTGAGTTCCAGTGCATGCCCCGGACCAGTGTATCTGATTGGTAATGCCTCCTGCACCTGCTGATGAATCAAACGCAATTTTTGAATTAACAGATTACAATAAATACTGAGCACAAGATATTCAAGCTCCCTTAGCCGCTTTGGCTGCGGTGCACACCAAACATTCGCCGGCCTCCCCATCACTATCTCATATGGGGAGAGCCCAGTTCTTGCCTGCACAGATGTGCGCATGCACAGTAACGCTAGCGGTAATGCATCTACCCAGCTCAACTTGTTTCCTGCACACATTTTGCTTATTTTGGCCTTTAAAATGCCGTTGTGCCGTTCAATAAGACCGGGTGTCTAGAACAATGGAATCTCTTGTCAATCTGGAGACCTGCGCAAATCTGTAATATCACTGCCCACAAAATGTGGGCCATTATCTGACCTTATGACACAGGGCAGACCAAATCGGGAGAAATAGTCTTTTAACATTACTTTTACCTTTGCAGTGCTTATCGCGGTGCAGTCTTTTAATGGATATGCTTCCACCCACTTACTGAATGCACATATAACCACTAGGACATACTTCAAGTTTTGCCATCTCTCCATCTCTATGAAATCAAAATGGATTACCTCAAATGGCATATAGGGAGGCCCGAAAATGCCTGTTGGATTCACCGTTGCCCTTCCCCACATTGTGTTGTAGGCAGGTGATACAATTCTGGACCAGCCTCTTGGCATTTTTCTTTGTGTGTGTTCTCCCATACTGTAGCTAGATGCTGAACTATCTTTTTGGCACAAATGTGTGTAGGGCTGTGGGCCAACGCGACCATTGCAGTTACATAGGTGTTGGGCAGCATCCAATTTTTACTCTTCTTGTCTACCCAGCAACCTTCTAGATCTAATTCTGTAGAGCCCTCAGCGCACCCTTGTATTTCATCAGCAGTGGCCTCTTCCTGCATCTCTTTGACAGTAGCAATTCCATCTTCTATCATGCAGGGCACTTCCTCAGACTGTACTGTCAACATTATGGTATTCAAATCAGTGGCAGTTTGCTTCGCAATCCTGTCTACAAATGCGTTTCCCTCTCCCACTTGACATGTTACTTTTTTATGCGCCTCGCATTTCACTATTGCTAGGCGCTTCGGACACGTAAGTGCAGACAGTAACTGTACAATCAAAGGGCCATGTTGAATTTTGACCCCATGTGATGACAAGAAACCCCTTTCAGCCCAAAGCCGGCCAAAGTTATGAACCACGCCAAAGGCATATTGGCTGTCAGTATATATGTTTACACTCAGATTTTCAGAAATCTCACAGGCTCTAGTCAACGCTATTATCTCCGTGGCTTGTGCAGAGTTGTTGGGGATTCTTTTGCTTTCTACAATACTCTTCAACGTAGTGATAGCATAGGCAGCAGTTGATGTGCCATCAGGTAATTTAAAACAGGAGCCGTCACAAAACAGTTCTCCATCTGGCTCTTTTTGTGGGGTATCTGTTAAATCAATTCTTCTTTTGGTAGTTTCTTCCTCAGTAACCATTAAACAATCATGGGGAGGTGATTCATTCTCACCAAGTTCTTCTGTGGGCAGTGGCATTAATTCTGCAGGATTCAAAGCGCTACACCTCATAATTTGGATGTGTGGTGCAAAAAGGACAATTTCATATCGAGTTAATCTAGCAGAGGTGAGGTGTTGCGTCTGTGTTCTATTTAATAGAACGTCTATGGCATGTGGCACCATCAAAATGAAGGGGTGCCCCAATACCATTCCTTCGGTTTGTTTCACTGACGCAGCAGCCACTGCAACAGCTCGCAAACAACGTGGTAGTGCGCGCGCTACAGGGTCCAGCACAGAAGAAAAATAGCCGCATGGCCTATTTCTTCCACCTTGTTCCTGTGTCAAAACAGCCAACGCACAGCCCTCACTTTCATGTACAAACAATCTGAAAATGTTCTCATAATTTGGTGTGCCCAAAACTGGAGCAGAACACAATGCAGTTTTGAGCAGATCAAATGCTCTTTAAACAACTATATAAATACCTAAAACGCAAATGGCAGAAAGACAAAACCCGAGAGAGCCGGGCCACCCTGGCCCGACACCTTTATCAGTACAAGGCCGAAATCCGGAAAGCAAAAAAAGCCAACTACAGCTCTCGAATCCTAAACTGCAAAAACCTGAGCAAAGAACTCCACAAAATCATCTCTGAATTCACCAAACCAGCTTGTACCACGACCGTCCCGACCCCCTCACAATCACTGTGCGACTCACTCTCCATCCACTTTTACACCACAGCTCTCGAAAGAACAAATACTCTAGCCACCAAACTGACGCTCTTACATCCACCAGGCAATACTCCCCCCATACCGACCTGCCAACCAGCTGCAACCACTACGCAACCAACGTCCAAATCCTTTAGTCCAATATCATCAGAGCAATTTCTCAAACTTCTATCTGCCCGCAAACCATCTGGCTCGCCACTAGACCCTTGCCCAGCAACAACCCTCAAAGAAATCGACCTGTGCAGGAGAACACGCAAGATCCATCATAAATGCCTCCCTTTCTTCTGGTATCTTTCCCGACGCATTCAAAACTGTCCATGTCAAACCCCTGATTAAAAAACCTTCCCTCGACCCTGTCAAGCCCTAAAAAAATTAACGCCCCATCTCAAACACCAGGTTCCTTGCCAAACTCATTGACTGAACCGCCTACTCCTAACTAAATGCCTTTGTCGAAGCCAACAATCTCCTAAACCCCGCACAATCAGGTTTCAGAGCCCGTCACGGAACTGAAACCACCCTAACCTCAATCTGGGATGAATTTAAAATGACAGCAGACTCTGCGGGATGCGCCGCACTAATCCTTCTTGACCTATCCGCCGCCTTTGACACAATCAATCGGTCAATCCTCCTAGACCGCCTCCACTCCATAGGAATTTGTGGAACCGCTCTTAAATGGATAGCTTCATTCCTCAAAGACAGGTACCAAATAACAATACTCTCCACCTATACCTCCCAAGCCCGACCTGTCGACACGGGAGTCCCACAAGGAGCATGCCTATCCGCCCTCCTGTTCAATCTCTACTTGATCACCCTCGCACCAATAATTCGTTCACACAACATCCTGTGTTACAACTACGCCGACGACACTCAACTAATTCTAAAACTCCTGAACTCAAAACCCAACTCCCGACCTGAGCTGGCCTCCTGCCTCCTTGACATGGAACTCTGGATGACCCAAAGCCACCTCCTGTTAAACCCCTCCAAAATGGAAATCATGATTTGTGGCAACTCTGATCTTCTTCCGCACCCACTACCCTGGCCACCCGCCATGGGCAACTCACTGACCCCCTCCAACTCAGTGAAAAATATTGGATGCACCCTTGACTCTGACCTAACACTCTCGCGCCAAGTCAACAACGTCTCAAAGTCCTGCCACTACCACCTTAAAACCCTTAGGCGCATCTTTCCATATCTCTCCTTTCCCAACAGACTCTCCGCGGTCCAATCAATCGTTATATCAAGACTGGACAAGGCAAACCCCCTATACCTTGGAATCCACACCTACCAACTGAATAAACTCCAAAGGGCACAAAACGCGGCAGCTAAAATTCTACTTGCACTCAGCCCAAGAGACCACATCTCCCCAGCCCTTAAAACGCTGCAATGGCTTCCTGTAGCGCGATAGGTGACCTTCAAAACCTTATGCATCTCCCATCGAGCACTGCATAAAACCGGACCTCAAGATCTTCAAGACAAACTAAAACCCTATCACCCCCCCACGCACCCTAAGATCAAGCTCAGCCGGCCTCCTAGTCATACCTAAGACAAACTCAGTCAGGCTAGGCGGATCATCATTCTCAGTCTTGGCCCCCACGCTATGGAACTCACTTCCACCGCACATCCGCCTAACTGAGGATTTAGCGTCTTTCAGTGAACTGCTGAAAACCTGGCTCTTCCCCTAAAATCAACCTATACCAAACTAACCCAAACAGACTAACAGCGTCTCAATGACACCAATCCAAAAAACTACCTGATGCGAGGAATTGACAGCCAGTAAACCCCTAATATAAACTAAAATGACAATCAGAATTAACCAAATAAAATAGATCAACACAATGAAGTGGTTAATAAGAACAAATCATACGGAAACAGTAAAGAGACTTAAACTCCTGAAATGGACATAATGCAAGAGGAGTGAACGAAATGAACGGCGTGGGTGAAATAGTTAGAATAGATGAAGCATGTGGACCAGATGATTGCGTTGAGTGGAAGAACTCACGAGTAGAAAAACAGATGACTATATCATTTGAATGAGTGTATAAATTGAATGAATATGTAAATTGGATGAGTGTATAGAATGGATGATCAGGCTGAGCGGTTGCATATGACGAGGGGATAAATGCATAGAGCGCCTGAATGTATAGAGCGGCTGAATGCATAGAGCGCCTGAGTGTATAGAGCGCCTGAGTATATAAAGCGCTTGAGTTATAGAGCACCTGAGTGTATAGAGCGCCTTTGTGTATAAAGCACCTGAATGTATAGAGCGCCTGAGTGTATAGAGCGCCTGAGTGTATAGAGCGCTTGGCTGTATAGAACGCCTGGTTGTACAGAGCGGATGAGTGTACAGAGCGGATGGGTGTACAGAGCGGATGGGTGTACAGAGCGGATGGGTGTACAGAACGGATATGTGTACAGAACGGATGAGTGTACAGAGCGGATGAAAGTACAGAGCGGATGAATGTACAGAGCGGATGAATGTACAGAGCGGATGGGCGTACAGAGTGGATGGGCGTACAGAGCGGATGGGCGTACAGAGCGGATGGGCGCACAGAGCGGATGGGTGCACAGAGCGGATGGGTGCACAGAGCGGATGGGTGCACAGAGCGGATGGGTGCACAGAGCGGATGGGTGCACAGAGCGGATGGGTGCACAGAGCGGATGAAGGTATAGAGCAGATGAGTGTAGAGAACAGACAAATAGATGGAACAGGATTACTGCGTATTAGCGAATGACTTTATATGACTGATGAGTGCATATTGCTGTTGAATGCGTGCGGACCGGATGTGAGCGTGGAGTGGAGGAGCACAGAGAACAAATGAGTGCGGAGAGCGGATGAGTGCGGGGAGCGGATGAGTGCGGGGAGCGGATGAGTGCGGGGAGCGGATGAGTGGGGAGGGCGGGTGAGAGTGCGGAGGGCGGGTGAGTGCGGAGGGCGGATGCGCGTGGGGAGCTTGTGAGTTCCGGGAGCGGGCAAGTGCAGAGAGCAAATGATTGCGCAGGGTGGATGAATGCGTAGAGCAGATGAAGGTATGGTGCATACGAGGGACAAAGCAGACAAATGCCAAGAGCAGAGGAGTTACTTAGACCGGGTGAGTGCGCAGAACGGATAAGCATGTAGAACGGATGAGTGCGGAATGCATGCAGAGCTGATGAGGGCGTAGAACAGATGAGTGCGGGGAACTGATAGATGAGCAGAGCGGGATGGATGGGCAGAGCAGAAGAACATATTGAGTGGAGGGCCACATAGAACAGACTAGTGTGTAGGGCCGACAAGTATATAGAGCAGACAAGTCCATATGAGCGAAAGAGGGCATATGAAAAAAGGGGTGCATAGAAGGGGATGAGTGTGTAGAGGGGCTGAGTGCGTAGTGGGGATGAGCGCATTGAGGGGGCAAGTGCGTAGAGCCGATGAGTGAACAAAACAGGTGAATACGTGTGAGGGCATAAAATGGACGAGTGCCTGGAGCGAACGAGTGCCTAGAGCGAACGAGTGCCCAGAGTGGAACTGACCTGTTACTAGAGCGGACGAGTTGCGTAGAGATACTGAATGCATAGAGTGGATGGATAGAGTGAAGTGGAGCACGTGGGGCTGGCAAGAGTGCATGCATGGAGTAGACAAGAGTGCATGCGTGGGGCAGACTAGAATGCGCAGGGCGGACTTGAGCGCGCTGGGCGGACTGGAGCACGCGGAGTGGACTGGAACACATGAGTGCGTCGAGCGAACCGGAGTGTGTGGAGGAGATTGGGATGCATGGAGTAGATAGGAGTGCATGGAACGGACTGGAGCGCATAGAACTGCGTGACGTATATAGTATGGTCTGGAATGCAGAGAACGTTTTGAAAGAGCATATAACACATCATATCACACCACCACACATACTCTCCCCTCTACACCACCAATCAACTAGAACACAGAGATA
Organism: Ambystoma mexicanum; assembly: GCF_040938575.1. NCBI lineage: Eukaryota > Metazoa > Chordata > Amphibia > Caudata > Ambystomatidae > Ambystoma > Ambystoma mexicanum. The sequence continues at coordinate 1,327,431,111 of NC_090921.1, read as the reverse complement.
GTATGACACCATTCGGTATAACTGTTCCCATACTAACATCCGCCGCATACTCCACAGCATTCTAAGTAAAACACTGCTGGTTACACACCCCCAGCCAGGCCTTCTCAGGCCTAACGCAGCCACACTCGGTCTGGATAAATCCTGCCAGAACGAACACATACTCCTGATCTCTCAACCACCACACCTACCGCTAAGAAGCAGCTATTACACGAATACCACACCAGCTGCACACATAGCCGGTGTTCACATGCACCTTTGACTCTCTCTACTCTCTCTACTGATCTGAACTTCGGTTCCCAAGGGCGTTCAACCTACCAGCGCCTTCAGACCAATGAGGCGCTATATAAATGCAAAATAACATAACATAACATAACGTTCTTCATTCCACTGCAAAGGCATCACAGCATCCTTTTTCGTCAATGCCACCATTGGGTTCACAATCAATGCAAAGTTTACAATCCACTGCCGGCAATATGAAGCCATGTCTATTATAGCTCTGACTCCTTTCTGTGTTTTTGGAATAGGCATACCAGAAATACTCTTTATCCTCTCTGGCGTCAGTCTTCTCCCCTCTCTCGAAAGTAGGTAGCCCAAATAAGCCACCTCCTTACGACAATATTGGAATATCTTTAAGCTTGCTTTATGGCCATGCGCTGCTAAGTGTGTTAACAGTAAAACAGTGCTCTTTTTACAAATCTCTGTATCAGCAGCGATCAATAGGTCATCTATATACTGTAACAATACACAACCTGCCGGTAATTCTAGCATATCTAGCTGTTCTTTCAATGCTCTGCTGTAAATACTCGGACTCTCTGTGTAGCCCTGTGGAATGCGCGTGAATGTAAATGATCGTCCTCCTAATGTGAAGGCAAACAGATATCTACTTTCCTTGTGTACTGGAATACTGAAGAAGGCATTTTTCAAGTCAATAACATTAAAGTACTCTGCTGAGGCAGGAATCATTGTCAAAATTGTGGTGACGTCTGTAACCAATGGGAATTGAGGATCTACTACCTTGTTTAGTGCACGCAATCAATTATGAAACAATATGGTACCTCATTACCTCCTTTCTTATACACCGGGAGAATGGGACTGTTACATGTACTGCCTGTAATCTCCTCAATTACCCCCAGTTTTACCAAATCAGAAACAATACTTTTCAATCCTTTCTCTCCTTCTGCTGAAATTTTATACTGTGGAGTACGCGGTAACGTTACTCCTTCTTTCAGAGCAATCTTTACTGGCTCTATTTTCAAGCATCCCACATATCATTGTCATTCATCACCCATATACAAGTTGGCACTTCACTCAATTCTCCTGGCAAAGGTTTGGACAAAAATTCAGACACTGTTTTCTGTGGTGAAATTATCAAGAACACTCCATCTGGTGTGCAATGGATAACTGCACTCAGTTTTTTCAGTAGATTTAACCCCAAAAGGTTTTCCCTACAATTTTCTGTTAAGAGAAATGGACAATATTCAGTGAATGGACCTAATGTTACTGGTACTGGTTGGGACACTGGATTGATTACTGGGGTACCTGTGAACCCTACTGAAATATTCCTTTGCCCTGACAGTGGTATTTCTGGAACCAAGTGATGGTCTATCGAGCATTTCTGTGCCCCCGTATCTACGAGAAAGCTATGCTCTCTATTCCCGACTTTCATTTCTACGTAGCCTCCTTTTTGATTCACGGGAATAGGCACTGGTTCCGACCCCTGTCTTGGGCTGTCCTATTGAGGAAATAACACATCATCCGATGTGTAATCGCTACTATTACTATAGTACGTATTTGATTGGGTATCAAAAATGTTCCCTCCCCTTCCTCTATTTCCATTTTGCGTGTTCTGTTGGCTCTGATTCTGGGTAAAAAAAGTCTGATTCTGAGATTAGTTCTGATTCTGGGTACCATTTCCTTGGCTATTTTGGTGCTGCTGCATGTGGCTTCTATTCTACCCATTTGTTCCTGGGTGCCCCCTATGCTGTCTTTGTTACATACGCAACACATTGGTCCCTTTGGGCCTGAAACCGATTGTGCGGTGTAACGCGGATCAGTACTTCCAAGATGGCAGACCACAGAACAGTCTGCACTGAGAACAACGTTGCAGTCTCTGCACGTTCGCCAGGGACGCTGCGAACTACTCACGTGACACCATATACGGCACGAAGTTTGACTGATCTTCGCGTCGCTACTGTTTTGGCTGATGCTCTGTGAGTTCGTACCTAAGTGCTCTCATTTCTCTCTACCTCTACTTTCCTTCATCCTTCCGTACTAATACTGTCCTATCTCAGATTCTCTTCCCAGACGCACCGGCTTGTCCATTTCCAAGGATCGTTCCCGTATTCCCGCCAGGAGCTTAATCTTCGTTCCCATCTCTGGTGTTCCTCTCGGGTAATTACTCTCTACAGTTCATTGTCTTCCCTTCAGTCTCTATCTTGCTATTTCCTAGTGCTCGCACTCACCTCTCGATTATCCCCTAGAATTCCCGTCCTTCAGTTCTCTCAGAATCCGTCCTTTCAGGGATCGCTTCAGGTATTCGCAGATGTACAGACTAAGAGTTTTGGGATCTTCCTTATCCTAGCTGACCTTCTTTGTTCTTCTACTCTTCTCTTCTGCAACGCAACATACCTTGTTGTTTATGCCATCAGAAGAAGCCTTCCCGCATAGAACTGCCATTTCCATTGGAGACGCCGTCCTCACGCTGTGATCGACACATCGAAGTCCGCATCCTGTCAGGGTTTTCTACCCCAGAGGGTTTCCCTGACAGTCGCGCACTTTCTCTCGGGGTTTCATTACCGAGTAGCGAGTGTGGAGGCGGTCGGGGTAATCTTTACGTTCTGCATTTGCCTTCCATTGAATAGTTCCAGTTTGCCGAGGTGAGACTTTTCTTTATTTTATAAAGTTTGAGATAACAGATAGCAACGTCCAAAAAGAAATAAACATTTTTCAAGTAAGGAATCGGCAGACTGATATTCAATGGACCAGCAAATGCAACAATTTATGGCCGCCATGCAGGCAATGTCATTAGAAATGCAATACCTCAAACAAGACAATGCCCAGCTGCGTCATCAGGTCACCCGAGCTTACTTTGATTCACCTCCATCAACATTAACTACAGGCAAGTTTGATGGAGATCCTCGTAAACTTAAAGAGTTTCTGGATAGTTGCACAGTACAATTCACTTTCAAATCTTGTTTCTTTCCAACAGACTAGGATAAAGTTGGCTGTGTAATCTCCAACCTTTCTGGACCTGCTTTGGCATGGGCAACTCCCTTGGTAACATCGAATAACGCGATCTTAGACTCTTACTCCGCTTTTTCGAATAGTTTAAAATCCATGTTTATCCGACAAGAAATATCAGTATCCACACAAGAGAAGCTATTAGACCTTAAGCAAGGTAGTAAGGACCTGTTAACGTATATCACGCAATTCAAACAGCTATCTTCAGAGACTGGTTGGCCAGATGACGGGCTGCTCACATTTTTTAGATGCAGACTATCTAATGATCTCAAGGATGAGATGGCTAAAGTTCCTCGTCCTGCCAATCTAGCCGAAATGATTACTCTCACCATGCAAATTGATTATCGGTTACAGAAAGACCATGCAACTGCCATTAAGTCTGTTCCGACTGACGAACCCATGCAAATTGGATCCGTCAGAGGACCATTCTCTGCTACTGAAAAGGAAAGAAGAAAAACCTTAGGTTTATGTATGTACTGCAGAGCCTCATCTCAAATATTACGAGATTGCCTGCTAGTTCCTCCCCGCCGTACTCAAATCCTGAGGTCAGGAAACTTCAAAACCCTACCACAGGGGGAACAGCGGTAGAGGTTCATTACTCTGATTCCCCAAAGAGGCTTGGTTTGAATATTGACACTGCGGAAACCACTCAAAACATGGTTGTTGTGTCTGTAACTATAATATTGCCTAACAGACCCTACAAGGTATACCTACTTTAATAGACTGTGGAGCTGCTGGTAACTTTCTAGATAATCAATGGGCCACAGAACATGGAATTACTCGTCTACCCAAAGCTCTGATTACTCCTATCCAAGGGGTAGATGGAAAGCCTTTAAGCTCTGGCCCAATCCGAGAACAAACCGAACCAGTTATTTGCCAGATTGCCGCACACAAAGAAAACCTGGTGTTTGATCTCATCAAGGCGGCTCACTTCCCAATTATATTAGGTCTTCCTTGGTTAAGGGTGCATAACCCTTTCATAAACTGGACAGCTGGAACCCTTTTTCTTGGTTCTGAATACTGTGTGCGTCATTGCCTATCAGATGAATCAGTAGGTATTCATATCCCGACGGCTAGCTCTGAAATTCCTTCAGTTCCCTCTATCAACCATTTGGAGGTTATTCCTGATTGTCATATGATGTACAAATCCGTCTTCTCTAATCCCGAGTTCCCCACTCTACCACCCCACAGAAGAGACGACTGCCACATTGACCTACTCCCTGATCAACCTATCCCTTTTGGGAGAATGTATGTACTTTCACAGCGAGAAAAGAGCGTCCTTCAAGAATATCTCCAGGCAAATCTACGAAATGGACTCATCACGGAATCGATTTCTCCTGCAGGAGCCTCTCTCTTCTTCATTCCCAAAAAAGACTCTAATGAACTCAGACCTTGCATCGACTACCGAGGAATTAATAAGATCACTGTGGCAGACAAATACCTGATGCCGCTTATTCCAGACATCCTGGAAGCCGTCCGAGGGGCTTCTTTCTACACAAATTTAGACCTTCGGGGGCGTATCATCTCGTCCGTATTGCCCCCGTAGACGAATGGAAAACAGCCTTCCGAACACCGTTTGGACATTACGAATATCATGTGATGCCATTCGGGTTGGTAAACGCACCTGCCGTGTTTCAACGCTTTACGGACCATCTTTTTGCAGACATTCTATTCCACTTCGTGATCATCTATTTGGATGATATCCTTGTGTATTCCTCCAACCGAGAAGAACACATCGAACACGTGAATCTAGTATTAGAACGTCTGCAGTCCAACCATCTTTATTGCAAAGCCTCAAAGTTTGAGTTTCATCGTAATCAGGTAACTTATTTAAGGCTTGTTATGTCATCACAAGGCATATCCATGGATCCAAGGAAAGTCTCTGCCATAGTCAAATGGCCCGTTCCATCCAACATCAAGGAGATTCAGGGATTCCTGGGGTTCACCAACTTTTATAGGAAGTTCATCCCTTGTTTCTCAGAAATCATTCTACCACTCACTCGTCTTTTGAAGAAAGAAACTCCATACCTCTGGGATGAATCAACTCATTTCCAAACCCTAAAGTCATTGTTCACCTCTGCATCTATTTTGGTCACTCCTGACCCAAGTAAACAGTTCTTTTTAGAAACCGATGCTTCCCATCATGCATTAGGCGCAGTCTTACTACAGCGCTCTGAACAAGGGGATGAGAGACCAGTAGCATATCTTTCGAAAACTTTCAACGCCTCTGAACAGAACTATTCTGTGCTTGAAAAAGAATTGTTGGCTATCAAAAAGGCCTTTGAAGAATGGAGACAATTGTTATTAGGTTCCCCCTTTCCTATAGAGTTTCGTACAGACCATCAGAATCTCAAGGTCCTACAGAATGCGCACACAACAAACAGTCGGTAGGCACGCTGGGCTTATTTCTTCCTCCCGTTTCGGATAGAATTCACATTCCTTCCGGGAAAACACAATTTGAGGGCAGATGCCCTTTCCCGTAAAGATTCACCCACCTCTCAATTTTGTCCAGAACCGATGTTTCCCAGAGCAAAATTTATCGCTGTTGTCACTAATTTTTTACGAGAACTGGGATCTGCATCCTCCGACAATCAGTCACTCTGCGAAAAGATCGCCTCTACCTATCATCTCACTGAGGCTAAGCCCTATTATTTTCACAAAACCCAAGTTCTGGTTCCGACATCGATACTTCAACAAGAAGTGTTACTGATGTGCCATGACTCCAGAGCAGCCAGTCATCGTGGCTTTCAAGGTACCCTGGACCTAGTGCTACGTCATTTTTGGTGGCCAGGAGTCCGGACCGATGTCCTAGACTATGTAGCAGCATGTACCGTGTGCTCCCAATCCAAGACTCCAAGAGTACCTCCTATTGGACTATTAACTCGGATGCCCATCCCAGAAAAACCATGGCAAGTAATCTCAACTGACTTTATTGTAGATCTTCCTACTTCTCAGAAGAAGACCATTATACTGGTAACTATAGATTACTTAACTAAACTGGCGCATTTTATACCATTGGCCAAGCTACCAGGAGCAGAAGGAATGGCTAAGATCTTCCTTTCAGAAATATTTTCCCGGCATGGCCTGCCTGATACAGTGGTTTCTGACCGGGGTCCTCAATACACATCAGTTTTATGGGAGAAAGTCTGTCATTCATTGAGAATCAAACAGGCACTTAGTTCAGGCTATCATCCCCAGACAAACGGACAGACTGAACGTCTTAACCAGACTCTGGAGGGATACTTACGGTGTTTTGTATCCGCTGCCCAGGACAATTGGTTGGAATTACTATCGTTTGCAGAGTTTGCATACAACAACGCTAGACACTCTGCCATTCGCACTAGTCCCTTCCATTGTTCCTATGGATTTCATCCTTCCTTTGTACCAACGGTCAACAGTTCTCCTTCATGTTGTCCAGGAGTGGATAGTCTAATTTCTGGAATCCAGGAAGGACATAAACTTGTGAAAATATTGCTACAAGCCGCTCAAGACCGGGCCAAGAATATCGCAGATCGACATCGTCAAGATTCTCCCTTGTTGAAGCCGGGAGATTCGGTTTGGTTGGCATCTCGCTTCCTTCCCCGTCATTTGGTCCCATCCAAGCTTTCTCCGAAATTCTTTGGACCTTTTAAGATTATCTCCTTGGTAGGTTCTGCTGCTGTAAAGCTAGCACTACCCACGTCATGGTCTCGGATACATCCAGTATTCCATCTGTCTCAGATTAAAATAGCAGTATCTGACTGTTTTCATCATTCAGACAGAACCCCTCCACCTCTGGTGTCTACTGATACCGGCCCTGAATATCATCCAGGTAAACTACCACGTACTGATCAAGGATGTCATGGAATATATCATTCATAAATGCCTGGAAGGTGGCCGGTGCGTTACAGAGCCCAAAGGGCATCACCAAGTACTTAAATAAACCGTAACGTGTCTTGAACGCAGTTTTCCACTCATCCTCTCTTCTCATACGGATTAAATTGTAGGCCCCTCTGAGATCGAGTTTAGTGAATATTTTTGAGGAACCCAACTGATCAAGGAGAACAAAGATCAGGGGAAGGGGTACTGGTTTTTTATGGTAGCTGCATTCAAGGCGCGATAGTCAATACAGGGACGTAAATCTCCTTCTTTGGAACAAAAAAGAGTGGGGACGCAACTGGGGATTTTGAAGGACGAATAAACCCCATGGCAAGAGCCTTGTCTATGTACTCTTTGAGTACTGCATCTTCCTTGAGAGTGAGTGAATACACCCTTCCAGCAGGTATCTTTATTTGATATTGCTCCAATATGCATCGTAGAGGATACCAATGCCCTGGCAGGGCTATCCTGGCTGATTCCAGGCAAGGAAGTGCATTGACTATTGCAATCGTTGGAAGGAAACTGGATCTGGTATGTTGACCAATCAATGACAGGATTGTGGAACTGCAGCCATGGAATACCCAGGATGACTTTGTAGGCCGGAGCTTGGATAATATCGAATGATATCATTTCTGTATGGCCTTCATCAGTGCTCATATGTAATGGAACCATCTGATGTGTTACCTTTCCAGAGACAAGGATCGAACCGTCCACCGCATTAACAGTTTCAGGTAGGGTTTTGCGAATAAGCGGTATGCCTGACATAAAGGCAAAGCATTGTTCAACATAGTTACCGGTTGCTCCCGAATCTATCACTGCCATTGCCTGAAACGAACGATCTTGGTTCAAAGAAAATGTAACAGGAAGGCGGACCAGCTGAACCAGATTCTGTATCTGAGAGTCCAAAGGTGTTCTTCCCGACGTAGGGACTCCATCTGCTGTCGGGATTTGGCATTTCCCGCCTTTCTCAGGCTTTTTGGGACATTCGGGCAGCAGATGATCAGAAGCCCTGCAATACATGCAAAGATTGTGCGATCTGCATTATTCTCTTTGAGCAGGCGTGAGTGGACCCCTAACCACACCAATCTGCATAGGTTCTGGTGCAGGAAGTGTCGAGGATGAAGCATCCGCAGGGGCTGAGGCGAATAGAGCAGGTTTCTTCTCTCCACGCCTTTCAGCTTTACAGGCATCAATCTGAAGGACTAAATCAAGCATTTCCCCGAATGCTGTGGGAACCACTGGGACATTGGAGAGAATGTCCTTTAATCCGTCAGAGAGACCTTGATAGAAGACTGCAGTCTTCTTTTCTTCGGGCCAATCCGTTTCCGCTGCCAGCTGATTAAAGCAAGCCAGATAAACCAATAGAGAATTGTTCCCTTGTCGATGCTTCAACAGTTCCAAGTCGGTAGCTTGAGTAGTATAACATGTATCAAATACTTTACCATCATACCTAAAGGGGCATCGCAATTGTAGAGAACATGATTATTTGATTCTAACAATGGATTTGCCCAGGCGGCAGCGGTGCCACCCAAATGTGACAAAACAAAAGCCGCCTTAGTCATGGAAGTAGGGAACGAAGCAGGACGACACAAAAAGTGAAACTTGCACTGATTATTGAAGGTCCTGTATTGTTTAAGATCACCCAGGAAACGTTCCGGAGGAGCCAGAGGAAATTGGGTGGTAAGCATGATAGGATTTGATTCCTGTGCGGGAGCTGGAAAGCCGGACCCCAAAGCTGTAGCACCAGTGCCTGGAGCTGGGGTAGTTGCCAAGGCCTGGATAGCATCCATACGTTGACGTAATGCCTCTTGTGCATTGGTCAAGTCGGTTCGTAGATCCGTGACCATTTGCATGATCTGATTCAACGCATCACTGGTCTCTGTGGACATTATTAGGCTGCTAATTCTGTTACTCACCGCTCCTTAAATAGGTCAGGAAGATAGATAAATGACCTTAGAGACGATATGTACACAGGAATCGATATTCAGCCTCCAATTCCAGCTCCCCTGAGTACAAGACTCAGGCATCCTCAAGAGAGGGGCTCTTCTTTACAACGTACCTCTCTGCTGTTTCTATTGGAACAGGCAGAGATGTCAGTTGAATAAAAGAGTGGGGAGAAAACACACCGCCAATACCAAAGCTGCAAAGGAATACAAAGATATTAGACAGTGCTGAGAAAACAAGTAAGCACTCAAGCACAGTATGGGACAGGAAATACCTAGGCAGGGATTGGGGTGGAACTTTCCCCGGAATGGACCTACAAGTAAAGAAGTAAACCCTAATGAGTGAATTATAATCTAATGGATTCTTTCTATAGAGAGTTCTAGCCAAAACTACAGACCTGAATTGTGGGACTCTCAAGGGTTAACGATTTCCAGGAATGGAGAAAACAAAAGGAAAAAATAATAAACAGGGAAGTTAGTACAGGGAAGTAAACCCTGGCGGCACGAGGGTCGCGCTAGAGCCGGGTTGGTGCAGGATCAGGAGAGCGTCAATATGCACTTTGAAAATAAGTTTGTTGAGTGTTGTAGTTCAATGAAAATAAGTTTGTTGAGTGTTGTAGTTCAATGAATGTCCCAAATCCAGTAGAGAGGAATACCAACAGAGCAGTAGGTAAATAAGGTACAATAGTCAAAGATGGCACTGGTAGAAATAGAAGAAAAACACAGTTGGTTACCTGAAACACACGCTTCCCAAACGAAGCTTGGAGCAACTGAAGAGTTCCGAGTAACTGCTGACGAATGAGTTGTAAAGACAGCAGGAGCAGGGAAGGATAATCCGAGTAACGTTCCGTGTCAAATACCAGAAGATCACGACAATGATAAGGGCGTAGAGAAGGCAGTCCGGGTCGATACCGCAGCGGTCTAGGAAGTGCCAATGGAATAGGAGACATAACAATCCAAAAGTTCGGGCAAGGGTCGGAACCAGGAGATCAAGTTGGGATTTCGTGACAAGATTTCACGAAGGAAAACTGACATAACCGCAAATAGTGAGAAACACTAATTAGCAGCAACAAGCCCGCTGGAAGACGGTAGTTTTAAACCCATAAGGGGGGCGTGTCTTGTTGTACATCCTTCACGTATGAGACGGGTCAGCTGACACGGGTTCCGCCGTAGCTTGTACAGACGCCATGGCAACCTGTATCTGCTCCACAAAGGAGCCTGTGAATGGGACGTACGCCGCAGGGAATTTTTTCTCTGCCGAAGTGTAACATCACCTGGAAGACAGCAAACAGAGTAAGAGTCACAGCTGGTCTGGAACCGACATAAGGGCACACGAACCAGTGAAGCAACTAGGTCCACGGAACGCCCGCACCAACCACGTGCCCCTGCAAAGAGACACAGGGCGGAGAGTTAAATGCACAAAAACCTAAGGCGCTACTCTAAGTCTGGCACATAACCAAGCAGAGAGGGGTTCGGAATAGCACTTAGACCTCCATCCAGTATCATGTGGCGCACCCATGGATACCAGGTGAGTGTAACAGTTGTGATGTCTATGTGTATGGTATGTACTGCTGACAACTTTCTTTTGTTTACATTACAGGTGATGAGGCACTGGAAGCAGAGGATGAGAATGTGATTCCAGACACGGTGGTGGGTTTAAGTCACAAACCTAGCACCACTGGTGGTCGTGGGGTGGTAGACCACGAAAACCAATTTTTGCTCCAGGCCATCGTGTCCACGGCTGACCATGAGTCAAGCTCTGATGAACTCTCTGACCACAATGTTGAGTTGGATGTGCATCATGACGTTTCGTCGCCGGTGAATGATCCTGCAGTGGATGATCTGTCCGTGACACCTGCAGTGAGGGTAGTGCCCTCAAGGGACCAGGCAGTGTTGGAACGTCCGCTTGTGGTGGTTATGGGCGCACAGTCACACTCCTCACCAGTTGCTCATGTTCCTGGGGCATCAGGTCGATGGAGGGATGCAGTCCTGCAGCCGCGGGCGGTGCCAACCCAGCAAGGACCACGGCTCCTTTGGCCCGGCAGGTGTAGAGCCCGGCAACCCGGTGGCCGTGCACCACCAGGGACCACTAAGTGGGAGCATGCCATATATGCCATCGCGCAGCCACAGGGGGGAGCGATTGAGATGATGGCTCAAGGCATGGAAAGTGTGGCCCGTTCCATCCTCACCCCTGAGAGGCAGGTGCATCTCCAACATCAGGCAATGTGGTCCATGTGCCGCTCACTCAGGCTGGGCATGGCGGCCTCCGACAGGACACGCCGGGCTTAAATGGTGGCTCTGCGTGAAGCAATTGCTGCTCAGGCAGAGGCACACAGGGAGGTCCTGAAGGAAGAACACCAATCCCTCAGATCTACTCTCGGTGTGCTCATAATGACCCAGAGAACGCGGTCAGATGAGAGGATGGAGCAGCTTGAAAACACTATCTCGGCTGAATTCTGTGCAACCTGGGAGGTGCTCCGTACGTCAAGTGAAGCCATGCAGGCCGAACTCCGTCATACACGTGAGACCTTGCAGGAGGAAGCACGTGTATCATGTGATGCATGCAGACCTACGTGCCATAGCCATGCAGGACCAGGCTTACCAGCCCACATGCCTGCTGCGGATAGGTGTGGTGAGGCAACTGTGCCAGGTCCACGACAACAACGACTTATCTCTCACACAGGTCGGGCCGTGCAGGCGTTGAGCCCATGGAGGATTTTTCTTTGTTATCTCAACATCAACACATGTGGGTGTTGAGGTGCACCCTGTACCTCCCCCCCTCCTGGGTGCCTCCCAACCCCTGGGGTCGTATGTGGGCATTTTATTTCTATTATTGTTTGTCTATTGGGCATTCATGTGACAGTGTGGTGCTTTGTGGCATTTGAAAGCATCCACTGTGTGTTCCAGCTTGGCCCATATAGGCTTGTCTCGTGTATGTGTTTGTGGCTTGGGGTCCTGAAACATATGCCACTCCTGCTTCCCCGTTCCATGGGCTCGCAAGGACGGCTCGGTGTGACAGCATCTTATAAAGGGGCATTGGGCTTCTGTCATATCTGTGGCCAGTCTGCAGTCCTACTTGTGTATACATCCCTAGTGGGTATTCCGGATGGTTTATCCAATGCATGTCTGCACTTCATTTTGGTGAGTATTTTGTTGACTATGCATTTCATCATGTTGCTTGTGATGTTTTTTATGACTTGCCTGTCTATGTTTTTGATGCGCTTCCTGCTGTAGGCGGTACCGTGCACCCTTTCGCTGTGTAATACACACTGATGATGGGAGGGGTCCGTGTGGTGACAATGTCACATTGGGACACTTGGGCGGCAGTGATTGGTCACTGTCTGACATTGTCGATGTGGGGCACTCTGTACATGATGTGTTCTGCTGGTCAATGGATGATCCTGTGTTTGCTTTTGAGGTGTCAGGGGATTGGTGTGGTTTAACACACTGGGGGGTCCACTGGGGGAATGTTCACATGTTCTGGGTACAGAACACTGAGGGTCACCTTTTTCACATGCATGTATTCAGTGCATGTCCCTGCTGACACAAACACTTAGACAACACACCCCCACACCACCAACAACAACATGCACACACCCCCAGATTGCCTTCTCAGGCATGCTGTGTCCCTGCAATGCATGATCACTTTCAATTCCTTGATCGTGTACATACATCACAGGGTACTTTTGGTTGATTGTACTTATTTTTCATGATGCTCAAGGGCTTTCACCAACGCACAGCAGACTCGCTGTGCTGTCTGGTGAGCGGTGTATTGCAGGGGACACACACGCAGCACACAGTGTTTCTATTGGCAAATTTCTATTGCACAATGTGCATAGCAACATGCATTTTGACTTTTGTTGCTAGTCCCGCTGGTGGCATGCATTTGTTCCACACTTTTTTTTGGGTGGGAAGTTTTGGTCACTCTTTTAATCAGATTCCATGTCAGGTATAATTGTCTACTGCCTGTTTACATTTCTCACGTGGCACTTCATGACAATTGTGTCATGTGTTGTGCATTTGGTTTGCTGTTTTGCCATTGCATGCCATGGCATGGTGTGGCGGATGGGGGTGATGGGGGTTGGGAGGATTTAGGTGAGATACCAGTATTTTCATGCCCTGTTTTGCACGGGGGTGATGGGATATGCACCTTGCATGTGTTCCTTTTGGTCACACAGGATTGGTTATGTTTAAGTAGCTAGGGATGCACACAATGTAGCACTTCCGTGGACACATTCTCAGGGTGGTAAGGTTGTGCAGTTGACTGTCCCTTTGTCATCATCGATTGTCACCGGGTATGTGCCAGGCCTGTGTGCACTCTGCTGGGGTGGGAGTTTAGGTGAAGAATGTGGCCACAAGCTGGGTACGGGCTGCCTCGCCACATGCCCTTCCCCCTCCCATGCGCAGTGCCTGTGCATGCGGTTGGGGATGTGGGGGCACCACCATGTCCACCGGTACGCCCCACCGTGTTGCAACGTTGTGCAGGACACATGCTGCCACAATGATCCTGCATACTACTGGGGGTGCATATAGTAGCTGTCTGCCAGAGCGGTTAAGGGAGTGGAAGCGTGACTTGAGCACTCCGAATGTGCGCTCCACTATGGCCCTGGTTGCATTATGGGCTGCGTTGTATCTTACCTGGGGTGGTGTGGTGGGGTTCCGTTTTGGCGTCATCCTGTAGGTGCTCAAAGGGTCGGCACTGTCCCCTGGGGAGGTGATAATGGTTGTCATTAGTTGGGCTGGTGTATTTGTCTGTGTGAAATGCATGCATGTGCCACAGGCATTTGTACTCACCAATGAGCCATGTGTTGCCATGCTTCCCAGCTTCGAGGTCCCGGCTCAGGGCGGACATTCTTTATATGAAACTGTCATGGGTGGACGCTGGATAGTTTGCATAGACAGAGGTGATGATTCCCTTGGCATCGCATACAACCTGCACGTTGATGAATGCCAGTGCTTGCGGTTGCGGTAGATGTTCGCAGTGGCTCTAGGTAGACGTAGGGCCACATGGGTACAATCTATGGCACCAAGCACTTTGGGGAAGTGTGCCACCCTGTAGAAGTCCCGAACCATGGCCTGCCTTTCTGCGGGTATTCAGGGCATGTATATGTGCCTGTGGACTGAGGGGTGCGCAGTCATGATTGCCAACACCTGGTGTAGGCAGCGTGACTGCGTGGGCTGTGAGACACCCCTGACTATGGCAGTTGTCTGCTGAAATGACCCAGTGGCCAAAAAATGCAGGTCATTGAGCACCTTTCCCAAGGGGATCAGTGCTTGGGAGCACAAGGTGGGTGATGTGAGGTCATGTCACGGCTCGCTCCCTTCGCTCCCGTTCCCGCCACTTGGGGGCATAGTTTGGGGTTTATTCCCTACTGGACATTTCCTCCGAACCTTACTCTACAGTACTGTGATGAATTAGGAGCACTAAAACCCTATTTTCCAAGTTACTTCCCTTCCGGATCCATTCCAGGTTTTTGGCAGCCAGCATGCTACTTTAACCTAATGACTATGCTTTCCAGAATTACTATGCTTCCCAGAATGCCTGGCTCACTGCTTCACCTCCTCCCTTGCAGGACAAGGTTGGGTGGAGGATAGGCAACACCTGTGGCTGCAGGTGCAGCAGGCGGCACACCTGAGAGGTGTGCTTGTTAAGCAGCTTTAAAAAGCCTCAGTTTGCTTCAGTCCAGCGCTGGTCATTGTTGCAGCGTTCCTGTCATGACTGGTCCCTTGTTCCTGGTTCCTAGTTTTTTGTGCCTAGTTTCTAGTTAGTGTTTCTTGTTCATTGTCCTGGAATTCGTATTTGTATGCTTAATTGATTCCTGCCTTCTGGAAATCCCTTTCTCTCTTTCTCTGTCTGCAGGCAGCCTTTCTCTGAGCTTTCCTTTTGCTGCAGCCCAATTGCCTGTGTTCACTGTTTCCTAGAAATTGTCCTTTGCTACTGAAAGACTTGATGCATTAATCTTTCCTTTACAGGTTTAGTTTCCTGCCTTTTCACCTTGGATGGGTGGGAAGGTTTCCCTTTTGATATATCGTTTTCACTGCTCCTGATCCTTACCTTCTATTGGGATCCATGCCATGTTTTCCTTTACACTTTTGCATTTATTTCCTATTTTATTATTAGGTGTGGGAAGCTGTTGTAACTAGCTCCTGTGTGATTATCTTTTGTTTTCCTCACTGTACTATTCCTTCTTGCCTCTTGTCTTGGGTTTAGGTATTTAGTTATCATCACTCTTTGCTTTTACTGCCTTCTGGGTTCTTGTTTGATCTACAGGGTTGTGGGTTTAGTACTGACTTTTGAGTGGTCTTTCCGGTCCTCGTGAATACGGACATCCAAGTGGTCTTTCCGGTCTTCGTGAGTACTGGCATTCATGTGGTCATTCCGGTCCTCGTGAGTACTGTTTCCAAATTCTTTATTCAGTACCGTCTAGAGTGTCAGCTCACAGATTCTGTCCCTGCTTGCCCTCTACATGGGCTTAGCACTGTCAGTATCTGTAATAGCATAGTGGGTAAGGAGTTTGCCGACTTTCCTTTCAGTCATAAGGAGGTTCTAAGTGCTTAGCCTACATTCCTTTTCATATAGTGCTATACACGAGTCTTGGGTATTGAATGCACGTTGTTAGATCCAAGGTTGTTTACTGTGTATTTTGTGCGCATATCCATCGCCTTCTTCCTTTCCTGACAGGTCATCCTCCCACTCAGTGACCAGGTCTAGGATGATATGAGGTGGAAACCTATACCTGCCATAGACCTGGTCATCAGGCATCCCAAAAAGGCTGGTCCTGGGCAAATAAATGCGGTGCCTGGCTATTCTCCTCCTCCTGCGGTGTCCCACGATCACTGCTGCGGGAAATGGGACATTCATCGTAGCTGTATATGCTTGTTTGTTGTTTGTGTGCACTTTTATACAGCGCGTGGGCGCTTCTTCCTGCTTTCGTGTGACAGATGTATTTGTGCATGTGCATGTCTTTGGATGTGCGTGTGGGCGTTGCGTGTATTTCCCGGCGGTACTTCCCTCGTTACACCCACATTTTCACACGTTGTTCCCCATTCTGCGTGTTCCGCTCCCTTTTTAGGTGTGTGCACTAGAAGTTGTGCGCTTTCGCTGTGCGTGTCGCGCATGGCGTTTGGAAAATCGCAGTGACGTGTAAGATTAGTGCGGATTTGGCGCAGCTCCCGGGAAAGCCATGCGTAGAACCTTTAATGAATCACTTCCGTGCGAATCGTGCACGTGCGCTGGCTTTTTCACACTTGCACCACACATTTCTGCACACAATTATTCCATGAATCGGCTTGTAAAAATGTATCTCTCCCATTATAAATTTCTGTAGCAAAAAAATATAACAATTTTCTGTATCCATATAGTTGAACTCTTATTGAACTTTAATCTGAACAATTTGCACCTTGCATATTTTCCTTTTAACTCAACACATAATTTATCAGTAAATAAAAAAGAATGTAGCAAGGACCTTAAAATACAACCTAACCATCAGTAGGGAATGTTACTAGAAATTTACATATGTAGACCACATTTTAAAGGAAAAAATAGAAACAAAAGATTGCAGAATGCTTTTAGTGTCTAAAGAAGTTCAAATTACCTAAACTTTCATTGAAATTATAACTACCAACTAGATTTTTAAATCTAGTTAAACTCTATATCTTCTGCTAGGGATTAAGTGTATGACTCGGGCACAGTGGCATTTTCTGTGTTTATCAAATACTTTTATTATGAAAAGAAAAAGAGAGTTTGGGGACATCCTACCTATCCCTGACTCTAAGAGGGGTTTCCCTGCCTCAACAAACCTAAGGAACATCAAGTGCAAATCCCAGGTTCACACTCTTCATTAGTATTCGCTCTCTTCTGTACACAGGTAATTATTTGTTTTATTTTTAACTTTCTTTATTGTTTTTTTCCAACAAAACAAACAAACCATGAGACCGAACGTCGGTCGTACTGTGAAAACTGCACCCTACCCACCCACTCCTCCCCTCCCCCCCCCGCCCATCATGTTGAAAAGTGTCATTGTGCTAGAGGTTATCAACTAGGTGGCACCGTTGCTGGGGCTCCGGCGTTGTGTGTCGGGCTGGTATTTGAGTCCTGCGGTGGTTCCGATTGTTGAGAGTCAGCAGCGTCGGTCGTTGAAAGCAGGTATATGATGTACGGCCCCCATATGTCCGGAGGGCGTGTGTGTAATGGCATAATCTTGATAAAGTCAGTTTCCACATCTCTTATAACCTCTGTGATCCGATGGGGTACTCACGGCTCTTCGGGTTACGACAGATGTGAAGAGGTAAGAGGCGTCTCCCCAGAGGTCCAGAGGCCAGATAATCTGTGCTCTGTGCTCCCAGGGGGCCGCCCCCTGGAAAAACCTCTTGGGGAAGAAAACCCAGATCCTGCAGGTCTTGTGTAGGCTGGAGCTCCCAGTTCGTCCTGGCAGGTAGAATAAAGGAGATTTTCCCGACTGAAGCCAACAGGGGGAAGAGGTACTGAAATAACAGTCGAAAGCAAACAGTGAGTGCCCAGGAATAAGGAGAAAGGAGGCGAAGGAGAATAAAGGAGAGAAAGAGCAGAGGACCGCTGGAACCAGGAAAAGAGGAGGGGTAAGTAAAGGCAAGAACGAGTGAAAGGAAGGCGTAGCAGAGCCGCGAGCGGCTGCTAGTAACAGAAGCTGCCGGCCTAGGGAGACCGAAGCCGGAAGAAAGAAAAGGCCGAGGGCGGCAAAGACGTGAAGCAGAAGAAGAAACCGCAAGCGGCAGAAAATAAATAAGCCGCGGATGCGGAAAAGGAAAGCGGGAGCGAGGGAGTGCTCTGGAGGAGAAAAAACTGGCGAAGGCAAGTTTTACGAGCGAGCAGCTACAAGGGAAAGCTGAAGAGCAGAGTAGCAACGCAGTTTACCTGTAAGTTCCCGGTGTACAAGTACAAACAAATGGTGGAAAGAGAGGAAGGACTAAGGTGGAAGAAAAGACTAGACCTGCATTGTTAGTTGATAGAAACATTATCAAGGAGCCGCCATCTTGGATTCCACTGAGTGTATCGTGGTTGATGTAGCTTCCATTGTCTCCATAGGTTTCTACGCATTCTTTTAACAGTATGCCCTCCCCGTGGGGTGGAAGGTCCGGGCTTCCAGGGATGACATCGATGGAATCCCCTCACCAATGCAGGTGCATGCACAGTAGATGCTGGTTCCCAAGTTCTGTCGGATGGGCTGTACCCCTTCCAATCAACCAAGTATTGTAGGGTTCCTCGGTGATACCTGGAGTCAGCTATGGCGGAAACCTCATATTCAGGACCTTCTGGTGTGTCAATAGGGGGAGGTGATATCTCTCCTTGTCTGCAGAACCTGTCAGATACATGAGTTTTTAGCTGGGAGACATGGAACACATTGTGTATCCGTGACCAAGAAGGCGGTAGTTGTACCTGATATGATACCTTTCCGATCTCCTTGAGCACCTGAAAAGGACCAAAGAATTTAGGAGAGAGTTTGGAAGGTATCAATCTTTTGGGGAGATAGCGGGACGATAGCCAAACTAAATCCCCCGGTTTATACGTGGGTTCTTGAGACCTTCTTTCATCAGCTTGGAATTTGGTTCTTTGTTGAGTGTCTTTCAAGATGGCACGGGCAACGTTATGTCCTGATTGAACGTGAGCCACCCACTCCTCTACTGAAGGGGAGTTAGTTATTCGAGTGGCTGTGATGGGTAATATTTCAGGATGAAAACCATAGTTACAATAGAAAGGTGACATCTTGATGGCGGAATGTTGCGCATTGTTGTAAGCTATTTCGGCATATGGTAACAACTCAGTCCAGTTATCCTGTGTAGCGGAAACAAAACATCTGAGGTATTGTTCCAATGTTTGATTTAATCTTTCGGTTTGGCCATTGGCCTGTGGATGGTAACCTGAGGTAAGATTCCGGTGTATGCCTAAGGCTTGGCATAGATTCTTCCAAAAGGTTGAAATGTATTGTGGCCCTCTGTCAGAGACAATGTTCTTAGGTAAACCATGTAAGGGGAAAATTGTATGTAGGAAGCAGGATGCCATTTGAGATGCCGTAGGAAGCTTCACCATGGGTATGAAATGTGCCATCTTAGTTAAAGAATCAATGGTCACCATAATCGTGGTGTTGCGGTTGGAAGGAGGCAACTCCACTATAAAGTCGGTCGAAATCCTTTCCCAAGGTTGATTAGGAAGGGGAGGTTGAACTAACTTTCCAATCGGAAGTCTTCTTGGTACCTTTTCCTGAAGACAAACAGGACATGCAGTGATGTAGTCTCTGACGTCCGAAGCAACAGATGGCCACCAGAAGTGGCGGTTGACCAATTCAAGGGTGTTGGCAATTCCCCTATGTCCTGCAGTCTTATGGTCATGACACATGTACAATACTTGTTTCCTGAGGTTTTCGGTAGGCACATATAGCTCTGTATTGTGGTAGAACAACCCTTGTTCTTCCTGGAGTTGGTATCTCTTGGTGTCTATTTCATTGACTCCCGAGAGCTGTTTGCGAATGTCCTGAAGAAAAGTGGATATCAAAAAGATGAATGTAGCTTGAGGCAATAACTTCTGCGGAATGCAAGTTTCTTCTGTTTGTAGACTTCGGGATAAGGCGTCCGCCAATCGATTGTTAGTGCCAGGTATGTGAGTGATTATGAAGTCAAAGGAGGAAAAGAAATAGGCCCATCGGGCTTGGCGACTGTTTTGACATTCCTATTTTTGGAGTACTTTCAGGTTGCTATGGTCAGTTCGGATGGTGGTGGGATGTCTTGTTCCTATCAGCAAATGTCTCCATTCTTGGCATGCTTTTTTTATGGCGAGTAATTCCTTTTCAAGTACAGTGTAGTTTTGTTCCGAGGGAAGTAAAGTCTTGGACATGTAGGCTATGGGGTGTTCGACGCCAGACAGGGATGCTTGTTTTAATACACCTCCAATTGCCGAATGCGAGGCATCAGTTTCGAGAATGAAAGGTCTTGTTTGATCTGGTAATCAAAGGATAGGTGCAGTGGAAAAGGCAGTCTTGAGCTTGTCAAAGGCTTGTTGCGTTTCGGTAGTCCATGCATACCTTTTACCTTTTTGAAGAAGAGAGGTCAAAGGTTTGATGGTCTTTGAGAAGTTAGGGATATATCTTCGGTAAAAGTTTGAGAATCCCAAAAACCTTTGGACCTCTTTTACCCCTTGAGGAGCCTTCCATTGCTGTATGGCTGCTACTTTTTGTGGATCCATGGAAGCCCCTTCGGCAGAAAGGATAAAGCCCAAATAGGGGATATTGGTTTGGTGAAATGAACATTTCTCCAGCTTGGCAAATAAGTGGTTGTCTTGGAGACGGTGGAGGACTTCGGAAACATGACCCATGTGTTCTTCTAGATCTTTTGAGAATATCAATATGTCGTCTAAATAGACGATTAATGAATGGAGGAGTAGATCGGAGAACAAATGATCAATGAACCTCTGAAAGACAGAAGGAGCGTTAGCCAAACCAAATGGCATCACCCGATACTCGTAGTGGCCGAATGGCGTGCGGAAAGCGGTCTTCCACTCGTCTCCGCTCTTTATCCGAATCAAATGGTATGCACCACGTAAGTCTAGTTTAGAAAAGATTGAGGCTCCTCTTACTGCTTCTAGAATATCTTGAATAAGAGGCAGGGGGTATCTGTCTCTATAGGTAACTTTATTTAATCCCCTGTAGTCAATACAGGGTCGGAGTTCTTTACAATCCTTCTTTGGTATAAAGAATAATGAAGCTCCAGCTGGGCTCTTGGATTCGGTAATCAAGCCGTTACGTATATTGGTTTGTAAATATTCTCGTAAAGCTTCCTTCTCTGGGTTAGAAAGAGTATACATTCTTCCAAAAGGCATCTGTGCATCTGGCAATAGATCAATGGCGCAGTCGTCTCGTCTGTGGGGAGGCAACTCCTTGAATTCTTTGTTGGAAAACACACAATGGTATTCATGATAGATCTCCGGTAGCATGTTTAGATTCAACACTACAGAAGAGGAATTCTGCAGTGGTAATTGAGTTTAGGGGATGTGTACACCATTGTCAGAGTTAGGTAAGCACGTAGCAGTGCAGTATTCAGATCCTAAAAACATAGTCCCGGCCTTCCAGTTTATGTAGGGGTTATGTTTAGACAACCAAGGCATTCCTAGGATAATAGGATAATGAGCAGCTTTGATAAGGTCAAAGATCACCTCTTCTTTATGTGAGTTTATTTTCATGGTAAGGACCGATGTATTTTCTTTGATGAACCCTGAGGATAATGGTTCTCCATCAACTCCTTCGACAGGTATAGCGGTGGTCTTAGATAGATGAGGGATCTTATGTCTGTAGGCCCAATCAATATCCATAAAAAGACCTGCTGCTCCACAATCCACCAGAGCTGGTACCCTTTCGATCACAGAGTCTTGAAATTGAATGGTTAATGGTACCACTACCATTTGAGGGGCGTTTATGACGCAGTTGAGGGAACTCTTCAAAATGGATCCATTCACAGTTCGCTTTATGAACGGGTGGCGGCGTTTCCCGATCGCCGTGGAGGTATTAGGTTACATGTTTGTTGGATCCGCAGTACATGCACAATCCCAGAGTACGTCTCCTGTTCCTTTCCTCAATGGTGAGAGGGCCTCGGGTGGTGCCTACTTGCATAGGTTCATCTTCGGCTACACGGGATGTCTTAATTGTTTCACTTCTAAAAGAAGTTGGTATCCACTTTGCCTTTCCTTTCCTCTTTTCCCAATTTCGTTCTTGGATGCGATAATCCATTTGGAGGACAAGGGTGATCATCTCTGCAAGATTATGTGGGCGGGGGAACACGAGATAATTTGTCCTTTAATTCCTCATTGACATTCCTTCTGAATATGGTCAAAAGGGCATCATCGGACCATGCTGTCTCATTAGCCAAGTGTTTAAATTGTGTTATAAAAGACATTAATTCCATGGTTCCTTGCTTTAAATCAAGAAGGTCCTCCTGAGCTGTAACCACTAACTCCCTGCGACCAAACATGGCCTGTAGACTATTAAGGAACCCAGCCAAAGAGTCTAAGAGTTGGTTATTAGTGGTCACTAATGGAGTAGCCCATGCCAGAGCACTGCCCGAGAGGTTAGATATGATGAAACTAACCTTGGACCGTTCAGTAGGGAAAAACACTGGTTTCAGCGTAAACTGTACAATACAAGAATCTATGAATTCTTTAAGCTTCCTAGGGTTACCTTCGTACTTCCCCATAGGTAAAGGTCCGGGCGGTAATTCAGTCCTGGAGTGCACCATTTGGCGAAGCAGGGTGTTTTCGTTTCGTAATCCCTGTACTTCAGTATTCAAAGCCTGCACGGCATCCATCAGCTGCTGGACTTGTTGATCCATGCTTCCTTCTTTTATCCTTTTGGGCGTTGCTATCTCTTATAACCTCTGTGATCCGATAGGGTACTCACGGCTCTTCGGGTTACGACAGATGTGAAGAGGTAAGAGGCGTCCCCCCAGAGGTCCAGAGGCCAGATAATCTGTGCTCTGTGCTCCCAGGGGGCCGCCCCCTGGGAAACCCTCTTGGGGAAGAAAACCCAGATCCTGCAGGTCTTGTGTAGAATGGAGCTCCCAGTTCATCGTGGCAGGTAGAATAAAGGAAATTTTCCCGACTGAAGCCAACAGGGGGAAGAGGTACTGAAATAACAGTCGAAAGCAAACAGTGAGTGCCCAGGAATAAGGAGAAAGGAGGCGAAGGAGAGTAAAGGAGAGAAAGAGCAGAGGACCGCTGGAACCAGGAAAAGAGGAGGGGTAAGTAAAGGCAAGAACGAGTGAAAGGAAGGCGTAGCAGAGCCGTGAGCGGCTGCTAGTAACAGAAGCTGCCGGCCTAGGGAGACCGAAGCCGGAAGAAAGAAAAGGCCGAGGGCGGCAAAGACGTGAAGCAGAAGAAGAAACCGCAAGCGGCAGAAAATAAATAAGCCGCGGATGCGGAAAAGGAAGGCGGGAGCGAGGGAGTGTTCCGGAGGAGAAAAAACTGGCGAAGACAAGTTTTACGAGCGAGCAGCTACAAGGGAAAGCTGAAGAGCAGAGTAGCAACGCAGTTTACCTGTAAGTTCCCGGTGTACAAGTACAAACAAATGGTGGCAAGAGAGGAAGGACTAAGGTGGAAGAAAAGACTAGACCTGCATTGTTAGTTGATAGAAACATTATCAAGGAGCCGCCATCTTGGATTCCACTGAGTGTATCGTGGTTGATGTAGCTTCCATTGTCTCCATAGGTTTCTACGCGTTCTTGTAACAACATCTTGACAAAAAGTTACGTCTTTCAGCCAGTGCTGTACGTTTGGAGGGGGTCCTCTACCCCACGTGTAGGCGATTCTCCTTCGTGCCAGGACCAGAAATAGATCTGTCAGCCTTCTAACTGAGCTCGGTAGCGATTGAGTCAGGCCTAGTAGTGCTGTTTTTGGCTCGGGGACAAGCTCTGTTTCGATTATTGCTGAGATTTTTTCGGGTACGGCCCTCCAGAAGGTGGCTACTGGGACCACGCCAAGTGAAGGAAGTCAGCTGTGGGTGTCCCACATCGGTTGCACTCTGCCGAGATGGAGTCCCTTTGGGAGTGCAGTTTCGCCGGTGTGTGGTATGTTTGGTGGATAAAGTTAAAGTGGATCAGTTTGGATCTCGCATTGATCGCTACTCTGTGGGTGAGTTTTAGGATGTAGGTCCATTCTTCATCTGAAATCGCGCTGTCTAGTGTCTTTTCCCATCTCTTTTTGGCTCTTGCTCCAGGTGGGATTGCTTCATCGAAGAGGCCTTTGTAGATGTTAGTTACCAGGTGCCCTTCTCCCTGGGCTTGGATTGTGTAGTGGAGTAGTGGCCAGATTGGTGGTTGTTGAGGAAAACTCGGGATTACTGCCTGAAGCGAGTGTTGTAGTCTGTAATATATGAACGTGTCGAGGGCGTTGTCGCCTCCTCTTTCTCGGGCTTGTTGTGCCGTCATGAAAGTCCCTGCCGGAAAGAGGTCGTCCATGGAGTGCACCTGTAGCTTTTCTGTCCAGAGCAGGAAGACTTTTTCGTTTGTAATGGGGATACCAGGAATGTGCTTTACTGGCAGGAGAGGAGAGTCTCTGGCCGAGATGTCGTTCACCTTAGCGATTTTCTTCCAGATTGAATATGTGGTGGCGACAAGATTAATTCCGGACTGAGTGACTGGGAACTGCCCAAAGATTATGGCTCGAAGGAGGTGCGGTGTCGCCAATGCTCTCTCTATCTGGACATGTGGTCGTATGAACTGCGTTGCGTACCACTGGCTGAGGTATTGGGCCTGGGCCGCCCAATAGTAACGTTCTAGGTCCGGAAGGGCCAATCCACCATGCCGTACCGGTAGGGTTAGTGTGGAGTAGGCCACTCTTGCTACCTTGCCGGCCCAGACGAGATCTAGGACCATACTCTTTATGCGTTGAATAAGTTTCTGTGTGAGGAGTAGAGGGATGTTTGAGAAGAGGTACAACAGTTTTGGTAAGATGATCATCTTTACAATTGATACCCTGCCCCAGAGGTTGAGTGGTAGGGACTACCATCTCTCAATCTTAGCTTGGAGGATGTCTATAGTGGTTTCGTAGTTATCATGAATGATCTCCTCTCTCAGACGGGACATGTAGATGCCGAGATACCTTACGTGTGTATGTTGCCACTGGAAGCCAAAATCGTCAGTAAATTCAGTGGTGGCGGCGGTGAGCGGGAAGATGACTGATTTGCTGTTATTGATTTTCAGCCCAGAGAAGCGGCCAAACTGTATTACCGCTCTCATTGCTGGGTTTAGGTTTTCATCTGCGTTCTGTAACACAGGGCTATGTCATCTGCGTAAAGCGAGATGACCATCTTGTGTGGGCCGAAAGATAGGCCTCTGTGAAGGTGTCGCATTCGCATGTCGGAAGCTAGGGGCTCCATTACTAAAGCGAACAAAAGTGCCGAGAGTGGACATCCTTGTCTTGTTCCTCTTCTCAAGTGGATATCGGCAGAGTAGTGGCCGCCTAGCGTGATGTTGGAGATTGGTTTTTTGTAGAGTAGGGAAATCATTTGCAAGAAACTCTTGCCCAGCCCCATCCTTTCCAGGACAGTGAACAGAAAGGGCCATTCGACCGAGTCGAAAGCCTTCTCGGCGTCTAATAGTACTGCCACGGCCTGACAGTCCGGTTCTAAGGCCTCAATTGCTCCAAACATCCTCCTTATCCCGTATGAAGTGTTCCTCCCAGGGATGAAGCCCGCCTGGTCAGCCAGCACCATGGTGGGCATGAGGGGCATCAGCCTTCTGGTTAGGACTTTGCAAAGATTTTGTTGTCCAAATGTATTAGCGAGATTGGCCTGTATGAGCCGCATTCCATAGGATCTTTGCCGAGCTTGTGCAAGAGGATTATGTTGGCCCTGTATAATGTTGGTGGTAGCTGGTCATTGGTCAGGGCCTCGTCATAGACCTGGAGGAGTAGCGGGGCAAGGAGGTCTGCAAAGTGTTTATAGAACTCGCCGGACAGGCTATCTGGACCTGGTGCTTTAGAGTTGGGTAGTTCTTTGATGACTTCGAGGATCTCCTGAATGGTAATGGGGGCGTTTAATGGTTCTCTGAGCTCTGGGTCGACACAGTAAAGTTCTATTTCATCTAGGTATCGTGTCAGCTCTGTTTGGTCGGCGGAGTAGTTGGAGTCGTACAGTTCCTGGTAGAATCTGCGAAAATGTTCAACAATGTCAATTGTCGAGTGGACGGTGTTACCTGTTGGGTCCCTTACTGACTCAATCGCTGTGGGTTTTCTATCGGCAGCTATGAGCCTTGCGAGGAGAGCTCCGGGTTGCTGCCCTTCACCGTAATGCCAAATTTTGCGTTGTCTGCCCAGAAATTTTATTTCCCTTCCAGCTGCGTCGCGGAACACTTCTAATTCTTTCTTGATTGCTGCTAGTGATTGTGGAGTTTTGTTTGTCAGGAGAGCGCCTTCAAGGTCTTTGAGTTTTGCTTCGCTGGTGTTCAACTCCCTTTGCAATAGTTTTAATATTCCGCATTCCTTCGTCATGCAGACCCCTCTGGTGAAACATTTTAGAGTCTCCCACAGAGTCCCGGCTGAGGGCACTGTGCCTGTGTTGGAGTCGAGGAAATGTTCTAGTTCACTTTGGAGTTCTTCCGCAAAGACTGTGTCTTGCAGCGCTCGTGGCTTGAATCTCCAATGAGGTCGCGGTTTGGTTGTTTGTGCGGTGTTGTAGGTTAGAGACACCATGGAGTGGTCTGACAGGGTTCTCGGTAGGATATGGCAGTCGTTCCATTGTAGACGGCTGTGGCAGGACACAAGGATATAGTCTATTCTCGAACTGGTTCCGTGTACCCAGGAGTGGAAGGTGAAGTCGCTGGTGTTTGGGTTCTGGTGTCTTCAGATGTCAAGGAGGTCGTAGGCTTTGCAAATTTCAGTAATTTGTTGGGACGCCTTGGATGGGTTCACTGTTTGGTTATGCGATTTATCTTTGGCTGGGTTCAGAGTTGTGTTGAGGTCGCCACCCCATATGATCGTGGACCGACTGACCGTACTCAGTTGGGTCATTACCCAGTCGAAGTTATTGGGACTGTCGGTGTTCGGGCCATATGAATTCACTAAGGTGATTTCTTCTCCGTCAATCGTTCCTTGTACCATGAGCGACCTGCCTTCTGTGACCGTTTTTTGAGCGATTAGTTTGAAATTGATTGCCTTATTGATTATTATGGCCACTCCTCTGGCATAGGACGAGAAAGAGTCAAAGTAGCGGTGACATCCCCAGTCTTTGGCCCAGGGGTGTTCGGACGTTGGGCGTAGGTGTGTTTCTTGGATAAACGCTATGTCGATTTTGTGCCGGCGTAGGTATTGAGTCATCTTCCTCACTTTCGCTGGTTGATTCCCACCTTTAAAGTTCCATGTAGCTACGTTGAAGGCACCGTGTTTTCAATTCTTTGCACGTGCGGATCGTGGCATTTAGCTACTAACGGGCGGGAGTGGTGGGCCCTGTTGGATCGGTTTTGGTTGTGGTGTGGTCTTCTCTTGAGTGGAGCATATGGGGGGTCCTGGGTGCTGTACAACTTGTTAACCCCCAACTTGTGTGATTCTCCCTCCCATTTCTCGTGAGCAACCCCCATCTGGCTCGTCGTGGATCCCCCTTTTTTTAACTTGTAATTTGAAAACTTGAACATTGCTGTGCTAGGGGCACTTGGATCTTCCCAAGTCGCGTGGCCTTAAGGTTGTTTTACCGTCTATTTTGCGTTCCGGCAGCGCTGATTGTTGCTGTGTGTCGTGTTCTTTTGCTTCAGTCCCTCTATGGTGGGATCCTCTGGGCCTTTTCCCTTTGAGCTCGTGCCTGGTTATTCTCTGGTGGTCGACAGCCCACCCGGTCTAGGTACATATTTGCCTCTTCAGGTGTTTGGAAAAACTGGGTTCTTCCCTGGTGTTGTATTCTCAGTCGGGCTGGGAACAGCATCGAGTATGGTATCTGGTTCGTGCGTAGTCTCTGTTTAATGTTTGTGAAAGACCTCCTTTGTGCCTGGACGGCTGGGGAGAAGTCCGGATAAAAGTGGACGGTATCGCCATCGTGCTGTAGCTCGCCTTTCTCTCTGGCCATTCGAAGTATCGAATCTCTGTCCTTATAATTGAGTAATTTTGCAATTATTGGGCGAGAAGGTGCTCCGGGAGCGGGTCTTAGCGTTGGTATTCTGTGAGCTCTTTCGACGACGAACAGGGGCGAGAGAGTTTCCGTACCGAAGAGCGATTTGCACATTTCTTCAACGTGGTCTTCCATTTTGCCTTGTAGTTGTTTCTCTCTTACTCCCACTATCCGGATGTTGTTCCTTCTGGAGCGCCCTTCGAGGTCTTCGTTTTTGGTGTTGATTATTTTCATTTGGGCCTCGAGAGACAACACCTTGGTATTCAAAGATGATACCCCATCGTCCAAAGTAGATATCCATTGCTCTGCCTCATCCAACCGTTCATTGTGGGTGTCTAGCCGGTGTTGGACTTGATCAACCCTGGACGAAAGGCCGTCCAGCTTACTGTCTAGGTTACTGATACCGGATTTCAGTTCCAGGAGCAGTGCTCTGATGTCGAGGGACTGGGTATCGTCGTTCTCTTGGTGTAGTATGTGTGGCGGGGACTCTGATTCATTGCTGTGTCTTGGGGTTTTTGCTGAGGTTCCTGCGTCAAAGTTCAGTTTGCGCTGTTGTTTGTCGGTTTTCCCCATTGCGGGAACGGATGGACAGCGCCGTTGGTTGCCTGGCCGTAGAGTTCGTGTGGCGGCCGAGGCGGGGTTTCTTGTGCCCTTTTGTGGGGTTTTGAGAGATGTTTTGCTCGACTGCAGGGACGGACACTCAGCCCGCCATATGCGTTCTGGTTGGTGTCGGGGACGGTGGATTATCGGCCGACCGAGCCAGTCGGATCCCAGGATAGTTGGTTCAGTTCGGAGTTCTATGGTCCCTGCGGTGCGTCACTGTGCTGCCAAAGTGGGGCTTCTTGCTAGATAGCGCTGAGTGGGTCGTTGGGCACAGCCGCGCCGCCTCCCCCCAGCGTGCGCCGTACCTGGTGAGGCCTCGCCCGCGTTCCGCTCCTTCGATTTGGCCCCGTCTCTCGGCCACCGCCGCTTCGTCAGGATGCAACTGTGTAGCTCGTCAGCGGGGGGCTGTGGAGCCGCAAGGTTCTGCCGGGATGCTGCTTCTCAGCTGCCGGGGCGGTGCAGGATCTGTAGCACCGGCGTCTGGGGCAGCGGGCTACTCCTTTCTCCCGCTTTCAGCGCGGCCTCGCCTCGGCCGCGCTGCGGCCACTGAAGCTCTCTTGCGGCCTTTAAGGCGCCCCAGCCACCCGGGGACGTCGCGAAGCAGGATCTAGATGGTCAGGGTCTCTGGATTCGGCTTCTGCATGGCTAATTTTCTTTCCTGTACACTGGCTGAAGCGATGATGGGTGTTTTAGGGGGGTTATACTGCTGGAATAAACAGGATTAATAAGGATTTTAATAGGCCGCGCGGGAGCTCACAAGGGAGCGGCCATCTTGGTCGGGTCTCTAGCGCCCTCTCGTACACAGGTAATTATATTTTTCATATGTTGGCCCACCGACTCCTCTCCAACTGTGTTAAATGCCCCAGCTCCCTTGTGTGGGGTTTTGCTCTTTACTAACGGCATGCAGCATCTTCCCCGAAGTGCCCCAGTATCCCAATCTCCTTCTCTGGCCTTACCGGTCTTCTCTGGCAGCTTCGGCATCCCTTGTGTCTCTCTGTTTTCTCTGCGGTCTGTCTGCTGCCAGGCAGCCTGTCTCATTGGCTGCTCGGTTCCCATCTGGCCTTATCCTTCGCTCGGCAGCTCCTGCTGCTCAAGATGGCAGTGCGGCAAACACTCTTCTACCTGACTTCCTTGGACGCCCTCCTCGTCAGCTTTTTTGCTCCGGTCTGCAGCTCGCTTTCCTCCCGTGTCCCAACCAGCGTCGGGAGGGCTGACTCTCCCATCTTGTTCAGGTGTTTCATATTTGAATGTCCTGGCACCTGTTAACATCTTTCAATCACTAACACGTGGCTTTGGCTTGCCGCGTCTAGTGCTCTTCATCACTCCATCCCTCTGCCTCGTCTCAGTGTTATAAAAGGGGAATGGGGGGCGTGCATAAGTGCCAGTACTTGTTGCTACAGTGTTATTAAAAGGGAGGGATGTACATAAGGTTGCTGTTCAGTAAATAGTGGAGATTCTTTTTCCACACCACAATATGCCATACAAGAATGGGGGGAAAAGTAAATGGGTGTTATTAGGTCCTAATGAAACTGGGGGATACCATATTTGACCTAGCAAGTCTATCCCACTCCCATGAGGGTCGTCTCCCCTCATGTGGCCTTCCCTCAGATAGCCTTCCCCAGGGTTAGGATCAGGTAGCTTCTGCCTTTCCTTGGCCACCTGAGGAAAGACTGTCCCTGGTAAAGGAGTGAGAACATTGCTAGATTGTTCATACTACATATGGCTGTACTCATAAAGAGAAATACCTATTTGCATTAGTAGTTAAATAATACACAGCTATAATGCAAATTCCCTATTTCTTTTTTATTGAAAGTTAACAGAACTTAATTAAGGTACTTTCTATTTGAAATCAAAATTAAATTGTACATTTCAGTTTTAGTTAAATTAAATTAGCATTAAGCTATATAGGCAATCGTAGTTTGAAAGATACCGTTGAATCATTACAGACAAGCCAGTTTTCTTCTCGTCGCACTCAACATGTATAATAACCACTGTAAATTCTTACTCCACCGTGGAATATTGTTTTAACAGTTTCATATGAGGTTTGTGATATAGAAACCTGACAGTGTACAAACTTAAACATTTCGGTATTGATGTTTGAACCACTGTCTCTATATCGTTGCAACATCAGTATCAATACCTTTTGAAACCGCAAATGTATTTGTGTACAATACTAGTAAGCACCAGAATGTCCACAAACCATGTCCTTGATTAGCTTTGGTAAGCAGGTCAGAAAAGTTCACACTATCTTGGGCCTTATACCAAAAGGTATGCAAAACATTTGAAACGTTCTCTGTGCATCATTTGATGACAACCTGAGCAAAAATGTAACCACGCAAATAACAATCAAACAAAAGAATCCAATGGAACTTGTACATTTCCTAAAACCTCAAAGATTGACATAGGAAACTCATGTGCATCTTGTTGAGAGGTTCCGAAAAATTAACTATGTCCAGATGCAGTAGCAACCAGATGACTTAATGCGGATGCACAATGTAATTCCTCTAGAGATTCCTTAACTAGTGTTTGTAGAGTGGTTAGTCATGTATAAAGAGTATGCTCTGCAAGAGTGTTTACTGTTTCCCTTAAGGAAAAAAGTGCAGAGTTAATGCTGAATTGCAATAGCATTCAATACCTGTTTTGTTATTGGAAGCCAATTCAGTGGATTTATGAACAGAAACACTAGTGGTCTGTTCTTCCACCAATGCTTGCTTTTTAGCAGGGATAGCTTGCGCCCTACCTTTTACAATATCAGTACGTTTCTTTCCCTTTTATAAATAGTTTTTACAGGAACAGGTAGTGTGCCCAACAGAGGTGCATACTGTGTACGTAGACTGTTATATTCTGTAACACATTCCACATCAGCAACAACTTTAGACTCCACAAACGGTATTAAATATCCTAGCATACGTCTTACACAGGACAATGCTACAAAAGACATACCTCACTTAAAGACGGTAGGTCCAACATCCACCAATGCAACATTTAAACTCAAACCTTGAGATTTGTGTATGTGATGGCATAGGAAGAACACGGGAACCTGAGCTCTTTGGGCATACATGTCTTTAAAAAGTTGGAAGCTTGCAGAAGGTTCTCCCTACCAACTTTGGGTCTGCAATGTGGCCTTATTGCACAAGAATGAACTCAACTGAAGTACTCTGGGAATGTTATGAAATAAACTACTGTTCCCATTGCCCAATGGCAAGTCCAATCTAAATTTAAGTCACGTCTCAACAAAACCCGCCATTTGAGGAGCTTTTTTAAATTTAATACTAAACCTGCTGTTCAGAAAATTGACTTCTCCAAATCAGCTAGACGTGGCTTTGCTTTCCTATTGAATTCAAATGGAATTGATTGGCCTTCCAAAACATCACAAGACTTTATTTCTACAATGTCTTTATTCACCCTTGCCTTCATTGCAGAAGTAAATTGTTCACATTCTGCAAAAGGTGACAACAAACACATTGTGCATTCCTTTGTTGTAAATCCAACTTCACCTCAGAAACTGTACATCCTTTGTTGGAAATTGGTGTACTTTGGAAAGGGTTACGTACACCATTGTTCAAGACTCCCATGCAAATATTTAACATTTCTGTATATTCAAGATCTGCAGATTGCCTCATGTTTGAGAGTAAGTTCATGATACTAGAAATATGTGGAGAGGCATTCATTCCCTATACTGCCAATACATTGTTGAGTTTGTTGACTATGCTGGATCTTAATAATGGTATCACCGTTCACAGGAGTTAACTGCAGCAGAGCACCAAAAACAGTTGCATGGTTCCCTCAAACGGTTCCTTCATAGTTTTCTTCAGCACCTCCTGCATGCTAAATGTACAAAAGCAAGCATGAACTTGGATAGCATGCTAACTTCATCTACAATGAGAACTTTCAGTTTCCTGCAGAATCCTGCCAACTTCATGAGCAGCTTCTCCAGAGGGTTTACTGAATCCCAACTTGTTGTCATGTTCCACAGGTAACATCAACAAGTGGTACAGAGCACATTTTATGTTAAATGCTGCCAAACCAGTTGGGGAAGTCACTACACAAGATCGACAACAGGTAGTCTTCTCCTGAACAAAAGCATGCATGGCATGAAAAAAAAAAGATTTCCCTGTTGCAGCATGCCCACTAACATACTGTAACAATGGACTATATTCTAAGCATGAGCCGACTTATTGGTCATGGTCAAGACCATTGTAAAGACTGGAGAAGGCTATCTGTACTTCTGCCCTCTATATGGTAGGGTAAAGGCACTGAACACCCCAGCAAGGCTGTCAATTTGGTAGCAATGGAAGAGCAGCCAGGCTTAAGAGTTCAGGAGATAATGTAGGCAGGTTCTTAAGTACAGTGTTTCCCTAAAACCCCCACAAAGGAATGTCCACACACTATATTCGGTGATAACACAGCTTCTTTATATAAAATAGGGTTGCTACCTTTACCAAATATACATATAAATAATAACACTTTGTACTTGGAATACTTATTCAAAGAATGGCAAATATATACACTCTATGTGGTACCAAACATTGCACTAACTGCAAACTGT
Source organism: Ambystoma mexicanum (assembly GCF_040938575.1). Classification (NCBI taxonomy): domain Eukaryota; kingdom Metazoa; phylum Chordata; class Amphibia; order Caudata; family Ambystomatidae; genus Ambystoma; species Ambystoma mexicanum. The sequence continues at coordinate 1,327,398,307 of NC_090921.1, read as the reverse complement.
TTTAAATAGGCAAGTGGATTCTTAAGGTAGGTGTAACAGCATAAAATAGGAAAGAAAGGCAGGTTAGGTATGAACAGTGGCAGAATGCTTTCTTTAGGCTAGACAAGTAATTCTGAGTGAGGATCCCCCCACCTGGCCAACCTGTAAGGGAACATTTAGGAAGTAACTTATGTTTTCTTTTACAGCCCAGTCCAATAATGTTCAATAACCTTGTGCTTTCTTTCAAAAGGTTCTACCACCCCAAAGTACCTAAGAGGCCACAGGTTAACAGGACCCACGACGAATCTGGGACCCCTAGACGACTCCTGAGGCTAGGATCTTCCTCGCCACAGTACCTTTGCTGCCATGGCAGGCAAAGTGGCAGAGTTTCTCGGCTTTACTCGATGATTCTCTCCGAGGATGAACCTCCTTTGGAAGAAGGAGCCACTGGGATGCTGAGTCCAAGAATAAAAAGGAACCAAAGTCCTTCTGAAGTGCAGCAGTTTGGCTCTTTGCAGTGATCTCCATTGGTCGACGATTTCTCTGACTGTAGAAGTCCTGTGAAGATGCAACTTGCTGTGGGCTCCTTAAATGCTTGGCAGATGACAGTAAGACCCCTGGCACCCTTCAATGACTTCTGGCGGCGATGGGTGCATAGGCCACTTTTGGTGTTCGGTTTTGGAATATCACAGTTTTCCGACTTTTGGTTCTTCAGTGCTGCAGTTGCAGCAAGGACATCTGTATGGCTTTTGGCGACCTGGACCCGACCACTGGACATTGGGCCCTCACCAAGTCTGGACCCTCGGATGTCTTTGTTAGCTTCTGGCGGCAGGAAACCCACCGACTCACCCCAGTGACTCTGTGCTCTCTCCAGTGGCAAAAGGTGGTCATTGGTGACAGAAAGGATGTCCTTTCAAATGTTCCTTGGCAGTTTAGAACATTTGCAGCTCTGGGTGTCCAGCAGCACTATGTGGTAGACAGAAACAGCTTCCAGCAACCACGAAACGCACCTCCGGACCCTGGGCGACACCAGTGGACTTTTCTGGCTTGAGTTGTCCATCACTCCTCTTCTGGACTTTGAAGAACCCTTCACAGACGGCATGCACACAGAACTGGCTTCCAGGATACTTCGATGAAGAGCAGCAGCTTTGCACGATGGTACTTCGTAGCTCGAGGAGAGGTCTTCTTTGCAGGCCCTCTCTGGATCTGTCCTTTGGAGACACGGTAGCTTTCGGATTACATTAAAGAAATGCAGCAGCAGATTTCTCTTGCAGCTGGGCTTCAAGGAACAGCTTCTTCTTGATTCAGCTTGTGAACAAATTGATAAATTAGAGGTCCCCAGATATACACATCCGTCCATCATTCACTCTGTCTGAGCCAGGCTCAGTCAGCCAATCACGCAGAAGGGCATTCATGCAGGCAGGCAGCCAATCAGGCTCACAGATATTAAGGTCATTCACTCCACCCAGAAGCCCAGAGCAAAGAATGTGGATTGGGGCAAATACCCAGCCTTTCAGCACACTACACTACACTGCATTCATGTCAGTTTCAGTCAGGGCTGTCTCATTCATTGTGTAACACACAGAAACTAGACACCCACAACAGAGAATGTGAGTTGACTCCCAACTCCATTCACACAGTTTCCACCCCTAGAGCATACCCAAAACACACAACACTTGGGAAAGATCCAGTCAGTATGACAGGAGGCAGTCCCAGAGCCATGTATGGTATTTCCACCCAACAGCCAGTTAGGGGAAAATGGCACAACATAGACATATATGGTGTTGCCACCCAACAGCCATTTAGGAGGAAGGGACAGAGTTAGGACTTGCCAGGACTTTGGGAAACAAAGTAAAAGGCAATAGAAACCAAGAGGCCACAGTGACCATCTTGCCTTTGTGTACGAATCCATTGATTACTTTGGCAGGGCCTGGGTATCCCAAATTGGAGGATCCTCAGAGGCACTGCCAAGTCAGCATGTAGCTGCCAACAGCCCATACCATGCTCTGTGGGCAACACTCAGGTGCCCAAAAACACACATAAGGGGTACAAGGGTGTTCCCCTACCCATGGGTACCATAAGAGTATCCCAGGGGTGTTGTTCACCAACAGGTAAAATTGAAGAGCTGCACTGCCAGAGGTCCCGGCTGGACCTCAGTGGCAGAAAACATAAGGAAAACCCACACAGAGAATTGGCAGGACAAGGACTAAGAGGCCCTGTCCCTCCATAAGGCCGCATCTAGGCGCAGAAGATATTTAGAGGAGGACCAAAGAGACGTGGTCTAATGCCGCTTAAGCCACAAGATAGCACTGGCTTGAGAGGATTTATTTAAAAAGGAAAGTGTTCTTTGCCTTTCAAAAAAGCATAAAGGAGTCCTTGTTTTTTAACTACCAAGAGAGGGTATTCCAGAGTTTGGGGCCATAGACTGAGAACTGCCTGTCTCCCCTTGAAATGCAGTAAAGTTTATCTGTGGATTGCAATGTACAAAGTGGTTGATATCTCTTCAGCTTATCTGCCAAATATGAAGGTGCAAAACCATGCAAACATTTATAAATCAGAAAATGGATTTAAAAAAGTAATATTTCTTCCACTGGTAGCCAACGTAGTGAGCGGCGCAATGTAGATATGGGCAGACTTGGGTAAAATATGCCTCAATGTGGCATTTTGTGCTTTTTGGAGCCGGCTAAACTGTTTACGAGGACTCCCCGCCAGAATCCCATTTCCGTAGTCCAGTTGCGAATTCACCAAGGGCCCCACAACATGGGCATGATCTTTGGAGGGAAGATATGGCAGGGCAAGATGAAGAAACCGTAAGAAGTAAAAAAAGATTGCAGTGTGGCTCCTACCTGTGTTTCACGGCCAAGATTGATCTGCCATATTCACTCTAGGTTATTTTTTGGGCAAAGTTAAATTCAGAGCCCATCAAGCATGGTTTGGGTGGTGTTTCTTTACACTTGATAAATTCGTTGAAAATTCCTTCCTGCTCATTGTTTAGTTTTGACAATAAGTCTGGAGGTTGAAGCTCAGACTCCTTCACTTGTCACATTACATTTTTCACTTCTTCCATAGCAATTTCTGGCTCATTACATAATAGTGGATTTCCAGGAGCATTTTGACTGTTATCAACAGTCCCTTGTCATCCTTCATGAGCTTCCTTTGCAATTTCAGCTGCTACTATTTCCTCCTGACAAATTTCCTTTTCTAGCATAGTTAAGTAATTCCGAAATTTGGGGTAAACAATGCTGCTTTTTTTATTTTTTGTATTCTCAAAAGCTACTTTGAAAGATTCAAAACGTACCAAGCAACTCTTCCTCAATACACTATGGTAAGATAAAATTGCATTTTCTCTGCAGTTTCGCACATCGGCTTCATGTGGTTTGTGAGAAACCAGAAGGTGTCTCACCCGCTAGTCCCCGGGGGTCTGTCATCCAGGTGGCGAGTACACAGCCATCGCTTTTGGATCCAGTCCTGTGGGTGGAGGAGTGCGAGGGGATCACCTGGGTGAGGCACCTTCTGGGAGTGGGACACTGGATGGCGAGACACGGTATCCCCCTCACTGTAACACCTTTACCCCATCCTATCCGATAGGATGTTTGGAAACTCTATCCCCCTTTCCTTTCACAAACACTTTCACACAGACAGCCCTCTCTGAGAGAAAACAGACTCACACCTGAGCATTGTACCTGACATGTCCCACTACTGTGGTCAGGCAATTGCTGGTACATTAATGTACATTAACATTAGGGGAGAATCACGGCTGGTGTCATCAGCCATTATTCCTGGGCTCCCTGAAAAAGTCATTGTGGGAAGGGATTTCCCTGCATTCTCCTTCTTACAAGAACTTCCAAAACCTCAAAGGGAATTTATGCCCCAAAATTGTTGGCAATTTGGGCCTCTTCACGAGTTAGGTGGTATTACTGCTGAGGCTATTAGCATTACCGCCAAACCCCCTGTCGCTATATGATATGATATGGCATTTATAACGCGCCTATGCACAAGTGCTTCATATGACGCCGGATCACGGGTTTGGCGGAACAGTAAGTTCCCATTCCCAATTGGGCCCATTCGGGAATTCCCCATTGGTCCCAATGGGGAATTTCCCACGCTACTACCGCCTGCGGTATTAGCACAGCAGTAACAGTGCCTAAAATTGGCAAAATCGCAGCAGATTTAATCTGCCAAGCCCGTGATTTAGCAGCCCCTTAAATGCGTCGGTAATGCATGGATACATCTTTCCCTTGTTCTCTCCAATGTCCCAAAATTGGAAGACCTGGGGGTGGACCAGTGCAGGAGGATAACCTGGTAACGGGTCTTCGGGGAGTGGGACACCCGATGGCAAGACCCTGCACCCCCCACCCTACATGGACAGGCCGCTCTGGGGGAAAACAGACTCACACCCTGAGCATTGTTCCTGACATGTCCCACTACTGGTAATCACTCACACTTGACTTCCATTAAACTTCTCCACACAGATAAAAGGCAGAGCACAAAAGCACACTCTGAGCGAGGCAAAGCACACAAAGGGGCAGTATTTTCCCGATGGCAGCTGAACGAAGGAAGGAAAAGAGCAAATCAAGAAGAGTACACAAGGTGGGAAATACCCTTGACCTTTTCGGCGAGAAACCGTTACTTTCCAGAACCCTTCAGATTAGAAAGTGTAAGGCCAGGAAACCAGACTGAAGAGTCCTGTATTGTGTGTCGGATATACCCAGGGCCCTCCTGCATGGATGACCAAGTCGGGAAGGAACAGCATGTGCCCTGGTACCGTCTTTGGCTCCAAGATTAGAGCAGCGCCAAAGAGATCAACACAGCCGGTGAATTGGGGGAGACCAATGCAAGACCAGTCTGTGTTGAAGTCAAGGTTGCAAGCAGCAACATTGTATAAAGAGTGCAGGTAGGAAGATTGTAAAGCATGTGAAGAAAGAAGCAAGGAAAGCTTAATTGCGGATGAATGTTTGAACATTAAAGGAAAAGATGAAATACCAGTGACGGAATGGTCCGGCACCACAAGGGTGCTCAATTGAAGGTCTCTGTAAGGTATCCAGCCAAGAAGTGGCAGAAACGAAAGTGAGATTGGCAAGAACATTGGGTGAAGTGAATCGAAGTGGTCCTGCGATGGTTTAAGCAAAACTCATCGCACATTCAAAAGTCTTTGATTTTTGATATCAAGAGGAAAACATGGAAAGTGAGATTACATGGTCCGAGCCCGAACAAGGGTGACCAATTGAGAACATTGTGATAAAAAGGTGTCTGAGCCCAAAGGAGGGAGATCCATGGTCTGTGCCCCAATGAGGGAGACCGAATGTGAATATTGTGCAAATGGGGTCCGAACCTGAACGAGGGAGGCCCATGTTGAACATTGAAAGCGAGAACTTGTGAAAGTGAAAATCCTGATAAGAAAGGAACTTTGGTGCTAGTTTGTTACGACAGACCCTCTGCAGGAAGAGACTGTTATTGGGAAAGAGGCTTTGACAAAAGGCCCTAAAACGTACTTTGAACTGTATCCCCGTGCCAGGGAAGCCAGAGTGTGTGCGAAGCTCTAACGTGCCACCTTGCCCTGGGCTGAAAACATTGGGAAGGGAAGCCAACTGCTCAACTATCCTGACATATTATTTCTTGAACACTTTTCTTTTTACATACATTATTGTCCCAGACCATTTTGTATTTAGAAGTAAGGATTGGCAATAGGTTTATTAGTATAGGCCCTTTTATTTTGACAGAGACTCGACTAGGACTGCGTTATTAATATTTGATGGTCGTAGCTTGCTCCCATCCTTAGATTTAGGTCTATATAGGCGTTCAACCAACCCATTGAAGTTCAATAAACACCCTTGAACTGTGATCATTTGTGTCTGTCTTCACTGGTTGATACCATGCCTTTCTTACAGGTTGATGAGACATATCTCATGCCTCACTAGGCACTACGGACAATCATACAGCTTAAAATGTCCCTTGTTATGTCCGACTTTCACATTGTGATATGAGTAGTGTTCTGCTACGTAATAAAAGCACAGATCCTGCTAATATATTGCCAATCAAATTGTACTTCTGGATTACTATAAAATAATCTTTTTGGCAAATCTTCAATTCAGACCATGGTTGTAGCACTATTTACCTGGAAATGACAGGTCCACACCTCAACCACAAAATAGTGACACTTCGTCTGTAACGAAGAGTGCTAGTGAATTTGTAATAAGCTTCATTGGTACCACAGTCTGTTGAGAGCACCTTGATGCCAAAAGTTTACAGCTTCTGAGTCAAGCTCCTATCAGCTGTCAAATCAGCCCAAACCTCATTTGCTTTGCTCATTTCAGCTTTTGTCAAGTAAGCTGTAACATACCATGCAACTGCAGTACTGTTGTCTGCTAAATACTGAGCGTTAATTTTCGCACTCCAAAGCAGTGTAGTGAGAGGATTGTATTTATTAATGAACAGGCCGTGTTCATTGCACTTGAGGTTGTAAGTATTTTGGGTGATTTTCCAGTCACATTGTGCCAAACAGAAAACATTAAATTGTTCACCTGACCGACGGTACAAACATATCTTGGGAAACCAAATCAACACTTTGTATAATAATTCCCTTTGCACTTGAATCTTCTTCATCAATATTTGCTACACTTGTGCATTTGGAAACAACACCTTCAACCGCAATGCTGCATTTTAAATCTCTTGGAATTTCACATGTAATGTATTTCTCCATAAACTCCAGCAAAACAGTGTAGTCATGATCTTGCCCATCCTTGGAGCTTCTTTCACAGAAAAGCATATAAATGTAAGATGCTACACAAGCTTGATACTCCTTCCTCCCAAAAATATGTCGACAAATCCAAAGGGAGCATTCTCTTTTCTACATATGAAATACCACATAGCAAGGAAACAATGGTGAAACATGTGAGACAGAAGAACCGGGTCCATTGCACAGAGTTCAGTCGGTGTTATGTGTTCTACCACGATTTTTGTGGCATTGCTTTCACAAATAAAATAAACACCATGCTATCCATTCTAAGCACAGCTCAGTGATAAACCCATTGTTCAGACCTTAGTTTCACAGCATGCACCTGACCTCTGAATGAAGCCTGTACCAGTACGCTTTAGTTCCACTCATGCTAGCAAGAATGTTTTTAATTAAGCAATAGAACCCGAGTGTCGTGGCCTTACCGAAGACCCCTGGGCATTACCAGTCGGTAATGCCCCCGACGCGAGGGTTCTATTGCTATTAGTACCCCGGCCCGCAAAAATTGCGTGACCGGGGCACTAAAAAGCTTTTTTTTTGTCCCGAAACGCTGCAGCGTTTCGGTGCTGCCGCGTTTCGGGAGAAAAAAAAGTAAATGGCCGCCGCCTTGGAAAGGGAAAACGGAGTCCGTTTTCCCTTTCCATGGCAGCCATCCGGAGCGGACACGCTGCGAACACAAGTGCTCCCAGCGCGTCCGCTCCCGAAAAAGGATCAAAAAGAAGGTAAGTGGGGTTGGGAGGGCGGGATGGGCCCTCTCCGAGTCTCCACATGGCTAGAGGCTTCCCTCGTCCCCTGCCGGGGACGTAGGACCAAGAAGGTAAGTTGGGGGGGCGGGTTACTAATCATGCTTTCTAAAACCTCAACATTTTCTTTCACCATCTCACTTGCAGTGACATTTTGAAAATGAATGCCTGTCTTCAGTGTGTGTGTGTTTGTGTGCCACTGAATAGCGAAGAGTTGAAAACTCACTCTCATCCAACAAGTGGACAATGTACTCTGTCCTGAATCGTGGGTCCTCAGAATACATGCGTTTGCAGAGATAGTCGGATACAGAAATGATTTAAGGGTGTTAGACCAATCAGCCACCTCTTCCAGAGGGGAAAAAGCATTGGGAAACACAGAGCCTCTAATCTCCTCTCCTGTAGACTAACTGGCAACCCTCATACCTGCTGCATTTGCTGTAATTCAATTGCATAGCCCATTGCCTCAGTTCAAAGGACAAATGGTGTAGTGATTATATAAACCAGTGGCCTCTGCATGACTAATATGCTGAAACTGTTTACATGCCTTGGAGGGAATATCAGCAACTGGAATATCTTGTTCAATCTAAAAATTAGCATAAATCTCATTATTTGTTACCAAATATTCCAGTGCTGCTTTCATCTTTTTAAAACCAACCATTTCTTTACCCTTATGTGGCTACACTGTTCACTAATATCAACAGTGAAACCTCAGTCTGCCAGCTGACACCCAGATTCTGGATATTTCCTTTCAAATCTAGTGTTAAATACATCACGTTTCCTTTCACACTCTGCACACGCTCTTTGCGAGGAAGCTTTGAAGACTTGGCATCTGATCTGACTATAACCTGAAACTGATTAACTATAAATAAATCCCCTCAAAACATTCACAAACCCCTCATTTTATTCTCATCTTTTCCAATTAGCCCTGATTATTAATATACAAACAACATTAACATTATTACTCTTTCGGAATTGAGATTCCACTTTACATGTATAAATAAATGCTAACTCCTTTTTTCTTTATCAGTAAACACATTGGCGGCTCTTAAAAGTGCCTTTGCATGTCAGTGTACTTATAAAAACTATCCTGACAAACAATCACTAACAGTAGCTTTCACATGCCAGTTTGTACTGCCATGTATAAATAATCGTATTACCTCATAATGGGCCTCATTCCTAGTCGGGCGGTCCGGTAAAAAAGTGCCAGTATCCGAGGATACCAGCACTTTACAGGACCACCCGACTACGGAAGTGCCGGGGGGCACCTGGGTTATCTCCAGCTAATTGCTGGAGGTAAGCTAGGTGCCCTTCTGGCCAGAAAAGCCCTTTTTACCGCCACAGGCATTGCTGGTGGCGGTAATGACGGCAAATTCCCTCATGGAGTCCTATGGGACTCCAAGAATGGGGATTTACACTGCCCCCCCGGCACCCGTAATGCGGCAGCTATGCCACCGGACGAGGTGCCGGTAAAGGTAAGTACCAGATGCTGGTATCCTGGTCGCTCTACCGCCAGGATACCGGCATAGTCGGAATGAGGCCCAATGTTCTTTCTTTAATTGAATAGTACACCAATTTCTTCTTTCCAAAATAATTAAAACCTTTGGAACCACTGAGGAATAGTTGACCACATGGTTAGCTGCTGTGCTCTACCAGATGAATAATATAGCACTAGCTGAGGTTCCTGGAAATCTATTGGTTAATAATAACCATATCCAATGAGCATGTAACCAGTCACATACACAGAATCCCGCCTCTACGATCTTACACTATCCTCTTTCAACTTAATTCATAGAAGAAAGGAAAAAGATTACCTTTCCGCTACTCTACATGAAACATAAAACATTCATTATTACAAGAAACATTGTTACCTCTACAGTCATATAACACTACACACAAATAAACTCTACATGATCATAAAAATTATGAAAGACAATTAGTAATCTCACAATTATAGACTAAAATCATTTTAACAGATGGTTTTTAAGGATATATCAAATACTGACAGAAAAGATATAAACTACGTTAACCCCTTCATAAAATATATCCTTGAATTAATCAACTTGTAATAATCCTTACCAAGAACATTCTTTTAAAACATTGATTGAAAAAACAGATGGAAAGCTATCGAGACTGGCTAGAGGAAAACTACCTTTCAAAAGAAAAAATTGAAGGAAGGAAGAGGATGCAGAGGAACTTCTTTAAACAGAAAAATCAACATTCTCAGCTGTATGTAAGTTCATTGTTTACATTAATTTTTCATCTACTTAAAACTGCCAAACTTCAGTAATAGATTACAGACTCCCATCACATCCTTTCACATTTCATTCAGTTTAATATTCTAAACCCTATAATTCACATTCATGGTCTATACATTCTTTCATTATATTAACTCTACTCAAAACAATTTTAACAAAATATTTGTAATCTTCTTTTGTTACTAAAGTTGTCTCTTCATTTGTACCCCAAACACTTCTTCCCTGTCCTGCGTCCATCTCACTACCTGAAGTGACCATACATGACTCATTTCACATGATCTGCTCACTTCCACACACAAATTTCCCACCTTCAGAAAGATCATTCCACAGGTGAAGTTAGTTTGATGACCATTCTTTTGCCACCACTCTGGACTACATTAATGCTGTGAGAAACTCAAAGGTGCGCTTGTCCGCGCGGGTCTCGCTCTCAGGTGGCCAGGGCACGGCCATCGCCTTTGGATCCAGACCCTTAGGGTGGACCAGTGCGGGAGGATCACCTGGGTGAGGGGTTCTCGGGGAGTGAGAGTGGGACACTGGATGATGAGACGTGGTATCCCTTTCTTCCCTGTAGCACCTTTATCCCATCCTATCCAATGGGATATTTAGAAACTGCACCCCCCCCCCCTTTTCCTGCATGAGCACTTTCTCAAGGGCAGCCCGCTCTGTGAGAAAACAGACACACCCCCGAGCCGTGTACATGACCTGTCCCAATACTATGGTCAGGTGAGGTCAGGCAATCATTGACGATCACTCACACCTGACTTCCATTACACTTCCCCACACAGATAAAAGGCAGAGCACGAGAGCACACTCAGAGCGAGGTAAAACACCTTAAGGTACAAAAGTTTCGAGTTGGCAGCTGAATGAGGAGAGAAAGACGACCAGGCACGAGAGGTTTATGAGAGGGGCAACACCCTTGACCTCGTTGACAGGAAGCCGTTACTTTCAAGAAACCTTCAAGACAGAAAACATAAAACCAGGAAACAAGGCTAAAGAATCTTGCATTGTGTGTCAGAGATATTGAGGGTCCTCACTGTGACAGACCAAGGCAGGGAGGATCAGCAAACGCTGTGGTATCATCCTTGGCTCCAAGAACAAAGAAGCGACGGAGAACAACACAGTGGTGAGTTGGGGAGACCGGTCTGCGTTGAAGTCAAGGTTGCAAGTGGCAACACAGTAAAGTGAGCGCTGGAAGGAACATTGTTAAACGCGTTTGATGAAAGACGCTATTGAAGCTAAACTGCTGGTGAATATTTGAACATTAGAAGAAAAGATATGATACCAATGACAGAGTGGTCCGGCACTGTGAATGTGCTCATTCGAATGTCTCTGTATGGTATCTTGCTGGAAGGAAATGAAAGCAGAAGTTTGGTCTGAAGTATAAATTGTGTGAAGTGAATCAAAGTGGTCCTGCAACGGTTTAGACAAAACCCACTGCACTTTCGAAAGTCTTTGATTCTGGTATCAAAAGGGGATCTGAGCCCAAGCGAGGGGGATCCATGGTCCAAGCCCGAACGAGGTAGACCAAATTGTGAACATTGTAGAAAATGGGTATGAGCCCGGAAGAGGGGGACCCATGGTCCGAGCCCAAAGGAGGGAGACCAGTCTTGAACTTGTGAAAGTGAAACCTTGACAAAGGAAAGGAACTTTTGCATTTTGTTTGCTGCCTCAGGCCCTCTGCATTAATACACTGTCATTGCGAGAGAGACTTTGGCGGAAGGCCTTGATGAGTATATGTTGAGCGGTTACCTCATGGCCAAGAAGCTAGAGTGTGTGCGAAGCCCGCGCATGCCGCCTTGCCCGTGCTGAAAATGTGGGGTGGGGAAGCTAACTGCTCAACTATCCTGACATATTTCTTGAACACTTTTCTTTTGCGTACATTTTTATCCCACACCATATCATATTTGGAAGTAAGGATTGCCAATAGGTTTATTATTATAGGCCCTTTTGTTTTGACAGATTCCACTAGGACTGCGTTATTTTTATTTGATGGTCGTAGCTTGCTGTCACACCCTCCCTTGTACACACACCTGACAATACTGCCACTCCTGCCCCTGCCCAAAACTCTAGAATCACTATAGCTCGCCCCGCTCCCTCTGTCCTGTCTTATTCCCCCTTCACACTCCGGCACTCACGTGGGCCTCCTGATGACTCGCGTGCACATGCACGCCCCACCCGCAACAGAACGCTCTCCAGGTTGCATCCTTTTTTGCATTGGCAGCTTCCCTGGCGCCTGGGTAATCGGCTAAACGCTACTATGCTTCCGCGTCGCGTGACCAGCGCTGTGTGCTCACGTGATGCGGCAGCACGTCACATGACGGGAAGTAATGCCAGAAGCGCGAGTATTTAAACGCGGCTCTCCGTGTACTCACTACTTCACAGCTGTTCTTTGCAACCTGTTTGGCGTTACGCGTCCTTTTGGATTTCTTGACTCTTTTGGATTTTTGACCTCGGTTTGCTTACTTGGACTTCGCTTGGATTACCTTACTGGCTTTGTTACATTGGATTTGCCTGTGGTTTGAATTCGGACTGCTCTTTGGACTGCAACGCGGATTTCCCTTTTGCATCTGGTTTTCTTTGGAACTTCTTGCTTTCAAGCTCCACAGCTACCAAACCACGTTCTTGTCATCAGGTGGTTCTCACGCCATTATTTGGGACTACAGTCTACCTGCCCACGTGGGTCCCGGACCCCTACCTCATAGGTTCATTGCCTTTCTCCTGACCCCTCTGGTAAGACCTTTTTCACGTTATTTTGGCACAGTTATTTACTGGCATTTGCTTGGTACTTAATCTGTATTTTCTTGCAGCGGATTGGGGTCCCAGAGGTTCGCGGTTCCGGAGTTGACCATCTCCACCTGTGGCCTCAACGGTCGCACAGGGAGTGACTCTGAGTCCTCTCTGTGTGGCATTTGGGGACAGAGGACTCTTATGCCTACACAACATTCAAGTCTCAACACTTGCTGTCATCCTTATGTGTAGGTTTAGATAGGCATTTTACCAACCCATTGAAGTTCAATAAACAACCTTGAACTGTGATCACTTGTGTCTGTCTTCACTCTTTGATACCATGCCTTCCTTACATGTCGTGTCAGGAGTGGGATTTGACTCAATTTAGACAAATTTGGGGACCCTAAAATTCAGATCCCTCCAGCGCCACGAAAGATTCCATAGGCTTTGACATTTGTAGTAGCAGAGGTAATACTATCCCTCCAGGAAAAAGAGGGATGATTCCCACAGCCTAACTTGGAAGTTTGGTCTGGATGTTTTAGCAGGCGTCCTAGATCCTGACTTCCAGGGAGAGGTAAAGTTTCACCTACAGAATCATGGCAACACTCCTTTTGAAATATGTTGTGGGGACAATATTGCACAGGGAATTCTTGAGAAGGCTCTGTTTCCCCATTTTAAGAAAGAAAGTAAACCAGACGAAACAGAGAGGTAGCTTAGGCCTTGGAGAAGCTGACGAACCATCCACCATTGAGGCAAAGAGGGAAGAAGAACCTACCATCCTTCCCAATTTAGCCTTCGCCCAGAGAAAGGATCCAGCACTCACAGAGGCTTTTGTACAAATAATTCCTGAGGAAACAGGGATTACTGTATAGAAACGAAACCTCCTGCGAAGGTCTAAGTAAGGTATAATTAGTAATCCCAAGACCCATCGTAAGATCGTGTTAGAGATTGCTCATTCTCATTTGACAGGGGGACATTTAGGACAATCCAAGACCCAGAGTCACATTAGTGGGAGGTTCTACTGGCTGGGTATCCATGCAGGCATAAAGAACTTTATCCAGACATATGAGAAATGCCAGAAAGCCAGTGCATATAATCCCTTACCTGCCCCTCTGAGTCCCTTACCCATCATCGAAGTCCCTTTCTCCCGAATTGGGATGGACATCCTTGGGCCGTTGGAAACCTCTAGATTGAGTAATAAATATGTCCTCGTAATTGTTGATTATGCTACCCGATACCGAGGGGCATTCCCTATGCGGGACAATGCAACCCAGCAAATCTTAAAACCTTTTACCATTCTTTTCTAGGGTTGGTTTCCCCAAGGAAATTCAAACGGATCAGGGGTCTATTTTTATGAGCAAACCTATGGGTGAAGTCAAGGAATTACTACATATCTCCACTTTAAGAACCTCAGTTTACCACACCCAAACGGATGGGCTGGTCGAGAGATTTATTAAAACCTGTAAGAATATTTTGAGAAAATTGGTAGATCAGGATGGAAAGGACTGGGATAGTATCATCGCCTCGGCCCTATTTGCAGTTAGGAAAACCCCTCAGGCATCCACCGGTTACTTTCCATTTGAACTACTTTGCGTTAGAGAACCAAGAGATGTCCTTGACAAGCCCACAGAGACCTGGGAAGAAAGGGAAGAGGCACCCCTTTCACAAGCAGCTACCCGATTACGAGAGCATATGAACCTTGTTTGAAATGTAGTTCACACTCGCATGAAAAAAGCTCAGGCCCAACAAAAGTCCACCTATGACAAGAAAGTAAATATAAAGATCTTTTCAGTAGGACAAAAGGTATTAGTCAGTTTACCTACCTCTGAAAATAAACTTGTCTCAAAGTGGCATGGGCCATATGAAATAGTAGAGAAAACAGGGACCTGCACCTATAAAATAGCCCAACCTGATAAAAAGCAAAAGACCCACCTTTGCCATGTAAATCACTTAAAAGAGTGGAGATAAAATCTTTCCACTGCCTCCACCTCGATATTGTCATGTTTAATACAGGAGGAGATAGATAGCTCAGAATGTATTCCCTAAGAACTATCTAGACAGAAGCAAGAAGACTTAAACAACCTACTCATGACATTCCCCAATGTATTCTGCAAAAAAAACAGCTAGAGTATCAGAACTCCAAAGGGAAAAGTGGTTCATTTAAAACCCTACAGATTCCCAGAAGCCCGAAAACAAATAGTGGTAGAGGAAGTTAAAAAGATGCTGAGGGCAAATATCGAACCTTCTTTCAGCCCATGGTCCTCCCCTATTGTATTGGTGACCAAACCGGACCATTCTTGGTGGTTTTGCATAGACTTCAGGCAGGTTAACGCCATATCTGCCTCCGATGCCAATCCCATGCCGCACATCGATGAATTAATTGATAAACTAGGAAGTGCCGTCTTTTTATCGACCCTAGACTTGAGCAAGGGATATCGGCAGATCCTCGTACACGGACCTAATAAAGAAAAGACAGCCTTCTCAATGCCCCTAAGAATATTCCAGTTTAAAGTCCTCCCTTTTGGCCTGCATGGGGCTCCAGACACTTTCCAGCAACTTATGAACAGGATATTACAGCCCTATTCCGATTTCTGTGGGGCTTATATTGACGATATACTCATGTATAGCAAGATATGGGAAGACCATCTCTTCTACCTGTATACCATCATGAGAGCCGTCCGAGAAGCCAGTTTAGCTGCCAATCAATCCAAATGTAAGCTGGCCCAATCAGCTGTGAAATACCTCAGCTTCTTTGTAGGGAATGGTAGTGGCCAGCCCCAACGAGAAAAAGTGAAAGGCGTTCTAGATACCCCCACAACTAAGTCCTAAGACTAAGAGAGAATGCAGGGCGTTTCTAGGATTGATTGGTTATTACCGTAGGTTCATTCCTCATTTTTTGGATAAAACAGCTAGATTAACGGACAAATTAAAGAACGCTGAGCCCCAGAATCTTCATTGGACTGAGGAGGATGACATATGCTACAGTCACTTAAAACAAACCCTGTGCCAGAACCCAATCCTAAAGATGATCGTTTTTTCAAAGGGGTTTGTGTTACAAACTGATGTCTCTCTCACAGGGTTAGGAGCAGTCACAAATGTGTGATGGATTAGAACATCCTGTCCTATTCAGTAGTTGCAAACTCTTCCTTAGTGAAAAGAACTACTGCGTATTGGAGTTAGAGGCCCTTGCCATCAAAACATTTATTTTATTATTTTTATTGAACAATACAACCATAATATCATTTCTGAGTCAATTACAGAATCACAAATAACCCCCTTCCCTTCCCTCACTCCCAACTTTCCAAGACCATTCAGTTCTGTGTTAGGATCAGTCTGCACCGAAAGTTATCGTGGGCTGTCCATGTCACCGCTAGAGGAACTCTCCTCCTTTGGCTGGAACAGAGTCACCGTAAGTGCCACCCATTTTAGTAGATCTTCAGAAGTGTCCAGCTTTTGTTGTCGTTGCGTGTTCTCCCAGATGCCTGTTTCTGCAGCCGACCATCTCCGGAGGTCCTCCCACCACAGTGATACGCTAGGGGCTTTGGGGCTTTCCCACCCCATGGCAATGTGTCTTTTCGCTAGGATGTACATTAGGTATTTGAGTTTGTTCAAAGGTTTGTTCTTTTTGTTTTTAGGGTATCTGCCCAGGATGCAGGCCCTTGGTGCCTGCACGTCCAATGTGATGTCCGCCACGGCCACCCTAGCCTTGATTTGTGCCCAGAAGGATTGTATAGCCTGGCATCCCCAAAACATGTGGGTCATCCCCACACAGCGTTCGTTGCATTTGGGGTACGCAGTGGCTCTTGCTCCTTTGAATCTGGAGATGATCTCTGGGGTGAGATATGCTCTAGTAATGATGTAGAACTGTATAGGTTGTAGTCGGGCATTCCTGGATACTTTTTTATGATAGTGCGTTATAGCCTCCCACTCTTTGTCTTCGAACTGCAGGCCAAGTTCCAATTCCCATTTCACTTTGCACTGGAGGTCGTGTTGGGTGGTGCAGTTGAGCAGTGTCTCGTAGAGTCTCGAGGTTTCGTGTCCACCTTCTACGGCACTTAGCAAGTTTTGATGGCTTCATGCCCAGTGTCAAGGTTTTCGGCTGCGGGCCAACGGCTAGCGAGTCTATTCATACAGTGCTGTACAGCAGGAACTGACCTGATGGTAGCCCCGAGGACTCTTGCAGCTCAGTGAACGTAAGGATACCCTGGTCATCCACCAGATCTCTGAGGGTAGAAAACGCCGAGGGGCTCCCATGTGTGTCACAGGTTTCCCCCTTTCTCACCTGTTTTTGCTGCTTGATGGATTCCGTTGTAGAAGTTTTCTTCTTTATGGTTTGGGTCTTGTACAAGCCTGCTCGGCCGTCTTCGGCTTCCAGTGTTCGTTCCACTTCTTGTCCGGGATCGATAGTAAACTCCAGGTAATCCAGGAAAAAAATAAGGGGAAGAAGCACTCGGAGGCGGGTGCACGGATTCCGGGAGAAGGTTGGGTAAGAAGGAGAAGGGATAGAATGAAGCAAGGGTCCGGGAACCAGGAAGGCAACAAAGTTCAGTGAAAGCGAACTACGAGCACACGTCTAGCCACAGCTAACAGTAGCGTTAAGCGTTAAGATGCGCAGAAGCGTGGGGGTGTGGCTATTTTGTCGAGCGTGCTGCAATGAACGTGAAGGCTGGTAGCGTTCAGTGTTTGCGGCCATGTTGGTAGTACAACAGAGTGCATGCCCCGATGTGACAGGGACCAGGAGGCCCAGAAGGGCCGTGTCCGATGGGTCATGACAGTGTGTCTCTTATCACCCTCATGCCCCCAGGTCTGGTTGTCATGATTGCCGCTATTGGGATCTGAGTGGAGAAGGGGTCCGTTATATTTATGGTTTTGCAGGCTCGTTTCCATATCTGGGTCCCAAGGTTAATTAAGTATGAGTCGTGCTCCTTTGCTCTCGGCGTGATCCAGAGCAAGTCTCTGAGTAGCATGTGGGAGACAGCAGGCTGCAGGAGGAGAGTGTCAGTGGAAGTGTCATCGGCCATCCACTGGATCACGTGCTTCAGTTGGCCTGCTAAATAGTAAAGTTCGAAATTGGGGACCTTAAGGCCGCCTTTGTCATAAGGTCTCTGTAGTGTTTCCAGAGCAACTCTGTGTCTTCCCTCTTGCCATAGGAATTTCCTGCAGAGTTTATTTAGGTCCTTGAAGAATTGCTGCAGGATGTTGTGTGGGAAATTGGTGAAGAAGTATAGCAGTCTAGGTAGTGCCACCATCTTGAGAAGCTCCGCTCTGCCTGCTACCGAGAGCGGCAGTTTGCCCCAGAAGTCCATTAATTTCACCAAGCCCTCTTTCGCTCTCACTGTATTCAGTATGTGTTCAGTCTTGGGGTCCTGGTGGATCGTGATGCCCAGGTATTTAAAGGAGGTCGGTTCCCACTTGAGGGCTAGAGTTGGGAGGCACTCCGGGCTGGACCCACCCAGGGCAGCTAGGGGGTACAAGCAAGATTTGTCGTGGTTGATCTGTATCCCGGTATATCCATGGAACCCCTCCAAGGTCTCAAGTATGTAAGGTAATATGTGTTCGGCGTCTTTTAGGTAGAGGAGCATGTCATCTGCGTAAATAGAGACTAAGTGTGTCACCCCATCTATTACTATGCCCCCGTCTCTGTACTCCTGCCCTAGGTATGCTGCCACTGGTTCAATGGCTATGACGTATAGCATGGGGGAGAGAGGGCATCCTTGCCGAATGCCTCGGTAGAGGCTCCATTTGTTGAGAAGGTGCTGTTGGTGCGCACTCTGGTGGCGGAGTCTGTGTAGGTGAGTTTAACCCACTTAAGGAAGGCCGGCCCTATTCCCATCTTGGTCATGGTGGCATGAAGCCATTTCCACCAGACCGAATCAAATGCCTTAGAGGCGTCTAGGGACGCCACTGCACATTTCTCCGGTCTGCTGTTAGTGATGTATATGACATGGTGCAGCTTACATAGATTTTCAGTGATGGATCGGCCCGGCACGTACCCCGTCTGGTCATGATGGATCAGGAGCGGAATGGCTTTACGCAGCCTCATCGCTAACAGCGCCGTCAGTATCTTGTTATCCACATTTAGCATGGACAAGGGCCTGTATGAGCCACACTCCGCGCTTCTTTGTTGGGTTTTAGTAATGGGATGATAACGGCTTCTCTTGTGGTGTCTGGGAGGGCACCTATTTCGTATGCTTCGCTATACACTTTGGTTAGTAGAGGAGCTAGTATATCTTTGTAAGTCTTATAGAACTCTCCACTGAGCCCGTCTGGTCCTGGTGCTTTCCCAGAGGGCAATGATCTGATGATGGCCAGGACCTCTTCTGGGGTGATGGGTTCGTCAAGGGTCTCGGCTATTTGCTTATCCAGGTATGGTAGCTTGATGATATCAAGGACATTGTCTATTTCGGTATACGTGGGTGGTGGGGGGTCAGTGTAGAGGACCTGATAGTACACGGTAAACGCCAGGTTTATTTCAGCTTGTGTGTGTGCAATCAGGCCATCCGTTCCCCGAACTTGGCAGATGGGTTTTCTGGGGATTTCCCGTTTATAAAGCCATGCTAATAGTTTCCCGGGTTTATCGCCTAGAGCGTGACTCCTTTCGGTGTGTTTTGCACAGCTAAGTTTTCCCAGCTTCTCTCAGTGTACCAGGCAAGCCTGTTTGTGCTCTATTGTTCTATTTATGTGGGCAGGGTCAGAGGAGGCTTTAATTTCCAGTTCTTTCAGCTCTTCTTCAGTGCGCGCCAGCGAGGACATAATGGACCTCTGCGCCCCCCCAGTGGCAGCGAACATTTCCCCCCTTATCACCCCTTTGTATGCCTCCCATGCCGTGCTGATGTGTTGGACACTGTCTATATTAGTCTGCCAATAATCTGTTGTGCCTTTCCTGATTTGTTCGCAGAAGGCTTTGCCCAACAACGCCTTGCTTCTAAGTCTCCCTGTGGGCACGGGGGGTCTGGGTGTGATTATTGTCCAGGCGGTTGTCAGAGGGGAGTGATCCGACAGCACTCTGGCCAGGTATTGTGTGTCCCCAAATGAGTCCAGGTGTTCCTCGCTCACAAATTTGCAATCTCTTCTAGTGTGTACGGCGTGTGGGGGTGAGTAAAAAGAGTACCCTCTATCTTCGGGATGTTCTTCTCTCCAGAGGTCTTTCAGAGCAAGTTGTTGTGTAAGTGCATTCAGTATTTTGGCGGGAGGGGAGCGTCGGGCGTGTTTGCTGTCTGATCTGTCAATGCGGGGATCTAGGGTGCAGTTATGGTCGCCCCCCATATCAAAATGCAGTCCCTGTATGGGCCCAATCGGGTGTACAACGAGCGGAAGAAGACTGTGGCGTCGTGGTTGGGGGCGTAAGTGTTAACCAGGCAAAGTTCCCTCGCTTCGATGGTGCCTTGTATCAAGACCATTCTGCCTCTGTCGTCTGTTTTGGTGTGAATCAGTTTGATGGGGATGGTTGGGGCAATCCAGATTAGGACTCCCCTAGCGTACGTGGAGTATGCGGTGCCTATTAGAGTTGCCCTCCAAACTTTGTCTAGGGCTGTTAACTTCTGTGCATTCAGGTGGGTCTCTTGTAGGAGGGCGATTCCGACTTTACAACGTTTCATAAAAGTGTGGATTCGGTGTTTCTTGACGTAGCTGTTCAACCCTCTAACGTTCCATGACATGATTCTGATTTTGTCAGCAATGAGCTTGGTATGGTTGAGAGCTTGTGGGTGGCCCACAAGATGACCCGGTTTTCCGGTCTAGCAGTTTATGGTGGTTTGGGTGGTCTTAGATTTCCCCATATAAAACTCCAATTGGGATCCTAACATGAGGGTTCCCTTCTCCATAAACTATAAACTTTAAACTCCCCAAGAACAAAACAAGTCTAGCGGGGTTGCCCCCGTTCTGACAACGCAGTTTCCGCTCCATTCGACCTTAGCTCTCTTGGTGACCTACGGGCGGGTTAACTACCCAGACTAATTCTGGGGGAAGGAGTAAGTCTGCTTCAGTTAGTGTCGCTAGCCAAGCAGTTCGTGTTCAGTATGGCTCCTTTTAGCTCAATGTTGCCACGTTTTGAGCGTGGTGCGGTGTCCCCCTGGTCCACAGCCTGGGGGTTGTTTGGGTTGTTTCCTAGGGTGCAGTTTGCCGTGGTTTGCGCTGCCTCACCTCGACGTTGGGGATCTGTTCTCTGTCCATCCACTCATTGACTTCGGCAGGTGTATCGAATAAGTAAGCTTTATTGTTGAGTAGGACTTTCAACCTTGCTGGGTAAAGAAGCATGTACCGCGGGCCCGCGTTTTTCAGTCTAGCCTTGGTGTGTATAAATTGGGTTCTGCTCATTTGGACCTGGAGGGTATAGTCTGGGTAAATGGCGACTTTTTCAGAGTCTCTCTGTATGCAGCCGTTTCTCTGTCTCTATAATTGAGGACTTTGGCTATTATCGGACTGGGCGGGTTCCCTGGGGGTGGCCGCTTGGTGAGGGATCGATGGGCCCTTTCAATAGTGAAGCCTTGCGATAGTTTCCCGGCCCCGATTTCTTGTAGTAAGAGATCCTCGACATAGTTTGTGGGGTCATTTCCTTCTATGCCCTCAGGCAAGCCTATGATTCTGATGTTATTTTGGCACGCATGCCCTTCTGCCTTATCAGTCCTGTCTTCAAGGTTTTTTACTTTCTGCACTAGGACGTCTGCATCCTTCAGAGGTTGGGTTTTTGCCTCAGAGTTCTCTCGCACCTGGTCTCCAGCACCTCCGTTCTACCTGCTATAGAGCGTACATCTTGCCGTCGTAAATTCAAATCAATTGCAACGGCATCTATCTTGCTTTCCATTGTCTTTTGCAGCGTCATGAAGGCCTCTAAGAGCTGTGAGTTCGCTGGTTCTGGGGGCTCGGCACCCGACGCCTCCGTGGAGGTAGTGGAGGCATCTAGCTTGGCAGCACCAGTGGCTGCATAGAACTCCATAGTGGTTTGTTTGTGCTTGCTTCTAGCTCCTTTTGTGGTCAACCTCTTGAGGGCAGGCAGGCCTGCCGGGTCTCCCCTCCGGCTGCCTCAGTGGTAGCTGTGGCGGTGTGTTTAAAGGCGGCACTGCTACAGCCCGCTCACCGAGGCCCCACAGCGCGAATGTATCTCACTCTTCCCTTTTTGATGAGCTTGGGGTGGGCCACCTGTGTCACGTTGGCGTAGCCAAGCCCAGCTCCCCCAGTCCGGGGCAAGGTGTGTGGGGAACACGGGGGGGCTCCACTCGATCAGTTAGGCAGGATGCCCTCGTAACGTTCGCTGCGGTGCTCGAGCAGGGCCCGGGGAGCCTGCTGTTATGTGGCTCAACAATGCTGGGATCAGTCCTGCAGGGTGTGCAGAGTCACGGGTGCCGCAGGTAGTTCTCGGGGCATCCCACCGCGGCCGCGATGGAGTGCAGTGGGCCGTGTGGTTCTGGCGCTCGTTGCCCCTGGCTGGGCACGGGTTACGGCCACAGAGTGTGTGTGACCATGAGCGGGGGCTCCTGGAGGAGCGGGGGGGTACCGCTTATTCACTGTGCTAGGGTGGTTATGACATCTCTGCCCCCTTACTCCCGCTCCTTACCTCGCGTCCCTTGGTCGCGCTGCTGGGCTCCCGGTGCGCTGGTGTTCGATCGCAGCCGCGACTCGGCTCACTGGTTCGCTCGGTCTTCTGCTCCGGGAGCGCCCCTTGGATGTCAGCCTGCTTACGCCGCAGGCCGCCGAGTCTGGGCCTCCTGCTTCCAGACCTTAGCTGGGTTCTCTGCCGGTGATGTTGCCTCTCCCCGTGCTCCTCCGGACCAGCGTCTGTGCGGGGCTCGGTGGCACAGGTCCCAGTCCTTCTCTCTTTGGTCCACTGACCACTCCTTTCCGCAGTGTGAGGCGAGCGGTCCCCACAGCGCTCGCAGTACAGACCTGGTGGCGTACAAATATCAGCAGGCCCTGGCGAGCTTGCGCCGCCTCCGATCACGGGTGTGAGGCTTGGCGTGGAGGCTGCTTATCTGGCGGGCGCCATTTTCTTGGGCTCTCCGTATCTCGCCACTCGGTGTGCTACCTCGGCGGTGGCTCACATCTGTCCCAAACTTCGGGCGAAGGTGCTTCAGGCAATCGTCTACTTAAGTGGTGATTTTCAGTTGTTTGCACAAAGCGGAGCTATAAGATTACGGCAGTATGTTGGAGACATCAGCGGAGCTGCCTGAGACACGTCTTCCTTACATGGCAGTTAGCCACGCCCCCTGCCATTGCCATCAAATGAGCAATCACTCATGTAAGATACTAACTTTTGGGGAGGAAGTTCACCCTTGTCACAGACCATTCCCTGTTAGTATGGATAAGCCAAAAAAGGACTCTCACCCTGCAGTCATGCAATGGTTCTTAGACCTACAAACCTACTATTTCCTTGTGAACAACAAAAAGGCAAAGACCAAGCGAACATCGATTTTCTTTCCCGGTTTCCCTGTACAACAGATGCAGCTACATCTCATAGGCGAAGGGTGTGTGTGAGAAACCGAAAGGTGTCTCACCATCTAGTCCCCATGGAACTCTCTCTAAGGTGGCCAAGGCACAGCCATCACCTTTGGATCCAGACACTGGGAGTGGGCCAGTGTGAAAGGATCACCTGGGTGAGGGGTCCTCCGGGAGTGATGGTGAGACGCGATATCTCTCTCTTCCCTGTAACACTTTTATCCCATCCTCTCCGATGGGATATTTAGAAACTAGCCCCACCCCCTTTCGTGCACTGACACTTTCTCACGGGCAGCCTGTTCTGGGAGAAAACAGACTCACACCCGAGCCGTTTACATGACCTATCCCAATACTATGGTCAGGCAATCATTGACAATCAAAAATGTAGCAAGTGGGGGGGTCCTGCTATCAATAAATTGGTAATACTTTAAGTTGTATGTGTTACTAATTTTAGAATGTTGCCAAGAATAGATCTATTTCTAAAACCCATCCACAGTTTGAGATCTGATAGGCAAGGTTATAGACCGAAATTTGTATGGCACTTTTAAAGCATTCTGGTATCAAGCCGATACCTATTGTTTAGCAGAGATTTCTTCTAAACATTTTATGCAAAAAACATACATAGCGTCAAAGCCCCACATTTTTTACACATAGTAGTTGAGAAAAAGAGCATTGTAAAACATTTTTTGTCATGGTTAAAGACAAGAACAGTACAAACCTGAGAAAATTGTGCAACATAGAGGCACATTTACATAAAAGTGTCCTTGATAGTGCAACATGCAGAGAGATTTCCATAAAAGTGTCCTAAACAAAAGACCTGATTAGGGTCTAGCTGCCGGCAAAAAGTGAACAAGCCTAGGTCTATGTCTGGGATGGGTTCCCTAGATGTAATGTGGACGAGCTGGATGTTGGCTAAGTCCCTGGACATTTCGGCTGCGATTCATGGCGTCTTCTTCCGGGCTGTGGATTGTGTCTCTCCTATGCGCAGGTCCTGGGGAATGATGGGGGGCCTACACAATAACCCTGGAGGGCAAAATGTGGCGACGTGATGTCGTCTGAGGGCAGTCTTCAGGCTGGGGCAAATGTAGCCTGACTGGGTTGTATCTTGCCCCCTGTTGGCTGGGTGAATCTGTGCTGTATGTGGCGGCAGACAGTGTACCGTGTGCATGATCTGTCCCATACTATGGTCAGGCGAGGTCAGGCAATCATCGACAATCACTCACACCTGACTTCATTACACTTCCCCACATAGATAAAAGGTGGAGCACTAGAACACACACTGAGCGAGGCAAAACACATGACGTTACAGCAGTTTCGAGTTGGCAGTTGAACAAGGTAAGAAAGATGGCCAGGCAGGAGAGGTTTGTGAGAGGGGAACCCTTCACCTCGTTGACAGCATGCCGTTACTTTAAAAAAAAGGTCAATGCAGAAAAAGGTAAGAACAGGAAAAAAAGGATAAAGAATCCTGCATTGTGTGTCGGAAATATCAAGGGTCCTCCTGCGTGAATGACCAAGGCGACAAGGATCGGCAGACACTGTGGTATCGTCCTTGGCTCCAAGAACAAAGAAGCGACAGAGAACAACACAGCTGGTGAGTTGGGGAGACCAGTCCATGCTGAAGTGAAGGTTGCAAGCGGCAATATTGCAAAGTGAACACTGGATGGAACATTGTTAAAAGCGTGTGATGAAAGACGCGAGTGAAGCTAAATTGCTGGTGAATATTTGAACATTAGAAGAAAAGATACAATACCGTTGACAGAGTGGTCCAGCACTGTGAATGTGCTTAATAGGAGGTTTCTGTACGATATCTTGATGAAAGGAAACGAAGGCAGAAGATCAACGTGAAGTGTAAATTGTGTGAAGGGAATCGGAGTGGCCCTGCAACAGTGGTTTAAGCAAAACCCACACACACATTCGAAAGTCTTTGATTCTGGCATCAAAAGGGGTCTGAGCCCGACTGAGGGAGATCCATGGTCCGAGCCCATACGAGGGAGACCAAGTTGTGAATCTTGTATAAAAAGGGATTTAAGCGGAGCGAGGGGATCCATGGTCCGAGCCCAAAGGAGGGGGAGCAGTCTTGAACCTGTGAAAGTGAAACCTTGACAAAGGAAAGGAACTTTTGTGATTTGTTTGCTCCATCAGGCACTCTACATTCAAGAGATTGTCATTGCAAGAGAGACTTTGGCGGACGGCCCTGATGCCTATGAGTTGAACTGTTACCTCATGGCCAAGAAGCTAGAGTGTGTACGAAGCCCGCACGTGCCGCCTTGCCCCGTGCTGAAAACATGGGGAAGGCAAGCTAACTGCTCAACTATCCTGACATATCATTTCTTGAACACTTTTCTTTTGCATACATTGTTATACCACACCATTTTGTATTTAGAAGTAAGGATTGGTCATAGGTTTATTAGCATAGGCCCTTTTTATTTTGATAGACTCCACTAGGAGTGCACTATTATTATTTAATGTTCGTAGCTTGCTCCCATCCTTAGATTTAGGTTTAGATAGTCGTTTGAACCCACTGAAGTTCAATAAATACCCTTGACCTCTGATCACTTGTGTCTGTCTTCACTGTTTGATACCATGCCTTCCTTACAGTGCACACCTTCTTTCTCTTTTTCTACACCCCACTTCATCCACCAACCCTATGCCTTCACCTTTCCTCTGTAATGCTTTTCATTTTCCCTTTACCCCATCCTTTATTCACTCCTTTTCTCTCTTTCACAATGGTGCTTGGAACTCTCTTTCACCGTTATAACTTTGCACCTCAAAACTTTCCTACCACCATCCCAAACCCTGCAACAAGACCAAGTACCATGACGTACAACGTGGGCACAAACCACAGCCAACCAGGCCATCCTTAACATTGAAAGATTAAACACCAAACTGTGTTGCACACACCGACGGACCTCCTACACTTCCACAACATTCTCTTGTACAGGGCACTTCACTGGAAACCTCCAATACAGTCTGTAACTCTCTGGGCTCAAATGGCCTAGACCACAACCTAAAAGATAGCTGCTCTACACTAAAAAGCATGCAGCCTTCAGTTGCTTCTCTAGTCCATTTACTTTCATGCAGGAGTCCACACCCCGTACCAAAGTACATGTGACTACACACTAATGCCTCATACGTAGCTGTCAAAACACACCCACTCCCTATACTTTCCTGCCCTAAAATTGACTTTTGTATACTAAGTAGCTGACACCACTGTCAGGTACCAATTACTGCTGGCTTCCATTCCAATGATTACCTCCAAGATGGATGGTCCTACTCAAACACTTCTCGAAGGACAACAAAACACATGGCCCTTTGATTTTCATACTCTATAGATCCCCGTAGAAACAGCACATCAGACCATACCTCCTGCTAAACAGTCTACTCATTTGTACATGCAACTTTCGTATATTCACAAAGATGACCCCAGAGGCAAAGCCACTTTGATAACTGTTTTTCGCTGCCACCTTGAATTCTGTACACTTTTGTTTCTGGACAAATATGATTTGCATCCACCTACAAGAGCTGCTAGGGGTACCAGACAACAGTTATCAAATCAGCATTATTGTCGTATCATCAAATGATTTAAAGTTTCCATAACATGTCTTTCCACTTCTCATTCAACAATGAAGTTATTCTAGTGACAAAAAGTATAATTCACCAAAAAGAAAAAGGAAATTATATCAAAATAAAAATCAAAGGAATGCTGCAAAATATTCAAATTAACCTTCACATAATTAAAAAAAAAAGTTATCTATGAGCGTAAGCAAAAAGTAAACATTTGTGAAGGAACGGAAATTAAAACAATTGACAATGAACAAATGATCAAGAAAATGAAATCCCCAACACCACCCCCCTCCCACCAATAAATATTTGTTTAAACAGATATTGTATTTGGCCTAATTCTTTTAACAAAACAAACTTCTTCTTGTTGCTTTGTTCCTCTACGCCACCTTGAAAATAATTCTTCCAGGCCAACTCCAATCACATTCACAATGCTAATAACTACATTCAAACTAGTCTGCCACATAATATACCTAACATTAAACGTTCATGTAAATTACATACAGAATAACACATTTTAATTTTACATCAGCAAAAACCACCCCCACCCAAACTCCATTGTTTGGACAAGAGGACACACAAACAAAAAGAGGCGTATCGTGGACACCAAAAATACCTTTACAAATCTCTATTGCACTGTAACATGCAAAACGTAGCACCTGGCAAAGGAAGGCACACGTCCCCCACCTAATGAAGAAGCTGAGAAGGCAGACCATACCTTATGGTATTACCCGTGTTCCAAGCCTCCCCAGAACGGGGAAACCAACTTATTTTCCCTATTGGACAATAAAGAAATCCTCCCTACCACCATTCCAATTTCCACTTACCTTGCCTTCTCTCTCACCGGTGCCAGGAAAACACATTCTATAACAAGACAGGAGGCTCGCATTATGCTTTTCTTTCTTTATTACTGCCACGACAGCTTTTCAACTATAACTTGTGAAAATACATTTATAACTTTTTTCTGTCCATTTGGAACACAAAAATGTGTAAATTTGAATTTTAAAGTTCTCTAAAACCAGGAAGGTTCTAGAGTCCTGTTGAAACTACTGAACCCATGATCCTTCGGGTCTATGTAGTCCTGACTTCCCAACCTGCACCTATCAGCCTGCAGGTCATCCTATAAGAACCCCTCTCTCCAGGTCTTTTCCTCTTTCTTTTTGCTGCCCATGACGAGATAAGTACTTTCTAGTGTGAAACGCCTATGTCGAGCGTAATTGGTTTTTCGTTTTCTCACATACATTATAAGATTAGTGCGCGCATACATTATAAGATTAGTGCGCGTGTAAGACATACTTTGTTCTAGTATGCAGATAGTAAGTAGGAGTGCTACCCGTAACAGCGTGTGATTGCCGAGCGCATTTCTTCGACGTAGTCGAGGTGAGGAGACTTCGTATTATTGTGGAGCAGGAGGCGGGGCCGTCGCCGTGAGCGAACGCGCTCGCCTCAGGCAGTCGGCCCCGCTCCTTCTCATATTGCGAGGCCGCGCCGGCGAACCCGGCGGCTTCAAGACCTAGGGGAGCGGGAGACCTTAAGCTTCTCCCAGCAATCCCTGCGTGTGTAACGCTCGTGCGCACAGATTTGACAGTGCGATCGCGGTGCAAGTTGATTTTACGGCACCTCCAGTGAATTTGAAAAAAAAAAAAGAAAATATATAAGGATTTGTAGCGGATTTAGAATTCCTAGGATTCAAGGACTCCTTCAGGTGGAACATAGCCTGCCAAGCTGACAGAACACAAGACAAGGCAGTAGCTAGTCCAATCCCCGTGGCTGACATTACAGATTTGGCACTGCCAACTTTAGATATGGCTCAATGCAACAGCCCTGGTCAGACTCCGTCCACTTCACCGGAGTGGTCTCAAGAGGAGTGGGACTAGGGACCTTATCAACAGGAGGAAGACCTCTCCCAAAGTTTTAAGCATGTACTGGGAGACTCTCAACCCAAAGCAGTTTCTCAAGGTGTCCAGCCTATCGCACAAAGATTGGAAATCTTGGAGGCTATTATGGCGGAACAGCAAGCGCGCCTTGCCAGAAAAAGAAGAGCAGATAGCCCCGGAGAGGGCACATCAGCCAGACACCCGGCTGGGGTTGATTATGAGGGGCGTTAGGTAGCTCGGAAGAGCAAGAACTCTTTGACCCCCCCAAGCAACTTGGAAAGGGAGGATACTGCTCCCCAGGGAACAAGCGACCCTGTCGCCAGGCTAAAAAGAGCCTTCCTGGAAAAGAAAAAAGAATGCCAGGACAGACCCGCACCCCCATGTGTGAATAATCCAGGGGACAATGATGAAGGCTACATGCCGGATGATGAGGGAGAAGAGGAGATAGACTCCTGTCAACAGATCGATGAGGAGGCCGACCCTCAAGAGGGATATAACACTGCTGACATGTTTGACCCGGAGGCCATCCGGCACCCGAAATCCTCTGAGTGGGTGCCATCCCCCAGAGTAGTGACGTACATGGCACAGCACATAAGAAAACCGCTAGAGCGAGAAGTGCGATCTCGGATGAGAGCAGAATGCCCCAGGCCAGACCTACCGGGGAAGCTAGCGGAGACGCCAGATCTAGACCCTAAGATGGTCACATTTGTAACTAAGACCGCACAAGACATTAGAAAAGGAATTGACCGTGCATGGCGAGGGTGCCAGGACAAGCTCCTCGATATTGCAAGTCCCTTAGCCAAAATAATGGATCTGGCGGAGAGGGCGAAAGATACAGGTTCCCCATTGGACGTTCCTGCCCTGGCAAACTGGGCCCAAAGAGCAGTTTGTCTCCTCGGGAACGCGAATTGTGCGATGTCATCAGAAAGGAGAAGAGGTGTTTTGCTTAAAATTGACAACAAACTAAGCGACCTAGCCTCGTACGAAGTGGGGGAGAACGCCAAAGGCCTATTATTTGGCGAAGTATTCGCTAAGGAAATGTCCCAGTTGGTGGGCACTTATTCAGCGCTGGAAGGAGCCCAAAGTTCTATAAAGAAGATTTTTCCAGGGCGAGTTTTTTACGGGACCGGACGACAGAGGGGTCGTGCGTCCGGTCGTTTCAATTACAACCGCAGACCCCAGGAGCGGCGCGCCCAGTACTGGGAAGGGAAACAAGACACCTTCTTCCCGACCAGATCCAGGTTCCCTAGGGGCCATAGAGGAAGAGGATCCTACCGCCAAACTAGTGCATCAGGAGGTGAGTGCAGTGTGCATGAGAGTAGGAGAGAGAACCCTTCATTTTCTGGATGCATGGAAAGCGTTGTTGCACGATGCATGGGTGTTGCAAGAAGTAGCAGGGCTTCGGCTAGAATTTGTGGGAACCCCCTTTCAGACTTCAGAGCCACGTCCCATTCACATGGCAAGCGGAGAGTCAATACTTTTGCACAGTGAACTGCTCAAACTGAAAGACAAAAACGCTACAGAGCGAGAGTCGCAGGGAGAACCAGGGTTCCTCAGCAACATGTTCCTCGTAGACAGAGGGGACAAGATACGGCCAGTAATACATTTGAAAAATTTGAACGAGTGGCTAGTATACAACCACTTCAAGATGGAGGGTATCCATTTGCTCCGGGATCTACTTCGTACGGGAGATTGGTTAGCGCGCCTCGATCTCAAGGACGCCTACCTAGCGATTCCGATAGCTGGAATATCGGAAGTATCTCTAATTCCGATTGAACGGCGAAACATGGCGCTTCTCATGTCTACTGTTCGGCCTGGCATTGGCTCCCTGGGCATTCACGAAAGTGATGAAACCCGTGGCAGCGGCCATAAGAGCGCAACGCTCGAACTTCCAAAGCGCAAAGTAAGAGCTACAAAGAGGGAGCTCAAGCTCGTGATAGCGAAGAAAGTGATTTCGCTCAGGAACCTGGCCAGAGTAGTGGGTCTGCTTGCAGCCTCTATGCAGGCGATTTTTCCCGGTCCCCTTCACTATCGAGCCCTTCAGAGGCTAAAAATAAGGAACCTACAAGGAGGACTGGGTTATCATCAATTGGTGACGTTAGATGCCAAAGCCATTACAGAGCTGCACTGGTGGCTCCAGAATATGGAAGCCTGGAACGGCCAGGCTATTTTCGGAGACTCCCCAGACCTCATCATAGAGTCAGCTGCAAGCAGATCAGGCTGGGGAGCCCGATGCGAGAACATAGAGACAGGAGGGAAATGGTCGGAAAAGGAACTGCGCCTCCACATAAATTGTCTCGAGTTGTTAGCAGACTCCTTCGCGGTCCACGCTTTCACGAAGTAAAGCGTTGCATGCAGCTTAAGATGGACAACATCTCGGCAGTACGGTATATTAACAAATTAGGGGGAACAAAGTCCAAACTCCTCGCAGAATTGGCAAATGACTTGAATCAGATATCAGTCTCAGCCGAATACCTACCAGGTGCTCTCAACGAAGTGGCGGACTGGAACTCACGATATCTTGTGGATTCCAGCGACTGGATGCTACATCCTTGAATATTCAAGGAGCTGCAGGATCTCTGGGGTCCCTTTCGTATAGATCTATTTGCGTCCAGACTGAACGCACAGATTCCGATTTACTTCTGCTGGAGAATAGACCCGGGTGCAGCTTGCACGGATGCATTCCTTCAGCCATGGCACGGAGCAATACACTATGCCTTCCCTCCGTTTCTCATGATCACAAGGGCATTTAACGAAGATCCGCAGAGAACAGGTGCAAATAGTGATCATACTCCCCATTTGGAGAACACAGCCCTGGTTTCCAGTAGCGATGGAACTTTCTACGGATTTTCCGAGGACAGTTCCTCATCGACCGGACCTTCTGCTCAACCCAGCCGGAGAGAGCCACCTGCTAATAACGGAGGGCAAGTTGAGGCTGATGGCCTGCAAGGTTTCAGGAGAAAATGAACTTGCCAGGCATTTCGCAACTCGCTGCAGATTGCATCAGAAACTCCTGGGCGCCTTACACCGTCAGGAGCTACAATGCCGCTTGGAATAGTTGGACCCAGCGGTGTTCAGAGCAGAGTCTGCCCCTGTAGTGCAGATACTCAATTTCTTAGCGAAAAAATTTCAGGAAGGTAGCGCCTTTAGAACCATAAGAGTATTCAGATCAGCTATTTCAGCAGGACACAACAGAATAGAGAATGCCACCATTGGTGAGCACCCCACAGTACTGCGATTATTGAAAGGAATGAAGCTCAAGAGGCCTCCCGAACCAAAATACGCAGTACTGTGGGACGTCAGTGATGTTTTCTCTCTGTTCCTCGCATAGCCCGATAACGAGCACCTTTCTCGATCCCAGTTGTCAGGGAAATTGGCCATGCTTTTATGCCTCATGGCATGCCGTAGAATTTCCGATGTCAAAGCACTAGAGATAGATAGGAAAATATTCTACCCAGAGGGAGTAGCCTTTACTATCGCTAAACAAACAAAAACAGATTCTAAAGTGATATCCTACCCTTATTTTGTGGAGAATAAGAAGCTGTGTGTAGCACAATGCATTAAGGATTATGAAACCGTGACTGCGCATTTAAGACCTAGGGGAGTTACTGCGTAGGAAGCCTTTCCATGCAGTAGCAACCGCGACAATTGCCAGATGGGTGTGAGAGGTTAGGCATTGGGCAGGAATAGACCTAACCCTCTTTGGCGTACATTCTGCTAGGGGCGCGATGTCCCTTCAAGATATCATGAAATCAGCAGATTGGTCCTCCGAGTCCACCTTTAAGACATTTTATTTCAAACCAGTGTCAGACATAACTAATAGAGGGGTAGCGAGCTTTGAACAAGCATACTGCGAGCCTCCTGTCTTGTCATAGAATAAAGAATGCCCACGCTTACAGCTCAGGAAGTCTTCATTCTATTAAAGACAAGGAGGCGAGCATTATATCCCACCCAAAGTATAGACGAAAGTTGAATTTATATGTGATGCTTGACATGTTCAGTTCATCTTTGTCCACTACCCTCCCTGATGTATTTTTATATGTTCCTCGCAGGAGACGACCAAAAGGCGACCTGATCAGAAGCTAATGATTGAGACGAGTGCATCCGTCAGTAGTTCGAGAGGTTCCAAGACAAGTCTGCCGGAGGCCCAGTTACAGTTCTGTTGAAAAGACTTTTGTTGATGGACATTAAGATTGTTCAAGATCTTTTCGAAGTTTTATGAAAAAAGGAAGAGGAAAGGACCTGGAGAGAGGGGTTCTTATAGGTGCAGGTTGGGAGGTCAGGACTAGAGCCGAAGGATCATGGGTTCGGTAGTTTCAGCAGGACTCTAGTACCTTCCTGGTTTTAGAGAACTTTAAAATTCAAATTTACACATTTTTGTGTTCCAAATGGACAGAAAAAAGTTATAAATGTTGTATTTTCAAAAGTTATAGTTGAAAAGCTGTCATGGCAGTAATAAAGAAAGAAAAGCATAATGCTCGCCTCCTTGTCTTTAATAGAATGAAGACTTCCTGAGCTGTAAGCATGGGCAATCTTTATTGTTCCAGTGATTCCCAGCTGCAGCAATAGAGACAATGGAAAGGGTGATGGAACTACATATAGTTCCCTTCTCCCTTTGTCCATGGGAGCCATTTCCTTTAATGGTTTTGTTTAAAGTGGGGAAGTAGCAACCTTGCCATTTCTCCACTCAAAAAAACACTATTAGCAACTCCAAAATGCACGGCAAGGTGCTAATAGCAATATACCCCAAGGAAGGAGGGCATTCTGAGTCAGGTAATGGCCCAGGCTCATGTTAAGGCCTCAGTTTGCAAGGGCCTGTACCTCTGGGCCGGGCCATTACCTAAACAGTAATTCCCTCCCTCCTCAAGGTAAACTCCTTAATTAGTGAACACTAGCTACTATTAATACACATTGGGCCTCATTACAATCTTGCCGGGCCGGAAACAAGGGTGCCGGTAAGCTCACCGGCACCCTTGTTTCCGGACCGGCAAACTACAAGTCTGCCTGCCGGAGCCACTGTGCCCGACAGGTCTGAACCTGCCGGGCACATCGGCCACGGTAGGCAGACTTGTCACAGGAGCGGGTGCTCCCGTGTCCCCCCTCTCATATAGTCCAATAAGACTCTATGGGAATGGGGATTAACAAATACTTCCGGCCGCTGGACTTGTAATAGCCCAGTGGCACCACGAAGTCAGGCACCAGTAAATGATTACGGGTCCAACTGCAACCCGCTGGTAGCACCGGCAGGGTTACCACCAGACCCGTAATAAAGCCCATTGTGTTAAGAATATATTCTCAGGCAATCCTCCTGCTTTTTACTACTATGAAAAACGGGTGGTTTCACCACAAATAAGCATCCTATACTCCAGCATGCCAAATAACATTCTGGAGCAAATGGTCAACCATATGTAGAACTCTGAGGAGGGCGAAACAGACTCATCAGGAAAGATCTATGCCCCCTCTCAACCATAAAAATAAATTGAATATGGTGTGCAATAAAAAACACATACACAAAACATTTACAATTAGAAACCCAAATTCCTCATTGTATTTATTCTTTTTTTACTGTTATAACGGTTCTAAAAAGAATTGTGGGTTAAGGTGGGCGTGGAAGGGAGGGGTTAACTAGGAGGGAACAAACTAGAAAGGAAAGTTAACCTTTTTTGACACATTTTAAACATTCCTGGAACAAGGAGTAAACATTTGAAAAAAAACAAAAAATAAGTATTGACAGTTCGTGCCATGCGTCACCCAAGCTTCCTCAATTGCCTCAAACTTACTGTATCAATTGCTACTGGCATAAATCATTTTTGGCAAGACCTACTGGAGACCTGTGCTTGCATGGAGTGACCAATATAGGTGGCAGGCAGAGGGGGGGGGGGGGGGGTCCCATCATTAGCACCTCCAAACGACTTGGTCACAGGAGGTACTGCAGACTAACTTTCTGGAACAGATGACCCACCCGGACCAACGCATGCAGATGACTCCACAGAAGACAGAAAGGTGGTGCCCCAGAGGCAGGCAGTGTACTGCCTAAACCTGTCCCTGAACACCTGGTCAACCTGCAACCTGCCGTCAATATGCTAGGATGAGGTGGTTGATAAATGCGGTGGTGCCCAGGTATACAGGCATACCCACAATGCCAAACCTCTCTGCAGAGGGTACACTGCCTGCTCACCTTCCGAAGTGGAGTGTCCTTCGGAACATGAAAATACCATCAGCTCAATGATGGTGTATAGTGTTTGCGGGACTATGTCTACAGGGGAGCTGGCTGCTTTACTCACTCCACCTCCTGCTCGTCCGTTTGTCTCAGGAGCAGTAATCTCATGCACGTCCACATCACTAGACAACACTTTTGGCTTATCCCACCCCATTTGTAGAAAAAACTCCACACTGTCTCTCATAAAACAACTCATAAGCAATAGCTTATCTCCAATTTAAGGTCCTATATGTTTGAATCGATATCTGCAAAGCTCTCAACCAATCAAATCTTGATTTTATGACATGCATGTGCGCAAATGCCATTCCCCTTCTTTGTAACCCTACACTGAAATCGAGGTCTCTAATGAAATGGTGATTGATTTCCCCCATAGCCAATAAACTTCCCCAAACAAAATAAGCAACACCCTTCCTCCTTTTTAACTGCCTTCGCCACTTAATTTTTTTTTTTAACCATCTGTGAAAATCAAGATATCTTACTGGATTCTAGATCAACAGTGCGACCTGCGGTCCCATTGCAAAATCAAATCTGTGGAAAAAAATAGGATTTTTCTCAGTGCACACTACACCATTTCCACAAGTGACCCCATCCCTATATACCTTTCATGCCCCTTACAGGTTCCCTTGATCCACTCAAACATTATCAAATTCTATGCACGTTTTTAATTTCATTGGACATATTTAAACATCGTGCTCCACATGGAAGAATACTCGAGATCCTAGCTTTTATGTTGCATGAATGCTTGTCCAGTTAAAACAAAGCACAATCGAAACAAATCAAACTAAAATGTATTAAAAAGGACCACAAAGCACCAAAACCTTAAAATATCCCCATACATTACACCACAGACATTTTTACTCAATTGAGCAAGAAATCACTGGATTCTTTTTTATTCAAACAATTCCCAAATTAATAAAAAATGCCCCTACTCACTACCACATACTATACTTGTCTAAAACTAATATTTTACATTTGCAAAGTATTCACTCATTTCTTTTCCAATCCATGAGACTGTACCAGAGGACCTCCACCAAAAGTAACTCCAGGGAAGAAAAAGTAATCCAAGAAACGTAGCGTACACCAAGCAAGAAGTAACAACGATTTTTTATTGGGCCCAAACAGCTGGGAAGCATGGTTCAGGCAGCCCTGTGGAAGTGAACTGAATGAAATGAGTTGCCTAACGCCATCCACTGCGGCTAAACATTTTATAGCCAAATTACATAATTATCATACATTTTAGTTACATTTTCACTGCCGGTCAGGGAAGCTGATTGGTGGAACTGCGTCAGCCCCCTATAGGAATGTGTATGTTAAGTGACCCTGATTGGGTAGACCATTTCATGGCAAAAAAATCACATTAATACCCCTTGTGATGTCACAAACCTTCCCACACCGCCCATCAGTTACGTAATTGTGCTGATCAGTCAAAAACACCTGTTTGCCATTGGTTGGCAATGCCCAATATACAAATGGCATGAGATGGCAGTGGGCATCACCCACAGCAATGTCAGAGCTTCGGAGGCGACTGACCCTCTAGGTGCAGTGCGGCCTGTTGCTCCACTCCTCCCAATGTTAGGTTCCTTCCTCTAACCCTGGATGAGCCTGGCGCGAGCACAGCGGTAACGGGTGTGATTGCTAGCTGTGCAGATGGAGGCTGCTGTGTACGTCTCCAGGACTAGGCACAGCTGAGTGCTGGGTCCAGAGGGGGCCCCCACTTCATTCGGGCGATCTTGCCGCCTGTCTCCCCGACTGTCTCCAGTTGAAACCACTACTGGCCGTTCCTCTGTAAGTAACGGAACACTTCCCCCAAGTGTTTCTTTTTCCTTTACATAACATGCATGAGGCGAAGAAAAAAGGGGAAAAGGGCCCTGCAAAAAAGGCCTGCGCCCTCCCCCCCCCGACTGATGGTGCACCCACTATGATTCCCCCCCCCTAGGCAGGACCTAGGAAATATATCTCCTACCACTATGCCCATTACCTCCTTTACTTCCCCCATTTGCGATCAAGGATGGGGCTATGGAGACTATAGATGCTACCCATAGGGCCTCTTCTATGATACTGAAGGGGAATTGTTTGTCCAAGGTTCGGGCATTGAGCCTACGCAGGAGGCAAAGGCTGTGCTCAGAAAGGGCAGATTTGTCTCTGGATGTCAGTATTACCAATGCCTGAAATAATGATAAAAATGAACAGGTTTATTGTATTTATTTATTTATTTATTTTGGATTTATAAAGCGCCCAGCGGGCCTGAGGCATCATGGCACTGTTACAGGATATTTACTTAATACATGTTAGGAACATTTCAGAAGCAGTAATACAGGTTGTAACAGATATTTCATAGGCAGTAGTACAGGTTAAAATAACAGTGGTGAGGGTGTTCCAAGGTTACAGAGGAATATTATTGGAGGCAGTACTTTATGGCATTTGGTCTAGTTAAATAGCTTTGTTTTTAGCACCTTTAATACCGTGAGGGATTGTTTGTTTCTTCTTCGTCAAGGCTAACCGGACCACTGACGAGGTTGCCAACTTTGCTTTTTCATTATCTAATCCAGCAGAGGCATTCTTGGCTCCACTGTCCAAAACAGCCACCTCAGATACAGGGGGGTTCAAGAATAATTCACAGCTTCAAATGACCCCTGCAGCTGTCATAATGGCCAATGCTTATGACAACGCCCAGGAGCAGATCACCCCGATCAATGGACGGTGGTGAACGCCAGTATAATTAAACAAATCTGGTTCAAAACTTTGATTTTTGCAATTGGATGGACTCCTTGTATAACTCTGTGGGGAATTATCACATTTTGAAAGTGGATAAACTATGTCAAACGGATTCCTTAACCACTCAACCATGCAATCTCATAGGGGTAATTCTGACATCCCTGTTCTGTCTGCCTCTCGCTCAAGGGATGGGATTCGGGCCCCACCAATTACTCAGCTATCACCCAATGACTTGGTTCCTATTATTAGTTCCGATCCTATAGCTGAGCTTTTCGCTCCTCCTTTTGGAGTAGATGAGAGGTCGAGAGATCTACTCCCTCCATTATTAGTGGACCCTGGGAAGTCCACGCTATGTCCTGTGACATAGATTGTCCTGTGAAAGGTAGCAATCATTCATGCATTTCAAAAAACCTTAGAGTGAGGAGGTCTACAATGCCACGGCCTAGGGACAAGACTATACAAGACTTTGTCATGAATGAGAGAAATGCCATCATTAGAAACATTGAAAAGCCAACTGGGAAAGAACATAGAGATGCATTAAGGAACAACGTTTTGTCCTAGCTCCGTCAACAAAATGGGCAAGGGGTGGTTAGAAGTATAGATCTGAAAATTCTACGTATGTTGGAAATTGATGAGTGGTGTACCCAGAAAAATAGAGACTGTATTCTGGTTGAATGTGGGGCCAGTAATTTACCAAGTTATTTTAGTAACTGCACGTATGTACCTAGAGGTTCATCAAATTTAAAACTTATAGTGAACTAGTCAGAGGGTTTGTACTTATCATTGAGAAGGCTGCATTAAGATGATTTCTGTTATGTTATATCTATTGTGCTGAAGTTGTGTTGTTTTTTTTGTATTTCATATTATACGTTTTGTTTTGGCACAGCGCTCTGATGCCTGCAGGCTTTCAGTGCCTTATAAATAAATAAATGGCAAGGGGTGAGACGATGTAGACATAGTCTTGGACGATTGCTCAACTCGTCGAGTACTCTAAGAACCTCAAGAGGTTTTAGGCTTCGCCATTTGCTTTTCATCGACTGGAGTATGGCCTTCTTTGTGTTTCAAGGAGGATGGGCCTCCTTCTTGAGGAATTTAGCCAACTATTACCTGAAATATTCCCACTCATCTTTTGTGGAGGATTTAGTCAGGCAGACTAAGCTTCTTTCCTGAGAAGTATCTGAGGAAGAAGAAGAAGAGGGTGGTCTATGATGCCTTCTCTATGACTGTTTTAAAGATGAAGAGCAGTGTCTGCTCCTGGAGTGAGATTGTTTTTTTAAATTTTTTTTCATGAGGAGATGAATCTCTCGACTCGGGACGATCCAAATTTCGATGGAGTGGAAGGAGATTTTGGGGCACTCCTACCCACTGACAATTTAGCTTTATTCTCTTAGTCGGATATTCATGCTCGACGCCCAGGCACCAGATGCATACTTTATGTGGGTACGTGATGGACATTTTGACGCCGCATTTTAGGCACTTTTTAAAGTTGGTCTTTGGAGTAACAGGTGTCGAAGACGAGGCCATATCGAAAATGTTTTCTGATGTAAACTGAAGTGTGCCATAATTCTCGAAGCTATCGCATTCGCAGAAAAATGGAACTGAAGCCAACGGGCGCTGCATTTGGTATATATATAATTGATGATGTCAACCGAGATGGAAGCCCTCGAGGGACATCGGGTCGACCGTGTCGACCCACAGCACCCTCTGCCGAGAAGAACATTGTTTCCGAAGGTGCTGATCTGGAAACGAAGATATCATAAGATGAGGAATACGTGGGAGGACACAGTCCATTTGAAATGCTTTCCTAACATGGGCCTACAAGAAAATGGCTGCTGTTCACATATTGTTCAAAATCCCCCCTACTACGTCACCCACTAAGGCCCCTTGAACCCGCCCTACTGCCGCCTCTATACAAGTACCCATTACTACGCCAAATCACCCACTCTTCATTGCGTTCCGCCATGGGACTTTCTGCACCGCGTTCAATGACGTCCCCACCCCCGAAGTCACCCACCACGTCACTCTTGCGCAACTGGCACGTGTGCCCCCCTTGGCCGTGTTGAACCTGGACCATTACAACATTTCCCGGTTCTGTATATCTATCGATTGTCACACCGTTTGCCAGAAGCTCATTGCTCTTTTCCTTTGATAGCCGTATCGTAGTTACCTTGCGTAGGCTTCCTCCTTGTACCTCGTACTTCTTCCGGGGAGCAATCCATCATCATACAAGCTTCCCCATTTGCTGAACGGTCTACCCAACAGGCCTCATAGATGTCTATGTCAAGGGGTGGCATTGTACATTTTCTTGGGGGACCATATTCAGGCATACCTGTTTGTGTTTGTGTGTGTCTTACACAGTGCATCGCTACTCTTGCCAGTCAACATTCAGGGGCAACATATATATCCCCCATCTCTTGTTTCCCTTACACATTCTTAACCCTAATTGACATGCAAAAAAGGTGATGAGTACCAACACGAGGATTGGGACAACTATCTTAAAAATGTTCGCCAACCACATAGGGACTCAGGTGAATATGCTATCTAGCCAGTTGTCAGATGTTGCTGGGTTCTTTTGTCATAGTCTCATAGAGTGTGTGCAGCTCTTCAGTAGCCTCCGTCAAAGTTCAGTTGGCTGCATTGTTTTCTGGCAGGAAAGTGCAGCAGCTGCTGCCGATCTTTTTGCAGACACCTCCCTCCATTGCTGTTAACAAATCCAAAATATACCAGTTTTGAAGTGCAACCATTCTCACCACCTGAAGCTCCTATCTCACAGCGTTCATGCCCTATTCCGTTGAATTTGCCAACTGTAATACTTCTAGCAGGTGAAATGCATCCATTTTTCAATGGTTGCTGCCTGGACACATGGAAGTAATAATGATGCAAAAAAGGTATACGTGCTGCTGAACAAACGATATTCTGGTGGAATAGCAGCCAGTTGTCAGATGATTTCTGGGACCAGTAATTACTGTTCAAGCAAATTCTGTTCAAGTTAATCGATTGTGCTGATTGTGTATGCACCCCCCATCTCAAATCTTTATCAGTGTGTAAATCTTTATTCAATAGTGCAGGATAATCAGTAAATGGAATGAGTTCTGAACGGGGCACCACCAGGGCCAATTGTGTAGAGTCACTAGGGAGCAACTGCCACCCCAGTCTGGAGGAAGCTGGGCATATACCTGGGTCCTGCATGCCCATTATTTGTCCATAATAACTGCAGTCCCGCTCCTCAGAGATGGGATACTCATTGCTTTTGTGCAACTGGTGTTGGTCACAAAATATATCGAGCCGGTGGGTCTAAAACTCAATGAAAAGCATGTGAGTTCCCTTATGTACAAAGGTTGTTTTTTCTCATCAATCCATGTTAGAGAGTGAACATTCTTGTTCCAAATTATTCGATAGCTGTCATTCATTTTTCTCACTACATTTTGTCCAAACCCTACCAGCCTTTCTGCTCTACATTGCAATATTCCCCCCATAACCCATCATGGAAAACCGAACCCTCAATGTGCATTAATGGTCTGCTTGGCACCATGGAATACTGTGCCCTGTGGCATTGTGACAGTTTAATTTGCTGTGGGTTGTGAACAGTTGCTCCCCCTCGTCCCACTTCTGTCTCATATTCTAATATAATGTGTTTTGTTGATTCTATATTCGCCATCTTTGTGAGTTTCATATAATTGCCAATGTACACCTCCTCCCCCTCATCTATCCATTCAACGGTAATCATGCGTCCCTGAAACAAACCCCTTGTTTTACATAACCCCAAATGCATCAAACACCCCCGTCTTCAATTGACACCTCTTGAGGGAGAAAGAGCTTGGGCATCCCTGTAAAGTGTAGAATGAGAGAGCACACATAACATGCACCATTGGTCCTCTCTCAGCCCCCTGTCTCATAACGTCATACCATATGTTGCCAGATGCAGTGCCATGAATGCCCCTGATACCATCTTCGAACAAGTCAGAATTACATACTTCTCGTTTGTTGCATACTCCTTCATTATTCTTCCTAGAAGGGGCAAATAAACCTAAATCCAAACAACAAACCAACTACACTGTAACAACATAGCTTATGCATACTCTTTCCATCTCTAGCTGACTCTATTTCTGCAACTCCTTCGGCCTGCTCACAAGTTTTTTAACAGGCGAAAGGAAGACAAAAATGGAATTGTCAACTAGTGTATACTTCCCATCAGTCAGTCAGCTCCCTCTCTTCTCCTGCAAGGGGAGTACTGGCCTTGTCCCGACAGACTTCTGTAAGATGAATACATGGATGCCCTCAGCCACCTTTACTGCTGTTGTGGTGCAGTACGTCACATGAAGGGTTCGGTAAAGCTTGGTTCCTTCAAAGATCTTGTGAAGTTGCCTATTAGTATCTTGACACCCAGATAAAGAGGAGGCTGTGCTACGAACATCTCTGTTTCGCGTGCTGATGGAATCTCTGTGCTTGTTGTCAGGTCGGCAGGCCTACTTTGATGTGGTTGAACCTGGCGTGAGACTTTGTGAGCTTACTTAAGTATGCTTTGAATTCATCTCCTAGGAGTTGGGCAATGATGTTAGCATTCAAAATTGTACATGCAGGAGTGAGAGGTGCATGCATTCTCCCACCAGTGACAATTTTGTGCAGAACCAAATGATGATCCGCGCCAGGGGTATTGCATAGTATAAATAAAGCTATTGGTAGACAATAGAGCCATTTCTTGGCAAGTGACTCTTGCAGCTAGGCAAGGCACTCTTTAAGCAAGCCATTGAGGCATGCAACTAGTCTGTTTGCTTGGGAATGGTGGGCAGAGCACAGTTTGTGCTTGATTCCCAATAAGAAAGTTCTCTCTGTAAAAAGATTATTGACAAAGTGTTGTCCGTTGTCGGACCTCAATACGTCACATACCCCCCACCTTCGGAATACTTCATGTACTCAAAATTTGGCAGCAGATTTTCCATCGCCATGAGCACATGGGCCAGCCTCAAACCAACGTGAAAAAAGACATGCAACAACGATCATATACCTATAAGAACTACATCGATTTTGCATATTGACAGTCCATATGCAAATGCTGGAAGGGTAGCTCCAGGTGTGGTAATGTTGCCTTAACAGTTTTATGTGTGTGCTCTGATGTACATTTCTGGCATGTTACAGTTATTTACAAACTCGGTTACCAGTTCTTGCAAGTTAGGCACAAACCATTGTTCGTTAATCTCTGCAGCAACATGCTCTTTTGACACATGCGCTGGGTAATGCAGCTGATCAAGGGCTGTTTGGAGCAGCCCCTGGGGCATCACCAGTTTCCCTATACTGTTCTGTCTCCACACCATGTCCGTGGCTGACAGTGAGCAGCCCCTTCATTTTCCATAACTCCAGTTCTTGTTGAGTTGCACCCCCCTGTAACTCTATCACTTGGACAATAGGCAATGAGTTCAATGGGTCCACAATTGCAGCAATACCATCAAGGGTGTTTGATCCTTTTTAAAAGGCATCAGCAGTGTTGTGTCTAGTGGCAAATATGCTGCTTCTTTTGCTCCAGAGTCAGCCTTATCATTGCCTTGTGAAATTACATCTGTGCCTTTGGTATGGACAGCGCATTTTTTATTATCAGCAATTCTGCTCGAAAGGCAGTACATCTATAAGCCAGGACAATAACTCTGCATGTTGTAGGGGGGAGCCATTGCTCCTCCAGAAGACCCCTCCTTTCCCACAGGTCCTATCCTGAATGCACCGTGGATGTGACGTAAGCTGAATCTGAGAAAATGTTGACAGCATGCCCTTCTGACATATCCATGGCGATGAACAGACTTGTCTACTCAGCTGCCTGTGCTGAATAGTGTATTGGCTACCCCATCTGACCCCACACCTTAAATTCTCCTTCATGATACCAAACAACCACCGGACCCGTATGCCGACCACCCGTACTTGAATGTATCGTTGATGACGCATCAACGAAGACCATGTTTCCTCCTTCTATGAGCTCTTTGTGTACTTTGGGGTCACCCCCCCATCCTGTCCACAGATGAGGCACAGTAGTGCACATACTCCCCTACCTCGGCCGGCTGTGCTATGAATGTCACTGGGTTGTCAACCCGGCACCTCACTACCTCAATTGCTGGATTGGACGACCATACAACCTGACACTTTCTGAGTTGTTAACATGGACTCTGATTTTTCTATAATTGCAAAAAGTGAATGCTCCACATAGAGCATTCTCCCCACTTCAAGTACAAAAGAACAAGGGATAGCAGTTTTTGCGTCAAAGCCCCTATGCTCTGGAACTCACTTCCGGCTACCATCAGAAACTAACAATCCTACCTGGCCTTAAACAACACGTAGAACTTGGCTTTTTGACAAATATGATTGATTTTGCTGTTTTCTTTCCACTGTCTACTGTACCAAATGCCTTGATACCCCAGGGGTCTGGCCATTACACAAATGTTATAAATAAATAAAAAATAAAGAGTGTGACTGCACAGCCCATCGTTCTTGATGCTGATTTTTCGATGGCAAAT
Source organism: Ambystoma mexicanum (assembly GCF_040938575.1). Taxonomy (NCBI): domain Eukaryota; kingdom Metazoa; phylum Chordata; class Amphibia; order Caudata; family Ambystomatidae; genus Ambystoma; species Ambystoma mexicanum. The sequence goes on along the minus strand of NC_090921.1, from coordinate 1,327,354,569 downwards.
GCTGCTGCAACAAGTGTCTGTTCGCATGGGAAGTGGCCTTGCATTACTGGGCCTAGAAGACCACTGTAGTAGGCCAGGGTCTTGTGTTCTTGTGGCTTCCTTTGAGTGAGGACAGCAATCATCACTGAGCCATCAGAATCTGAAAACAGAACCACATTTCCTGTATAGTTTGGCGTTGCTAAAACTGGCCCATGTGCTAACGCTTCCTTCAGTTCAGCAAATGAGTCATTCATTTCAGATATCCATTTTATATGGCCTTTTTCCTTCTGTGCTTCTTTTAATCCCTGAAGGAGGGGCTTCGTAAATGTGGAATAATGAAAGATCCAGGCCCTGCATTAATTGCACATGCCTAAGCACTGCTACATCTGCTTGACTGTGCATGGTTGTGGTATGCTGTGTATCGCTTCTGCTCTCTATGGAGTGATTCTTCTGCCAGCTACTGATATTATCTATCGTAGGTACACTACTTCTTTTTGGCAGTATTGCAATTTCTCCTTGTCTACTTTGTACCCCTTTGCTTCTAGATATGTCCGAAGTTTAACTGAATCTTTCCTGCACTGGTCCTCCATTGTACTGCACACCAGGAGGTCGTCCACATACTGGATGACTGTGCTGTGTATTTGCAAGTTGCTTAGGTCCATCTAGATCACCCTATTGAACACACTGGGTGACTCGCAACACCCCGTATGGTAAACAAGTATGTTGAAACCTTGTCCTGCGATACTTGAACATGGTGAGATACTGTGAATCTGAATGCAATGGAATGGAAAAGAATGCATTCTTCAAATCAATAACTCTGAAGCATGTCACTTCTGTGGGTATGTTACATAATATTGTGGCTGGGTTTGGTACAAGTGAAAATCCTACTTCCACCATGTTGTTCAAGAGGCACAGATCTTGAATGAATCTCCATGCCCCACCTTTCGTTTTCTTGACAGGCTAAATATCCATGGTACATGGGAATTCTGTCATTTTTATTGTGCTCTGTCGCCATAGTACGAGGAGTGTGTCATATATACCCTTGTTTGCTTTACGTCTTACTGGGTATTGTTTAATCTGCGCCTGTGTGAAGAGCGCCTGCAACTGCTATTTTGGCATTTGTGCTTGATGTGGCTGCATCTGTGGGTGCATTGATTGCATTTGTGGCTGCAAGTGTTGAACATATACGTGATGTCCCCTTGGCCATAATGCTGCCGTTGTCCATGTTGGCACATCCATGCAAAGTGGCCCCTCTGCCAACGTATATATCATATAATCCTCTAAATCTGGGTCCCGCTCCTCCATTTCCAATCCCCCTCCCTCTCGTGTCATCACTTCTTTCCCAGAGGTAGCCTCTCCCCATGTGACCAGGGGACAGCAGCCACTACCTGATCCTGACCATGCAGGTGGGTATATGAGGGAGGAGCACATTGGGGAAGGTGACCCTCAGGGGGGTGACACAGCATCCTTACTTTTAGGGATATTCCCTCCATATCTCAAGCCTTTATGGCTTACTGTGATAGTTCCCTTCCACTACCCACAAAAAACAACTAAATATCATTTGAGTAAAACAGCAAAAACTCGCTGCCCTTCCTATATGTATGGAAACACTGGAACGAGGAGGCTAAATGGAGCAATGAAGATCTGTGAATGCAAAAAGCACAAGACACGCTCTAGTCGTTATGAACTTTTGATAGGCGCCGGGACATTTAAAAACCCCATCCAGCATGGCTGGGAGAGACACTGCCCGGAGAAGTCCTGTGAAACTGTGAACGCAGAGGTAAAAGGAAAGCGAGAGGGAGATCCGAGGAGGAGGACCTCCTGGACACGCTGCCTGAAGCAACCTTCCGGCCAACCTCAGGCTTGTCTGTGGCCACGGAACGATATCCCGACCGAGAAAGGAGACAGCTGGACCCGAGAGCTCAGACGCAGGTAGAGAGCCGAGTGAGAAGCAAGCGGCAGAGACAGCTTGCCCTGAGAACCCAGACACGGGTAGAAAGTGAAGCAAGAAGCAAACAGCAGTGACAGCTACGCCTGAGAACGCAGACATGGATGGAGAGCCGATAGAGAAGCAAGCAGTAGAGCATCTGCTAACTGCAGAAGGCACCCAAATGCAACTGACCGGAAAGGAGGAAGCGCCTCTCCCCAAATGCTGCATACCACAGAAACAGGTATGCGGGTGGAGAGATGGGTGCGGGAGGTCACGGGAAGCCCTGAACGAATAATAGTAACCGTTCAAGGCACCCAAGGGGAGAAATCCAAACCAAATAAAGCACACACAGTTGGCAAAGAGGGAAGTCAAGTCATTGTAACGGAAACAGGTGAATGTTACAGTATTTCTGGGAACTATATGGAAAGTCCTGGCTTCAGACTATACCAGGCAAAGTCAAGTTTGTGAATCAAGGGGGGGGCGCTGTTGCGCTGAAGCAAGATGGCCGCCTGAGTACGGTGCTCCGGACGGGGAGAGTGATTGATCCTCGTTTTTATGCATTTAACTGCATCTGATTGCTGGAATACTGCTGGAGCCTCCTCTGGAACCTTTCCGCTGCGCTCCTGTGAAAAAAACAGAGTTGAACGTGCCCCGGGCACCGCAAATACGCATCCTGATCGATTTGAGGCTGCTGCTGCCTGCTCTCCCCACCCCGCGGCACCAGAGTCCACGGCTCTCTTATCCACTTGAGAGCGTGGCGTGGCCGGCCGCTGTGGGGAGGGGCATGACGCCCCGAGACGTTCCAAACTGCTTTGGACGGCGGGGAGGCCCCCTTATCCTTCACGCCACCCTCGTTACAACCTGCCTTGGACTCCCGACCCCTTCCGTGTGCGGCCTGCTGCCTACATCATCGGCATCCAGTGGCTTCAAGTCTCCTGCGCCGCCGCCTGGATGCGGCGGCTGGCCCCTCTGCCTGCGTGCCGTCTGCCTGCCCCCCCTGTCAATCCCTCCTTGAGAACACTGAATTGAGCCCGCTACAAGGTAGGGGGTGTGGGTGGGTGGATGCGACCGGATTTGGCGGTCCTTGCGGCCGGCCCCTACTGCCGCTTGCGCGCCTCGCGGCCGGGCGCGCTTAACTCCCGCTGGAGCTGTGGGCTCCCGGCCTGATCGGTGCTGCTCCCCACCTGTGGTCCTCAGAGGGTGCCCACTTTGCCGGTGCTTGGCCCACACGGCACCATTGTTTCTCCAGCTGACTCCGCACCCTCCCCTGTACACTAGCTGGGGATTCTGGATACACTTGCTGCAGCTCTCGAGCCGGGCCTGAGTGGCCCACAGGTTAAACACCCTACTGCACACCTCCTATCTATGCCATGGTCTCTCCCTGCAACTGTGCAACCATGCTAATGGGCTAATTGAGTGGTCCCCACCAGCCATCGAACTGATTTCTATGAACTGCTGGAGTGAAACCTGCACCCTTTGGAATCCCTATAGCCCTACTTCCGCCGTCACCATGACAAAGGGTGCTGGCACTGGAAAGAAGCAAGGCTCGCACAATATGTTTGCCAAGACACCGTCCAAGTCGCCGCCTGATCTCCCGGAGGAGGCGGCCTCCGCCCCTACACCCTCGCCTTCCGATGATTTGCAGAGGATGCTGGAATACATGAGGGAAGGATTTACCGCACTGCACTCTAAATTGGACGATATGAGTGGTACAATCTCTTCTATAAAAGCCCATATGGAAAGAACAGACAGCCGGGTTGCTGAGATTGAAACCAGAGTCGGCATGGCCGAGGACGACCTAGGTTCCCTGCAGGCCGCAGTTTCCACACTCACTAGTCGAATTTCAGCAGTAGAAAAGAAGAACGACGATCTCAAATCCCGCTCTAGACGGAATAACCTGCGTATTGTTGGCATCCCCGAGGACAATATCAAGGAGCCCATGGAGGACTATGTGGAACGTATCCTTTTAACAATCCTTGACACCCCAAAGCTCTCCTCACACTTCGCGGTTGGGAGGGCACACCGCTCTCTCACTGCTAAGCCGAGGCCGGGTGCGCCTCCCCGCCCCATCATCGGCAGGATCCTTAATTTCCGCGACCGTGATGCCTTGCTTCGAGCAACCAGAGCCAAGGGGGAGCTACACCTTGGGTGGGCTAGAATTCATCTCTACCCTGATTTTTCTGTCGCTGTGCAGCAGGAGCGCAAGACCTTCATCGCTGTGAAAAAGAGGCTCCGCGACTTAGAAGTCAAGTACTCTATGCTCTTCCCTGCGAAGTTAAGGATTGAACACTCGAATCAAACTTTTTTCTTCACTATCCCTGAAGAGGCGTCGAAATTCATTGATGAACACTTTCCCGGGTGACCCTCCCCCTGCAACTGCATAGGTTAAGACTCAAGATGACCCCTCCTCGCTCCTATATCAGCTATGCTGCCACAACTGGCCTAGCTGATTGTGGTACCCATCCTCCTATAAAAACTCTCAACCACCAGTTTTGCTCTTATTGCCCCGTTACTCCTTGGCGATTCGCAAGGCCTCACTGTGTTTCGGAGCAGCTTTGATACCCGGACGAGATCCCGGCTTGGAGACTATCCCACTGCCGGTTTCGAGACTCCGGGCCGGATCGCTTGGATTACGCATCCACCTGAACCCCTTCTGGGCTCACTGGTCACCCTTGTGACGGCACACCGGGGCCCACTGCTGGCACTCCTGGCCCTGGCTGTTTTCATTCTATCATGTCGAGGCCCTGCTGTTCCCCTGCACCAATACTCTGTATTCCACTTACTACTGCTGCATTGCTTATTATCCTTGCGCTCTCCCCGGTTTGGAGCGCCATCGCTAGGCTACGTACAGCCCCCCAGGCGCAGATGCCTAGTACTCTGTTTTTGTTGTTAATTGGTTTGGGTCTCATCCCTCTGGTTGGGGGAGGGATGTGGGAGGGTGGGTGCGGGGGGTAGTTATAGTTAAAAATGACTTGTCGACCACTAGGGGCACCATATGCTCCACAGCACTACATCTTACATACATCGGCAGAGATCCGCTCATTTCCAGATCGTTGGACTTCCTCTTATATGGCAACCTATTTGCTGGGACTGAATTAACATCCCTACACGAATGGCGAATGATGACCTGACTTTCATGAGTTGGAATGTCCGTGGCTTGGGCAATCACAAAAAGATGCGCCAGATACAGCTACACGCTGAGCGCCATGGTGTCAAAATTCTTTGCCTCCAAGAAACCCATGCTCGCTCCGAGCAATGTGAACGGTTCGCTAAGCAATGGGGCTCTCAAATATATTATACTAACTACTCTACCCAAAGCAGCGGCACTCTCACTCTAATACACAGAAGCTTGAAGTTTGTGTGCAATCACTCACGTGTGGACCCCCTTGGTAGATATGTCTTGATCGTGGGCACGCTCCAATACCAGGAAGTAGCAATCCTAAATGTCTACGGCCCGAATATCGATGACCCTGATTTCTATTTACACCTAGCCTCCGTCCTCGAAAGCTTTCCCTTGATTCCGATTATATGGGGAGGTGACTTTCACACTATATTGGATGTTACCTTGGACAGGTCAGGCTCGCGACCTTGCCAGCTCTCCAGAGCGGCCTATACCATTCTCACAACACTCCCTCGACTGTCTCTGGTTGATCCCTGGCGGCTAATGTTCCCCGAATCCCACACATATTCATTCTACTCCTCAGTCCATGATTCATACTCTAGAATAGACAGATGGCTTATAACTGACATGCTAGTCAGGTCCCTATCCCACCAGGCTATCCTCCCCAGAACACTATCGGACCATTCTCCGGTTGTCATCTCACTGAATTGGGGCCCTGATGCCGACAGGCCGCGACACTGGAGGATGAGTTCCCATGCACTCCTCGATCAGGTCTTTGCTGCTGAGCTTGAATCATCCATTGAAGAGTTCTTTGAGATCAATACTGGGGCGGTGACAACACACGCTACACTCTAGGAATCATTTAAGGCATATACGTGGGGAATCGCCATTTCCAAGGGATGTAGCATTCTTAAAGGGATCCATGCAGACATCTCCAATAGCAAATCATCCCTGGCTAATCTCGAGGCCCAATATGCTATCTATTACTCTCCAACCATGCTCTCGGCATTGGGCTCGGAACCAGATAACTTTCGTGAACTCGCGGAGCGGGAGATTAAATTCCTGGACTCCCCCCACTTGGCAAGGAGATACGGCGAGGGTGAACGCCCTGGCCGTGTGCTGGTGAGGCTGCTTTGTCGTAAATTCGGTGCCCCTAATATCCCGTCCATAACGAGACCGTACGGATCCATGGCCATGTCCCCACAAGACATTAACGCGGAATTTCTGTCCTTCTATTCCTCCCTGTACTCTGAAACTGATGGTCCCCCCATGTCAGAAATCGATTCCTTTCTAGATTCTCTCCCTCTCTCTGTCCTGTCCAAAGAGGCTGGGATCTCCTTGGAGAGACCCATCACTCTCGAGGAGCTCACCGAAGCCATTGAATCATTAGCATCTGGCAAAGCCCCTGGCCCCGACGGGCTCCCCGTGGAATTTTATAAGCATTTTAAGTCACTTCTGGTCCCAAATATGCTGTCCCTCTGGGAGGAATCATGTGAAAAAGGTATACTTCCCCCCTCCCTACGGGAGGCACTGATTATAGTCCTCCTCAAACCGGGCAAGCCCCCCTCCCAATGTGGTTCATATCGGCCCTCTCACTGATTAACAGTGATATTAAAATATACGCTAAACTCCTAGCAAACCGCCTAGCCCCAATCATGCCACACATCATTCATCCTGACCAGACAGGATTTGTTCCCATTAGGTCCACATCCCTAAATTTAAGAAGACTCTTTAACGTGATCAGCATGGTCAGTCATACCACGCAGGCGGTGGCAGCCACCCTAGACAGGCAGAAGGCTTTTGACTCGGTGTCGTGGAAATATTTATGGTGAGTTCTCGAGAAATGTAAATTTGGTCCCAACTTCCAGACCTGGGTCAATTTACTCTACACCGCTCCCTCAGCTAGAGTCCGCACTGAGAAGAGATGCTCCGTTCCCTTTCAGGTAGCCAGGGGGACTCGACAGGGATTCCCCTTCTCTCCATTAATCTTTGCGATCGCTATCGAACCTTTCACAGACATGATTCGCCGGTCACACTCCCATAGAGGGTTGCGTACGGCAGGCCTAGCCGACATCATCTCCCTCTATGCAGACGACGCTCTCCTATACATTCGCTCACCGGAGACCAATCTTGCCCCTATCCTAGCGGGCGTTGCCCGGTTCGGTGACATATCGGGATTGAAGGTAAACTGTTCCAAATCTTCTTTATTTCCACTTACAGACTCTGCACGACCCCCCTCGGATTTAATGGGCTTCACGTGGTCTCAATCGAGTATCACCTACCTGGGGGTAGAAGTGTCCCGTCATACTGCGAAACTGCGCAAAGACAATTACTTGAAATATCTGTCAAACCTGACCATTAAAACATCCAGTTGGACTAGGCTCTCTATTTCACTAGCAGGTAGGATTGGAATCCTCAAAATGGTAGTATTACCCCAACTCCTGTATCGTTTCACCGATCTACCTATATGGCCAGGAGACGCATTCTTCACGTCACTACGCCACATATGTAACAGCTTCCTCTGGCACTCAGGCGCAGTCCGACTTAAACTCTCCACGCTGACTACCTCTAAGGCATTGGGCGGATTCGGTGCTCCAGACCTCACTAGGTATTGGGTGGTGGCTCAATCCCAATTCGCCTCCCATTGGTTCAACACCACCGATCCCCCCCACATGTCCGACTGGAGAGGCTCACTGTTTCCGATCGAGTCCTCGGCTCCCTCATCCTCAAACCTATACCATCCAACCCCGACTCTGCAGACCCTGTGGCTACCACATCCTTGGTGCTTACTAAACTCTGGGCTTTGGTTGACACACCGCACCCATTCCACGGAGACCTACCGCTGTGGAACTTCTTCCCTGACATCCCACCTGTCCCGCAATCTATCGTGACCCGCTGGGCTGTCGCTGGCTTCCTAAAACTTCGCGACGTATACGACAAGGGCAACTTCATTGAGTGGTCGGACCTCCCTCCGTCCCTCAAGCGCCGGCCCGCTGCATGGCTACAATACTCCTCCCTTCAGAGAAACCTCAAATCCAGATACCCTGAGTTCCCTACACTACCACCTGACGAACCCATAGTTACAGAACTCTGCTCCTATTTATCCTTTAGAGGTAAAGTGTCAAGACTATACTCCCTTTTACAGGCTAGGGCAGCCCCTTCCTTTGCTAAGTTGAAGCGCAGTTGGGAAGTGGACCTGGAGGTGGAGATCACTGACGAAAGGTGGTCCCGAATGTGCGCTCGCACTCAAGATGTGTCTTATAACTCGAAATTCAAGCTCATACAATTTAAGATCCTGCATAGATATCATCATACACCTAAAAGATTACATCGTATGTTCGCTGACACCCGCTCCAACTGCCCCAGGTGCGGCATAGAACAAGCATCTTACATTCACTTGATCTGGCACTGCCCTCACCTTACCCAGTTCTGGTCCTCCATTTGCACCACGTTATCAGACATACTGGAACACATGATTGCCCCCACCCCGTTACACTGTCTCTTTCATGACTTTCCCCAGCTGGGCGTAGGTCAAAGAAACTGGCTGGACTCTGCATGCTTCTGGCGGTCCGTTGCATATTATTATGCTGGCTCCGGCCTAGGGCACCAGTGCACTCACAATGGCTTAGATCGGTCACCTGGGCACACGACACCGAGGAGACCTGGAACACTATGCAACATCCACATGCAAGGCCAAGAGACATCTGGCGACGGTTCCGTGACTACATGTTCTCCTCGTTCTCCTCCCCAGACTCTGCTCACTCCTCTCCTATATGTTCATCATAATGTGATTGCCATGCTATTTGTATGCTTTTTGTGGTTCATATGCTGATACCTCGATTGTTCCCTGTTCCCCCCTACTATCCACAGATAATCAGATGTATATTGCTAAAATGTATGCTTTCCTTTATTGCTGTTGCCGCCATGTGGTCGCTCCTCCCAGGTGTGTTGTCAAGTCAAACAATAAAAAGAGTTTAAAAAAAAAAAGTTTGTGAATCAAGTATATAAAGTGAACTGTACGAAAAGCCCTGGCAGGAGAGTACCCCAGGCCAAGCCAAGACTTTGAATTAAGTCACAGTGAATGTGGAGAAGAACCTGGCAGGAGAGTACACCACATATCCCAAAAAGCTGGAACTTGTATTCAAGTTGCGTTATATGTAAATTGTTGACCGAAGAACCCCAAGTTTGGAGGTTTCTTGAACAGACCTGGCGAAGAGAGGACATTTCCCCAAACGTGAACTGAAATGCCAAAAGGAGGGAGTTAGGGCATTTTGTGAAGTTTCCTAGTTTGCCACAAAACACAGGGCTAGCTGATGTTATTCTTATATTGGGATCATTTGCTGAAACCAAAAGCAGGACTTAGTGCTGCACCAGGTACACAATTTCTCTACATTATTTATATTGGATTGCATGGTTATTACCCAGCGCAGTATTAGCAAGTAACTTGTAAAATTATGTATTCATAACATAGGGAATCAGCTTGCAATTATACTCACTCTATCTGGGGCCTCTTGGAGAGAGACTCAGGTTCTGACTCAGTGCTGGACATGTAACATCTTTATCATGGAAATATACACACAATGAACAGCCACACACGTTCCTTTTTAAAACCGTGCCTTTCAGCGTTTATATTTTCTTAAAATATGGACAATGCACACATGCAGTTTACAAAGTGTCATTAGAAGTACAGAGAGAAAGAACATTTAGCAGTCAACAGTCAATTCACATTTCACACATTGGGCCTCATTATGAGGAAGTTGGTAGGGGGTTAACAGGGCCGGTAGAGCTGCCAGCCCCGTTAACCCCTACCGCCTCATTACGAGGTGTCCTTAGCGGGTCCCGCGAGCAGACCAGGATGCAAACTACGGGCCCGATAATAACGGGACCGTTGTTTGCATCCTCCCCATTCCCATTGAGCCCTATGGGGGCTCGAATCGGAATGGGGATGTACCGGGTCCAGGTTCCCTGAATGGGGAAATACCGGGCCCTCCAAGGTCAGAATGGCCGGGTATTTCCCCATTCAGGGGACCCGGTACCCGTGCCGCAAATAGCGGCATGGCTACCTCCAATTGTCGCAAGTCTCTCCCCTTCTCACCTGTTTTTCCTGTTGGCTTGCAACCTTCTTTCGTGGCTTCTTCCGCACAGTCCGGGATTTGTATAGAGCTTAGCGCGGGTCTTCGGATTCCAGCGTGCTTCGTTCAGACTGTCCGGGATGGAACCAGGAAGGAACAATGTCCGCGCACGGAGACACGGAAGCCGTGACTCGAGCGCAGTGAAAATCCAGGAAGTTGGCTAAATTTAGAGGATGTAAGGAAACGAGGAGGAATCAAGAAACCGGGAAAGGGGAAATTCAGGAGGATAGCCCCGAGCGAACTCTGGCAGCACACGTCCAGCTACGGCGAACAGCAGCATTGAGACGCACAGCGCCACGGGGGTGTGTCTGTTTAATAGTGTGTGAAGCGCGGAATGTAAAGGCTGGCAAGCTACGTTTCGTATACGACGACCATGTTGGGAGGGTTACTGCATTCAGAGCTCTACGGGTCAGGGACCAGGAGGTCCAAAAAGGACGCAGGCGACGGTTCATGACACCAATGTCATAATGAGGCCCATTGTCACCTGCATTCCACAAAGCTCAATAAAAGCCAAAGTACTCTGATTTTTTTTTTTTTTGACAAAGCTTCCCACAAAGAGGTTTGGCAGGCGAACCCGGAATTATCTATGGAACTTTGGCCTACTTTCAATGCTTTCGCCAGTTTGCAACTGGCTACCCACACGCAACACTCACCCCACTATGTTATATTGCACGCAAAAATTATGTAATGTCCTCACTATGTTACTTATATGCTAACCAAAATGCCTGAAGGATCTGCGCTTGCAGAGCCAGTGAAGGACGTGCTCTGTGCCCTCGGTCTCAGTTTGGCTTCGAATTCCCAGTGTCTCCCTCCTCCTCTTTTCTCTTCTGCAGAAGGCCTCTCAGTCACAGTCAGCCTGGTCTGTCTGCCTCTGATTGTGCTCAATGTACCTTCTATTTCTCCAATGTTCATTCTCCTTCCCTTCTGTGCCCACTTCATGTATATTCCCCTACACAAATTATAAGAACTGCCTGCCCCTGACTGTGGTGTCATATGTCATCAGACATCTGAATGGCCAAACCTCCTTGAAACTTCATGAAGTCCCTATTCTATTCCATCATTACCTTTGAGCAGAGTTTTAGTTCAATGAATGCAGGAATCGATAAGTTACATTTCTTATTCTGGCTTCCTGCGCTAGCACACGGACAATGGGCCTACTTTGAGCAACATGATTTTGCACATTGCAAGTCCTCTAACCCTCACGTCTTCTCATTGTAAGAGCAGCTTTAATTCCTGCATATATTTTCTAAACAGCATTTCAGAGTCTGTGGGCCTCATCAGGAGTTGGGCGGAGCAGCAAAAATATGGCGGTAATGCTATTACCGCTGCATTACTGCTCTGCCCAATCCCGAGTTTGGGTGGAAACTCCCGTTCTCAGACACTGTCACTATTACCGCTGGGGTCATTACCGCTGGCGATAGTAGCGCGAAAATCCCCATAGAGTCATATTAACTCTAAAATAAATGGGGAATTACTGCCTTACCACTACTCGGGATCCGGCGCTAATCGCGCTGTGCCGAGTAGCGCTAACGCTAATAGCATTGGCGGTATCCCGACGCTATTAAAGCCAGGATACCGCCAAGACTTTGATGAGGCCCAATGTCTACAGTCCCAATTACATCCCGGTTTACACCCTAACTTTGCATCACTGATTTGCATAATGTGCTATGAACTCAGCTGTCCCATTCTAAACAATAATTGTATTAATTTGTTGCATGGTAGGAGTTAGTAGTTAATCATGTTAGGAGTTAGAAATAAGTGCCTACACTACCTGCACATTTTCACCACCCTGGAAGGGTAAGTCCCAAGTTACCCCTCCACTCTGGTTTGTATGAATTCTCAATGTTGTCTCATCTCAGTGTCTCACATACACTTCTGCAGGAGTCTAAGTTATGATTCCTGCCCCACCTAGTTGAAATGTGCACCATCCGAAAATTTGCATCAACTAAATCTACAGGAGATATCCTCTGGGGCTATAAAGAACTTTTGTTTTGTTGAACTGTTGTGTTGATGAAGAGAGATCTGGGGAAGGGAGCCATTCCCTGGAACTGTGAGCATTAGCCAATTAGGAACTTTGGTATTGGAAATTACATCTTTCTTTTAACATTTGTGCACCTTTCAAGGCTAAGGACATTATCCCTTAACACGTTAGAGTTACTTTTGAATGTGAGGGCTAGAATAGGATTTAAGACACAGGATGCTTTATTTTGGACATCTTGACATAGGACAGACCCTTAGTTTTGGTTAAGGTAGGGAAAATACCTCCTAGAGAAGCGACAGTGAGGCATTTTCCTAACCCCCTTTTTGTGTTAATAAAGGTTTATAACTAAACCTGAGTCCTCTTTGTACCGCGTCTCTTTCCCGTCTCCTCACAGTATCCTCTGCCCTGTTGGTAATATCCTGTCTGTGGGAAATACCCCTCCTTGTTGTTAATATCCCTGTTGCTGATACACTCCCGGTTGGGCATACCCTCTCTGTTGCTGGAACCCCCCTTTCTGTGGATACACTCCTCTCTGTGGCACACCCCCTGTGGGAATCCCCTCCTTTGTTGGGTGGGTGCTACTTCAAGTTGTCCTGGGACAATGTTGGTAAGTATAGCCCCTTCCATGGATATTTTTGCACCAATCTTGTCTCTGCCTTAATTGCATTGTCTGCCATGTCATTCTCTCTTTCCTATTTCCTCTTACAAAGTGTACTATGGTGGTCTCCACTTCTGGCCATCCCTTTGTCTCAATCCCAACCACCTTCTCTAGAGATGTTTGCATGCCTGAGGAGAGGTGTCAGACGAATATGTGGTAAAATATTGGTATTTTCACGTCCCACGATTGTCGTGTCTCTAATGTCCACATCTCCTCTATCTGTTCTATGTATTTTGCGGGGTCCCTGTCTTGTTTCATTTTGCGTGCAAAAATGGCCACCATGTCTGATGTTTCTGGGTGCATAGTCCTTAATACTTTCCATACGTGTGCGCGGCAGTTGTTAACGGGCACACAGTAGTGTATGTTACTACTTAATTTTACTGCATCATATCCTGCCTGCTCCCATATTTTGTCCCCTCATTAGCCCAATATGGCTGTGAATAATAATGTTGCCAATCACCAGGGTAATCTCTGCTGTCTCTTTCTCGAGAGTAAATACCCATTTGCCTGCCCCCGCTGCAAGGGATGGTAAGCTATAGATCAAATCATCTCTGTCCATGTTTTGCCAAGGTAAATACTACGCACCTCCCCTGCCTTTCTGTAATAGGGGCAGCTGTGTTCACAGCATAGGGGCAGCCCCGCCCTTTGCAGCGCTAGTTACCGCCATCCTACCTTTCCTATTTCTGAGAGTCTGGGACCAGTCCCCACTAGTCCACCTATTTATCTCCCTTTCTTTCTCCTCTCTTTCTCGCATCCATCTTCTCACCCCTTTCCTTCTCTCTGTCTTCGTCCCATTCCTCTTCGTCCCACATCCTCCATTTTTCAGGCCCTGCTTCTCCATCCTCATAAGTGTTCTCAGGTTCCACTTCAGACCCCACGGAGCCCTCCTCCTCCTCCGGAGTCTCTTTAACTTAAACATAATTTTCCCAGACGTCCAGCCACCTAGTGTTTCCGACGCCCCTTACTCCTCCTCCTTTCTCCGGCCCGCCTTCTCTATCTAATTTGTGGCTGCTTTAAACACAGTTTCTACCTGCCACTGCACACTTTTTTCTATGTCTGCCAAGTACTTCTTGTTACTGGCCGCAGTTCTCCCAGTAGTAGTGATTCTAGCCTCTGCCTTTACCTTCCCTGTTTCTGCATTGTTCCTACATGGGGACACCCGTCATGTTCTCTATTGTGTCACTATTGAACGTTCCTTCTCCTGGCCATTCCTGAAAACACTGCCCAGCTATCCTGCACCCACTGGAAGTGCTATTTAAAAATTTGATCTTGATACTGGGGCACTTTATTACATAAGTGGGCCAGGGGCGTCTCCATAATCCCAACAAACACCATCCTCCACCCTCTATTTCACTCTGACTCACTTACAACAGTCAAGACTTCCTCCCTCCTTACCCTCATGCAATTTAACTTCCCTCCCTATATATATGCCAATCACAATTTGTTCACTTGTACAAGTCCCAAAAATGTAACAAAACAAACCTAATACAGACCCCCATAAACCCTCACTCAACACTTCCCTCCCCTCCCACATTCACACCTTTCATCCACATTACTCCCACGAAAACACTCAATGGCCCTCTCCACAGGCCCATACAGTTCTAGCTACCAGCTAATCTATTTTTAATATACAGCTACCTGGCCCCTACTCCTCCTCGGGCCAGTAGGCTCCTTAAACAACCACTAAGCACTACTATTTACAGGAACACTTGTGCGCCAACCCTTGCACCTCAGCCAACACAATATACCACAATATTGCTAATCTACTCTGTGCGCTCTTCAACAATAAACCGGTGCTTACCTCAATACTTTCTTCTCTCAATCCCGAATGATGCAACTATGCAATCGCCTGCACTACGTACCACTGTTCATGCAAGGGTACACTCACGTGCTCTAGAAATCCTCAAGTCCTTTCGCTGCTCAGCCTTCCCTCATGGCCTGCACCTCCCTTTGAGTGTGGTCGGCGCTCGGGAGCAGGCAGACCTTTGGCATCTGTTGGGCCTCCTCGTTAGTGCACTTCGAACTGGTCTCAGCAAGCCTGCCCTGCGCTCCCAGGAGTGTGGCAAGAATACCCTCAGCTCACAGAGGGAACTGGGGATCTCGCTGGGACCTCCAAAATGTACCAGGATACTGCCTTCAAAAGTAACTCCAGGGAAGAAAAAGTAATCCAAGAAACAGAGCGTACACCAGCAAGAAGTAATGTAGATATATCGGGCCCAAACAGCTGAGAAGCACGGTTCAGACAGCCCCATGGAACTGAACTAAATGAAATGAGCTGTCAACGCCGCCCACAGCGGCCAATGTCGTATTTAGGCTTTCTGTGGTACTAGGCCCAAATAAGTGCATCCACCCCCCCCCCCCACTTTACTCCACTGCTGCTAGTCTGCATTTTCACCATATTCCACCCCTTCAACAAACAATGCCTGCAATAACCAAACTACGCCGCCTTCACCCCCATTTTGTCCCCACTTCATAAGGACGTTTTTATAAAGTTATTGCTTCCTCTCTATTTATTCAAGCCTGTCATTTTCTACATTATGTTAGTTGAAAGAGTGTTTTCAGATCTCTGCTGCCCAGGATTTGGGGAAGGAAGTGTGTTCTACAGTCGAGTGCCCTAGAGATAATTGTTACAGCTAATTGTCTACTTTCAGTTAAGTGTGAAAATCTTTTGGAGGAAGTGATAAGAGCATACATTGTCTGCCAATTGGACACAAGTGAGAGAAGGTTGGAATGAGGAATTTTGGTTTCAATGCTAATATCTGGTTTCTCTCACAAAGTGCCTGCTGTGACTATGAGAAGCACCTAGACTGTTCTGTAATATTAATGCAAGATAACTAAATCTCTACATCCGGTCTTATCAAATGGTAGTTTGCATATGAAATATGTGCAAGTGGTACAGGTACATCTTATACAAATGTTGAATAAAAATAACTCAGCCCCCTTCTCATGGTTACAGCTCTGGTGTGGGGCAAAATGGAAATAAGGCAAGTTACCTACTGCAGCCAATGTAACTACAATCCCTTGGGCTGGAAAGCCATTAAAATATAGCCAAATCACAAGGGAAATGTGTAAACTCTGCGTGGGCATAAACACCTAAGTAGCGTAAAGACAGTTGAAGAAGGTTCTTGGAATCTTTGGCTGTGGATTCTCATGGTGGAGTAATAGATAACAGTGACCCTGAACATTCATGTGTGGGAAGCAACTGCATTCCTCGTAAATACACAATTCAGCCTCCTTTTATAACAAACATACATCTGGCCTTTTATTATATAGTATATGATGAAGTGGTACATACTGTTTTCATCATTGCTGTTTGTGCAATTGTTCAAAATACCCAACACTCCAAGAGTGCAATTGAGCAATGTATGTGGTGTTCCAGCCCAATATTACCTTTGTGGGTGTGGTTTAGGCTATGGGTCTTGCCAGCTTGTGTTTAAGGTAATTTAAAAGTTGTGTTAACTCTGTAGAGTTGGTTGGACTGTACAATACAATGGAACATTTTGAGATGTGTGGGTATAGATATATATGGCCTGCTGTCATTTGAAGTACTGTTTCACAGTAAAAGTCCTAAGTTGCATTTAAAATATAATTAATGTAAAGATTACTTAGAAGCATCACAGTTATGCATTCTGTGACATACTTCTCAGTTGGATCTCATGGTAGTACTGAGCGTGCAGCAGAATGTCATCAAAGACACATGATAAACCCAGCAGAGATACCATTTGCCTGCTTAGCACTGAGAAGCTTCTGTAAAGATGGCTGAATGGATATCTTTACAGGACACCTTTACAGCTGTGAAATAGCGTGTTCCTTTGGCACGCAGTTTTTGTTCTCACCATTCTATGGCTTTGGGTATCCTTTCACAGGTTTTTTGATGAATTTGCAGATTCAGATTTACTGTTTAATATTTCAACTTCTGTATGATTTATTTCATGCTTGCACGTTTTGGGTGGCCACAGACTTCTGGAATGTGGAGCCGGGCAGGGAAATTAGTACTTGCTTCTGAACATCATTTTAGTGCCACTTGTGGGAATTCTGTACTTGACTTAAGCATAGGCATGCGTTTAATATTGTAAAATGATGCATCATTTTTAGCCTTTACCTTTTTTAATGGTAAACACTCATTTTTTGCAATGGTTTAAAAAAATACATGTGGTGTATTTTAATATAAAATTGATTGCTAAACACAGTGTATGTGTGTATTGATTAGCAAGAACTCCAAAGATAATGCAAACTGGCACCAATAAAACAAATGAGGTTTTGTCTGTTATGCATATTAAGGAGCATTTTGAGAAGATAAGAATGACCAAAGAGCTTTATATCTGTCATATGTCTGTGAGAGTTGTATGACTGAATCCCTAAATACCAAAAACACGTACGCGTTTCCTTTTATTTATTATTTTTTTTAAACAAACATCACCCTATCATCAAAGCTTTTGCAATTGTTAGGCTTATGTACAAGTTTGGTCATCAAAGACTTTAGCTGTCAAAGTGGAATGACTGCTAACAGCTCAAAATGACTCGCAGTGTTGTAGATCAGCCAGACTCCGAGAAACAAAATTGGCTTTGCCATTTTAAAAAATGACAACCAGTAAATTGAAAATAAACTGCAATAAAATGCCGCTCCCCTGGCAATCTGCCACCCCAGGCCTGGGCCTAGTGGGCCTTCTTGTAAATTTGTCTATGACTGCGACTAAACATTTTGTACCCAAATTACATTATTATCATACAACATTTTAGTTACATTTTCAGGGCAGATCACGGAAGCTGATTGGTGGAACTACGTCAGCCACCTATAATAATGTATATGTTAAGTGACCCTGATTGGGTGGATCATTTCTCGGCATAAAATAATCATATTAATACCCCTTGTGATGTCACAAACCTTCCCACACCGCCCCTCAATTACATGATTGTGTTGATCACTCAAAAACACCTGTTTTTTTGCCATTGGTAGGCAATGCCCAATATACAAATGGCTCGAGATGGCATGGGGCGAGACATTCACACCGAGTCTGACCTATGATGTGCCCCGCGGATATCAGTGAGGACACTGTACAATGTTGCACCGTAGTGACCCCAAAACCTCTCCCCACTGATTGGCTCCCTGTCACGCGCACCATAACCCCTAACCCGATGGTCTGTCCCCCCAGCTCCCTTCTCACGCCATGCTGTCAAGTGTAGTCTGAAAAAACGGTACCACACGTTGCTGGATTTTAATTAACTGTGTTTGATTTCTATTTCTCTGCCAATTCTCCTCGTGCACACAGGTGCCTAGCTCATTGGCCTCGAAATTATCTCTTAGAGTCACTTCGATGGTGCTCCGCTCTTCTGGGAAACTTCAGCCGTGCAACATTTCTGCACACTGTTTCTGCTGAATGTTCAAGAAATGCATACTGCTGTCACAAAAAGGCATGTAGCTCTTTTGCTATGAGCAGTCTTCGACAAATGCTTTCCTAACACGGGCCTACAAGAAAATGGAGACGGTGTGCCAACGCGGACATGCTTCTTCTAATTGCTCTTGCAACTGCAAAACACTTAAGAAAACCTCACTGCAGCCTCAGTAGAAGAGCAAGACACTCGAAACACGTGTTAGGCTACTTCAGTGTTGATTAAATTACCATTCCAACAGTTTGATCATTCTGTGCCTGTGCGCAGTGTGTCTGCAAAACAACATTTCCCTACAAGAAAATGGCTTCTCTATTTCTCAACAGCCCAATGCCACAATACCCCCCAAAACCCATTGCACCCCCACCTGGTGCCTGCGCTATACAACTACCCATTTATATGCCCAAATCGCCCACCCTTCATTGCGTTCCATCATGGGACTTCTCACACTGGGCCTGCTTCTGTGTCCTCTTATGCAAACAGGTGCGCGTTCAGTGATGTCCCCTCCCCTGATGTCACGGACCACGTCACTCTCGATGTCACCACGTTACTTACGTAACTAGCATGTGCGCCCCCCTTGGCAGAGTTGAACCTGGATCTTTACAACAAGACTCTAGATCTTAGATCACAATCTCACATCCATGCACAAGTACCCCTATGAACCCAACTACCATATACTTTACTTGTCACAAATTAGGAATTTTATATAAAATACCTATGCCCTAATTTCCTTTCCATTTTTTAAATATCTAGATCTGAAATCTCAATTTGACTCAAAACCCCACTTGAATCTAGATCTTCAGCGCCCTCCCGTCCCCTCCACGAATCAACGCATGTGAAAAAGTTGTGTGGATTAGTCTGTGCATACACCATTTACAAAAGTAACTCCGCCACTCTCTCCCTTACACACCTCCCAGATCCTCCCTTAATCCACTCAAACTTCACATATTTCATGCATGTTTTAAATTTCATTTCACATATATGAAAATCAACATCTGTGAGGAAGAATACATTGAATCAAGAGCCTAACTTTTACATCATGTGAAATGTTTGTCCAATCAAAATAAAGCACAAGGAAAACTCTTATCGTCATCATTCGTGCCTCTTTGGCGCACTTTATTTTCAGACTAACTTAAACTTACAAAAAAGCAGCCACAAAGGCCCCATATTCTAAAATAACTCCATGCATACCCCCATGCATTTATATTCAATTTAGGAAGCAACCACTGGATGTTTCTTTGATTATATAAAAAATCACAGAATCACAGGTTGCTTCCAAAATCAGTTTAAAATACTCCTCTTCCCACTAGTAGCATTTACTGGGCTGGTCACATCTGAATATTTTATCTTTGTGAAGTATTTACTCTTTTAATTTGCTACTCAAAACTAATCTTTGATCTCGGAAAAATGCTAAATAAAGCCCCAAAACAAAACTACCTATCCCCAAATATTCACTAATCCTCTTATTTTACGCTGCCTGCATGCTCCCTACCTTCACAAATACTGTACTCACTCGCCGAATATCATTTTAGGGATTTAAAAAAACCCAATCAAGATACGAAAATCCATCCAGCAGTTTGGGCTCTGCATGTGGCCAAAAATGTTTATCTTTTTCCCATGTGAAAGCATGAGGTCGCACAGGGGGGTTCGAAGGACAAATCTTGAAAATAGATGCTTTCAGCAGATTGTGAGTGCAGGGAGTGATGAGAGATAGAGGCAGAGAGGTAAGGTGGTGCCAGTCCATTAATGGATTTAAAGACCAGTGAGAGAAATTTAAAAATCAAGCAGTTCTGCATAGATAACACCACAGCTGTAGTATGTGGTGGGAGGTAGGAACATAATTGGGAAAAAGAAAGAGGGTGTGGCCAGAAAAGTTGATTACCTTGTTCAAAGAGGTGGAGTAGGTGAGGAATCCCACCAGCAGGCTGGTGGATAAGGTGAGGTTGGATCTTTCAGATGTTCAGGAGAATAAACCTGGCAGCAGCGGCAGTGGAAGGGATGAACTATTTGCGTTTGAGCTCAATGTCAGAGGACTCCCAGATTGTGAGATTGGGGCTAATGGCTGTAAACATCAGGAGAAAGGATAGTGGAGAAGAAGAATGACCGGAGAAGCTAGGGGATCTATGTCTTCAATCTTTGAAGAGTTCTACATGAGAGAGCAACGGTCAAAGATTTTAGTGGGCACTTTGAGGGTGAAAGAGGTGAGAGGCGAAAGAGAAAAAGAGCAGGGTGTCATCGGCAAAGAGATGGTCAGAGAAGTTGATAAGAGGTTATGATATTGCCCAATGAGGCGGTGTAGAGATGAAAAGGAGGACTGACCCCTGTGGGGCTGCAACTGGAATAGGAGTGTCTGATTTCATTTCACGAGAGAAAGAGTGACCAGACAGGGTTTGACTGTGTCAAAGTGCACCAGCAGTTTGAGGAGGATTAGGATTGATGATAGATTTGAGTGGTGGGCAGTGCTGAGAAAGTTCGAGACACATGAGCGCGGAATGTCTCACTGGAGTGTTCGCAACGAAAGCCAGAATGGAGAAGGCAATTATGTCCAAAAGTCTCCAAATACAAATGTACTAATTTGAAGACCACACGCTCAAGTATCTTGGAGTAGTGGGGGACAATTGAGAAAGGGCAGTTGCTGGCTGTGATAGGCTCAGCCGTGTTTGTTTAGAAGAGGAAAGACAGTAGCTCTTTTGTTGGAGTCAGGGAAAATCACAGATGCAAGTTAGAGATTAAATAGAAAAGAAAGATGAGATGTGGCTGGGGTGAGCTTGTGGCAACTGAAGCACTGTAAGTGCTTTTTAATTTGTAAATTTCTTCTGCGCCGCAGCATGTCTGTTCCCGCTCCCCCTCCCCTTGTCCCTGCTTCCGTGTTTTTCCTTCCCCTGCCACCTCCTGCACACCACGCTCCCATTGGCCATCTGGCCCTTACAGTCGGCCACCCTAGGCAGCCCCTGCCGTGGCAGCCCCCTCAGTGAAGGACCCGGAGGCTAGGGACAGCTCCAGTGGAAGCAGCTCCAGATGGTGTCAGCCTGGGAAGCAGGAAGCTAGCAGCCGTCAACCTGCTGCAACCAGTCAGGTAGGGTCTCAGGGGGTCAGCACTCACTACACCCCACTAAACCGACACCCACCCTTATTGCATTCCTACATAGTTTACCGCACCACACATAAGCATCTCAGTAAATTGTATGGTTTAGCCTCCCATATCCCCCCAGGAAAGACACATCCTTTTGCATTGCTGCTGTGTTTGAAAACTAGGCCTTTTTCCCTCTTTTCTGGAAGGTTGAATCTGGGTATTTTCAATTGCTGCTGTGTTTAAAAACAAGGCCTGTTTCCCTCTTTTTAGGAAAGATTAATCTGGTTTGGCTTTATGGTACTACTAACTGTGTCTCATTAGGCTTCTCCCACTCCCCTGGTCCCCCCGCTGTTGGGAGTTCCTGTGTAGTGTTGAGCGTACCTGCCTGCACCTTCTGTATTCCCTACTGTGTGAAGAAACAGAACATGTGTATATTACTACCCAGTAGGCCCAAATGCACTCCTGATTGGGTACAGGACCCAATGTTGATTCGTGAATGTTTGAATAAGGCTTTAGTCTATAAAGGCTTACATTTGTATTTGTACATTCATTCAAATTCTTTCTGAATATCAAAGGTTATTTTATAAGCTTTACTGAACAGTGTATCTCATTCAATAGAACCAGTCCCCAACACAAATGTTAGAGAATCTCTTCCCTTTAATTCTCTAATTTTAAACAAAATTAATATAATAAACAACAGATAGCAGATATCAACATGATTCTTCTTTTTGTAACAAAATATCAAAACATCAAACAAGAAGTGAACATAGGAATACAATTGTCTCTTAGAGCGGATAACTCCCTCCAGGGAAACCCTTCAAGGTTGTAACAAGTAACCAACGCGTTTCGGATCAAAGATCCATCTTCAGGGTAGGGGCTTCTCTGTTCCTATACATGGTGATCTATGAAAAGTAGCAATTTCCTTAATTCTGATCCTGTGGGAAATTCAAACGAGCATTTATTGTAATAATTGTTTAAATAGAGAAAGGCTAAAAGTAGGGTAAGGGGAGGCTAATGGTACTAACCTATCCCAGCAGGCTGGTAAGGTCCAGAAAATGACCTATCAATGGAACAAGAGAGGAAGAAATAGCCAAGGTAAGCGTTTTTAGTAATGTAAAAAACTACTCACTCAGAAGTAGCAAAATGTAATGGGAAGTGACATCCCTGCACTCACCCAGTCTTCTGGTGAAGATCACTGTAGACTTGGATGTGGCCACGCATGGTACGGCAGAAACCCTAAAGTAAATACGTGATACTCATATTTAGGGACATGAGGCAACCTCATGAAGAATCACAAAACATTAAACATTAATCTCCATTCAATCTAACGCATTTAAAATCGGGCGGCAGACATTAGTCCATAGAACGCTCGATCGTGAAATCTAGAGCCTCACAAGCAACGTATAGCTCTCATAAGGGCGGCGCACATGGAGAAAGCGCGTGCACAGCCCCATCGGTCTTGATTCCCAAAGGGGACTGAACAAGGACTCACCGAGTTGTGGAGTTTCTCCTCCCGCGCCGACTGCTAGAGTGAAAGCAGCGCGGCGACGGGTAGCGTCCTAAGTTGACCTGGCAACCCCGCGCATGCGCACTGGGGCGGCCGGGCGGAAGCCATCTTGGTGTGGGCCTACGGCCGTAAAATACGTTGTCATGGGGATTAAGAATGCGTGGGAACATCCAATCTGTTAACAATCTTGATGAGCTCAACTAGTGGGGATAATGACCTAGTATACTGTGTATATATTAATAGAAGGAATGGAAAGTGACAGATGCGCGTGGGGGCACCACCGCGGTTAAAGGGGAATCAATTATGTGTTCACTCATAAGGGCTTCTGGAGGGTTGCGCACAGGCCATATCACAAAGATGTGCAGAGCTGGTATATGGGTTGCATGTCTCACTTCATTTGTATACAATCAATTACAGATCACAAGGTACATACATGACAAATTATTTTACCCTGCATTGATTCCACCTGGCTAGTGACCTGGTGTCTTGCCAACTAACATAACTAGACAAGGCCATATCTTAAGCACAGTGTAACATTAATCAGGCATTGAGCAAGGTCAGGTCAAAATTCGAACCCTCAGATTCTCAAATTCACAGAGCAATAGTTCAAACGGTTATGATTAACATTGGTGCAGTCAGAAGCATAATTTGAATCATGTGGTATATATTCCAAAGTCACACAAAACACATTAGGGCAAACTCAGTGTTCATGCCTCGAGGGCTTAATGAGTCCAAAAGTTCGATCCATAGGATCTCCCGCTGTGACAATTTACGTTGTACATCGCCCCCTCTGCTTCCTGCCATTACCTGCTCTAAGATGACACATTTTAGCTGTGCAACGGTATGCCGTGCTTCTACAAAGTGGACTGCAACCGGTGATTTCTGATTTTTTGTCCGAATATTGGACTGTGCTCAGTCCATCTCGTTTTCACCTTCCTGGTTGTCATGCCAACATAGTAAAGTCCACATGGGCATTTCAAAGCGTTATTACATTCTGGGCGTCACAGGTACAGGTGTGTTTTAGTAGTACAGGTTTCCCTGAATGGGGATGCGAGATGAAGTTGTCCCTAATGATATTACTGCAATGTTGGCAGTTGTGGCACGGGAGCGTGCCTTTAAATTGAGTTGATGTCACTGGGGATGGAATCTCGGCCTTCACTAGGCTCTTACATAGAGATTTGTTGCTTCTGTATGCAAATGTCAGAAGATCAGGGAACAAGTGTTTTAATTGTGGGTCTGTCATGACTCCGCTATCCAGGTGGTCGTGGTGGCGGAGGAATCAGCGGCGATATGTGAGTGTCCGTTGCATCCATTCAGGGGCATATGTTGCACAAGATCCTCCCAAGATGGCGGAACCTTATGGACCTGTACCGAACCAGCCTCCTACAGTGTCTACTGCGGAGGAGCCTCTGCCCCCGAACGGTCAGGTGACCGTATTTCAGGCAGGAACGCAATCCCAGCATTGCGTCGCTACTTCGTATACAGACGCTCCTTAAGTTCGCAACTAAGAACCTCTTTGTGCAGCCTCCTAGCTCTATGTGCTTTCTTTTCTGCCTACTACCTATACCTTGTATCGTTTCAAAAAGCTTACCTACAAACACTTCTACCATCCCCGCTCTTCGTGTGAATCCGTACCCGCGTTCAGCCGTCAGCCGCTGTTTCTTCCTCTCGGCGAATAAACGCGGTCCAAGACAGTACTCTGCCTCGCAACGGTAGGAAACACTCCGGGGGCTTCGCGGCTATAACCCGCTTCCTACTCAACCCTCTTTCATTCTTTCCTTGGACTTCACCTCCTTCCTCCCGTGGTTTCCATCCTCCAGTTCCATCCTCGGAGCTACGGAACGAAATCGTGATCTCCTCTGGGTTCCTATTCAGGTACACTACGTTCTCTCTAGAAAGCTCCAACCTGCTGCTTACTCCATCTTTCCCATTTCTAACCTGTTTCTTTTACATACATTAGACTCCAGCCTTCGCGCCTGTCGTCCGCATTACCAGACTCAACCCAGTAAACCTTCAGGACTCCAAGTTTCGAGGAAGACGCTCCACCAGTCTCCTAAAGAGCAGCAACAGGGTTTTCTACCCCAGAGGGTTTCCCTGGGATTCCTGCAGTGCCCAGATCCTCCCCTTTGGTAGGCTGGGAACGGTAGGGACCTTGAGGGGATTCTCACAATTTTCTTGTACGCCTCTGCTGACCAGGTTAGTGATTCTGTGACAAAGTTCCTCATTGTGGTATTGGAGGACTCTCAGAGATTTGACAGATAGCGACGTCCAAAATTATAGCTAAGAAGGGGTACTACCGGTTTAGATCTTTGTGTTACGCAGCTGTTGGTCGTGCAGAGTATGGGCTATCCCTCTGTTCCCAAGTATCAGACTGACAATCACGGTAATACCGCCAGAGTGATGCTTAGGGCCAAAGAAGGTAGTCCGTAGAGCCAGGACTCAGGAACAACCGGAAGAACCCCTGGAGCGCTGCAAAGGAAGGTATAAGGTTATGTAACTGTACAGTATGTAGTCATCTTAGTGAAAACAACCAGGGCACTAAATACCTGTGAGTACTGGAGCGTTGTCCCAGAGAATCGAAAGCAGGCGTTAGCCAGTTGTTCAGAAAGGGGCAGCGGGTCCGAGCAGACGTGGCAGCAGAGATGGGCAGGTAACCACCTAAAACAGGACCGGAGTCCTGTTGTAACACATGAAACGTAGAGAGTACCAGAGCAGTCCGAGGGGCTAAACACAAGGCAGTCCGTAGGGCGGAGCGTAGGTCGGCATCAGTGGATCCAAATTCCAAGGTAGTAAAGGGGCAAGACACAAGCAATCCGTTGGGCAAAAATAGTTCGTCAACAAATAGTCCAAAGTTCCAAAGCAGACGAGAGTTAGGCACTGAGCGATCCGTAGAACAAAGCCGAGGTCAGATGAAGTAAGGAGTCTTGAAACGAAGCGTAAGCAACACGTGATCCAGAGAGAACAGCTGTGAAGCAACGCTTTCCGTAACCGGACTCCTTTTATCCATGGAAAGGAAACACGTGACCACTATCACGTAACACGTATACCCAAGCATTGAGAATTGCTAGGCAACGAGGCACGTGTTCCGAGCCGCGCTGGGTCGCGCAGTCCTCCGTGCGTTTCTGTGATGAAGCCTCCAGTTCGCTTGCCACAAACATGAAGGGCGATAAACTCCAGCCCTGCCGAGCATGCCACGCCGTGCCCCATAGCGTGACACCTGATAAGGTAATAAGGTACCCCTGTCGGGACGTGTGTGTTTGGGTGCTGGTTGAGAAGAGGCTGTGGACGTGGAGGGGCGTGTCTTTGTAGGAAGAGTCGTAGCTCGTGCGGGGAGCGGTGTGACAGAATCCCCCCGCAACGGCCCACGACCCCGTGGGCTAGCCGGGTTATCCCTATGGAACTGTGACACCACAAGAGGGGCCTGGACGTCATGGGAGGGAACCCAGGATCGGTCCTCGGGACCATAACCCAGCCAGTCCACTAGGTACTGTAGGCGGCCCCTATGGAAGCGGGACCCGAGGATGGCACTGACCTCAAAAACGTCCTGGGAAGACACAGAGACTGGGGTGGGAGGAACAAGGATGCGAGTGGAAGCAAGGAATGGCTTAAGGAGGGAGACATGGAAAACCGGGTGGATCCGCCAAGCACGTGGAACAGACAGATGCAGGGCCACGGGATTAAGTATTCTGACGATCCGATAGGTGCCCACAAAGCGGGGCAACAGCTTGCGACAACCAGGGATTCGCAAGTGTCTGGTCGACAACCACACCCGATCGCCCACATGATACACCGGCGCCTCGGCCCGCTTACGGTCTGCTTTGACCTTCATCACCGACTGAGCCTCGTGGAGGTGGACCAGAGTTTGTGCATGGACACCTGCTAGATCACGCACGCAGGCGTTAGCGGCAGGAGTGACAGAGGAGAAATCAGGGAGCGGTAGGGCGCGAGGATGTTGTCCATACAGAGAGTAGAAAGGGGAGAACCCAGTGGCCGAATGACGAGAATTATTGTATGCGAACTCAGCCAGATAGAGCAGCTTGAACCAGGAGTCCTGGTACTGAAGGGACAGACAGCGCAGGTACTGTTCTAGGGCTTGGTTAACCCTCTCCGTCTGCCCATCGCTTTCAGGGTGGTACGCCGAAGAGAAGCGAGCATCGATCTTCAGGAGTCCGGTAAGAGCACGCCAGAAGCAGGACGTGAACTGGGATCCCCAGTCTGATATAATGACATGTGGTAAACCGAAAAGACAGAAAACCGTCTTGAAGAACAGGCGAGCCAGTGTTGGGGCCGATGGTATGCCTGTGCAGGGAATAAAACGGGCCATTTTGGTATATGAGTCGACGATAACCCATATGGTATCGTAACCCTGTCTGCGAGGTAGATCAGTGATGAGGTCCATAGAGATGGTGTGCCACGGCCTGGGAGGTATGGGTAATGGCAGGAGTAACCCCAATGGCCGTCCTCTACGTGTTTTGCATTGTGCGCATATAGAACATGTGTTTACATAGTTTTCTATGTCCTTTCTCATGGATGGCCACCAGCACCAGCGTTGTAACAATTCAAGGGTGCGTTGTTGCCCGGGATGGCCATTTATGGCCGCATCATGCGACCATGCCAGCGCCTGGTTGCGTGCATCGCATGTAGGAAGGAATAGTTTGCCCTGAATGAAAGGTAGCCCGTCCTGGAGAGTAATGTCCCATTCCGTGAGTGTATGAGGATTTATTTATTTATTTATTTATTTATTTATTTATATATTTATAACGCGCCGGAGCTCGCGAGCATCAGGGCGCGACAAGTACACGAGAGGACAAGATCACAGGACAACATAGAAAGAAGAGAAAAGAAGTGACAGGGGACTCAAGGGAGTCTATGCTGAATATATAACAATTACCGAAAGAGTAATGTTTTCAGCTGCTTCCTAAATGGCAGGTACCTACTTTCACATCTAAGATTATCCGGCAGCTCGTTCCAGAGTGCTACAGCTTTGGTGGGGAAGGCTCTCCCGAGTCCATTAGCTTTGACTTTGGTGTGGCTGGCTTTGAGTAGCCCTTTTTTAGCAGATCTTAAACAGCGGCTTGGTTCGTACCAGCGAAATTCCTTCTCTAGGTATGTGGGGGCCGTGCCATAAAGACAGCGATGGACCAGTGTCAAGGATTTGAATTTAATGCGCTCCTCAATGGCGAGCCAGTGAAGGCCTATGCGTTCATGGGTAATATGCTCACACTTGGACTTCCCGGTGATGGTTCTAACAGCATTGTTTTGGATTATTTGGCATTGTTTAATGCAAGAGTTACTTGAACCGAGCATTAGCGCATTCCCATAATCCAGTCGGGATAAAATCGTGGCTCTAGCAATCGTGGCGCAATTTGTGGCATTAAGATACGGCCTAATGCGGTGTAGGAGTCTCTGATAGTATTGACAGTTTTTTTTGAGAAAAGTAACCTGGGCATCTGCACCTAGTGAGGATTGCAGGTATATGCCAAGTGTTTTCACCTTACTAGAAACCGGGATATTGGAGTCCTTGATAGTAAATGATGAGTAGGCTGAGCCTAAATTGGAAAGGGCTTTTGGAGATCCGAATGTCATAAGTTCAGTTTTTGAACTATTCAGACACATCCAGTGGGCTTTCATCCAACTTTCTATAGTATTATAGATTGCTGAGAGTCTGTTGTTGTCTCTGGAGTGGTCACCGCTGAGTTCTATAATCAGTTGGGTGTCATCTGCGAAGTTGGTAAAGTAAATACCCAACTGTGAGAGGAGGGCGCAAAGGCAGCGGATATAAAGATTGAATAAGAGAGGGGAGAAACTTGCACCTTGTGGGACACCACAATCCACTGGGTTTGTGCCAGAGGAATGTCCACCCCATGTGATTTTAGATTTTCTGTCCTTCAGAAAAGAGGATATCCAATTGATAGCTTCCTCAGCACAGTTACCTGCTTTTCCCAGGGCCTCACGGAGCTTCCCATGATCTAGTAGGTCGAAAGCTGCCGAGAGGTCCAATAGAACAAGCAGGCCGGCCTTGCCTCCATCCAGAATTTCTAGCATCTTGGATTGAAGGTCAAGTAATGCTGATTCCGTACTATGTGCACTTCTGAATCCTGATTGCTGGGGATGTAACAGATCGTGCTTGTCCACATACTCTTGTAGTTGGTGGGTGGCCACTTTATCGAGAACTTTCAACAAAAAGTTGCAGTTCGTGATAGGGCGGAGATTGGCAGGATTTTGCTGGTCAAGGCCGGGTTTTTTAACCAATGGTGTGACTGTGACTGTTTTGAGACTAATGGGGACGGTCTGGTCTCTAAAAGACGAGTTTGTCATACGGCAAAGAAAGGGTGAAAAAACGTCTATATTATCTAGAATGAACTTGGGGGGCAGTATGTTTTCGGGGCATGAAGTGCAGTTCATGGTAGAGATAGTCTCTGCCATGATTTCTGGTGTTATTGATGTGAATTTAAATTTGAGTACTTTTATCTCGGAGTCCGTATTGATGTGAGTCAATGGGATGTCCGTGGTATTGCAGTTTAAGATAGTGTCTCTAGCTTTTGAGATTTTTTGGGAGAAAGCAGCTTGGACCTTTTCGCAGTCCAGCAAAGATGGCTGGAATGGGGGGGTAAGAGTGGGTGGCTTTTCGAAGGTTTTTAAGATTTGAAACAGCTTTCCCGTGGAGTTAGACGCACTTGAGATTTGCTCGTTATAGTAGTTTTTTTTTATTTCTTTAATTTTATTTCTGTACTGAGTGTCCGATGTTGATGTTGAGAAACCCATTCTCTAATGGCAGTGAGCATGAGTGGCGAGGGTGTACACAAGCAAACAACATGGCTTTTCCCTAATAATGTGTCTGGAAATGAAACCAAGGATTCACCACCGGCAGATCGGGACAAAGCGTCAGCCTTGCCATTGATGAGGCCTGGTCTGTGTTTTACAACAAAATCGAAGGCAGCAAAAAACAAGTGCCAGCGTACCTGCCGGCTGTTTACGCACTTCAGGGAGGCCGGTCTTGCAGGTTTTTGTGGTCTGTATAAACCACCGTTTGGTGCTTTGCCCCCATGAGATGATGTCACCATATCTGGAGGGCGTCCTTGATGGCCAGCAGCTCTTTCTCGGTTACAGTGTAGTGAGTTTCGGCTGTTGAGAACTTCCGAGAATGATAGGCCACCGGATGTAACCGACCCGTGGCTGGACATGGCTGGGACAACACCGCACCTAGTGCAAACGAAGAGGCGTCTGCTTCCAGGACGTAGGGGAGGTCGGGATCGGGGTGTTGTAGGACCGGGGCAGAAGTAAACCTGGACTTGAGTGCCTCGAATGCCCTTTGCTGCGTAGGGGTCCAAGAGTACGGGACAAGAGGACTGGTCAAAGCGGTCAGTGGAGAAACGATGGAAGAGAAGCCGGCGATGAACCATCGGTAGAAATTAGCGAAACCAAGAAAGGACTGAAGTTGTTTAATGTTAGTCGGAGTCGGCCATTCCATGACAGCACGAACCTTGGACTGGTTCATGGACAGGCCTCCAGGGGAGATGTGGAAACCTAGGATCTCCACTTCCTTTGAATGGAAAGTGCATTTCTCCGGCTTGGCGAACAGGGCGTTCGCCTTAAGGCGAGAGAGGACCTCTCTGACATGACCAATGTGTTCCAATAACGAAGGTGAAAAAAACAATATATCGTCCAGGTATACCACCACGTACGTATCCAAGATGTCAGAGAATATGTCATTGATAAACCGCTGGAAAGTTGCGGGAGCGTTACAAAGCCCAAAGGGCATTACGGTGTACTCAAATAACCCCTGCCGAGAGCAGAAGGCCGTCTTCCACTCATCCCCAAGTCGCATACGGATCAGGTTGTATGCCCCTCTTAAGTCCAACTTGGTGAAAACGGTAGCCCTTGTTAATCTGTCCAGCAGTGTGGAGATGAGGGGGAGAGGGTACCTGTTTTTTATGGTAACGGCATTCAACTTCCTGTAGTCCACACATGGACGCAAATCGCCTTCCTTTTTTGGCACGAAAAATATCGGGCTGGCAGCAGGGGAACATGATGGACGGATGTGACCCAATTGCAACGCCTGATGGATGTATTCATTGAGGGCCTGTTCCTCTGATTGGGACAATGAGTAGATCCTCCCCCTGGGTATAGGTGCATCCGGAACCAAATCAATCGGACAGTCGTATGGTCTATGTGGGGGTAGACCCTCCGCCGTGGCTTTATCAAATACCATGTGGAATTCGTGGTATTCGATGGGGATATTAGCCAGGATGGCCCCCACAGTATGTGAAGGCCCAGTCTCTGAGGTTACGTCAGTAATGCGAGTAGAGGCCATGGCGCCCAGGATAGTGGCAGGAGAGGAGAGCGTATCGCCATCCACAAGACAAAACTGCTGACACACCTCTGACTCGAACGTGACCTGTCCTGTCCCCCAGTTAATCAATGGGTTGTGTTGCCGTAACCAGGGTATTCCCAAAATGACACCAAATTGTGGTGTGGTGATAAGGTCAAACGACATGA
This sequence comes from Ambystoma mexicanum, assembly GCF_040938575.1. NCBI lineage: Eukaryota > Metazoa > Chordata > Amphibia > Caudata > Ambystomatidae > Ambystoma > Ambystoma mexicanum. Next base: position 1,327,323,301 of record NC_090921.1, on the reverse strand, counting down.
TTTCCCTGTGGGTGCTCTGAATCAATACTTCCGAGGGCGCGGTCTGAAACTGAATGGGGCCGGACGACAAGGACTTGCCGTCAACAGCATGTACGGGTCCCGGGTGTTCTTTTCTGACCAGGGGTAGGTTGAGACGATGGGCCAAGGCTATATCGATAAAACAACCTGTGGCCCCAGAGTCAATTACAATTTGGACCACATGTGCGACCTCCCTGGTGGGTTTCATAAGGGCCTGGACTATCACTGGTCTGATAGGGCCAAAGGCGGGTTCAGAGGTGTTTGAAGACAGGCTCGCCGGTGCCCCCTGTATCATGGGCGAGCCCTCTGAAAACCCGGGGTTTTGTTCTTAGGGCGTCGGGGGCATTCCCTTACATAGTGCCCGTTTAACCCGCAATAAAAGCAGGCGTTATCCGCCCTCTGGCGTTCACGCTCGGACGGTGTTATCGGGCTTCGGATACCACCTATTTACATGGGTTCGGAAGGGGTGGTAGAAGAGGCCTGACCGGACTGGCTAGTGAACATTGTTTCTGTCCTTCTCTCGGATCTCCTTGCATCTATCTGTAAAGCGAGATCCACCAGATCCGAAAACACAGAGGGAAGGGCAGGAACTACTGAAAGCGCATCTTTCATGGTGTTACATAAGCCACGGTAGAACACAATCGCCTTTTTCTCCTCCGGCCAGGAAGTCTCGGCGGCGAGCTGGTTATACCGAGCAATGTATTCTATCAACAATAGTTTACCCTGTGTTAGGTCCAGGAGTTCCAGGTCCCTCGATTGAGCTTTATGGTGTGTATTAAAGACCTTGGCCATTTCCGTTGTGAGAAGGTCAAAATCATACAGAGCGGGATGATCGTTTTCCAACATTGGATTTGCCCAGGTGGCCGCCACCCCAGATAAATGTGACAGAAGAAATGCGGCCTTTGTGACTGAATCGGGGAAAGCCAAGGGTCTGCACAAGAAGTGGAGTTTACATTGATTAATGAAGGTACGGTATTTCCGAGGGTCCCCCTGGTAGCGTTCTGGGGCAGCAAGAGGAACGGGTGTCGGAAACAACATAGGAGTGGATGCAGAGGCCGGGATAGGTGCTGGCTGATCCGAGGGACCGGAGTCCCCGAATTTGGTGTCTGGGGGTAATGGGTAACGTGTGCTCTGTAAGGCGTCAAGACGGTCATGTATGGCTGTTGTGGCGGCGGCCATGTCGGTCCTGAGGGCCGCTACTGCTTGCATCAAAGCGGTCACTGGGTCCCTGGTGGAGGGATTCATACTCTGGATGACCAAGAAGGCTTCACAGTCTGTTACGCAGCTGTTGGTCGTGCAGAGTATGGGCTATCCCTCTGTTCCCAAGTATCAGACTGACAATCACGGTAATACCGCCAGAGTGATGCTTAGGGCCAAAGAAGGTAGTCCGTAGAGCCAGGACTCAGGAACAACCGGAAGAACCCCTGGAGTGCTGCAAAGGAAGGTATAAGGTTATGTAACTGTACAGTATGTAGTAATCTTAGTGAAAACAACCAGGGCACTAAATACCTGTGAGTACTGGAGCGTTGTCCCAGAGAATCGAAAGTAGGCGTTAGCCAGTTGTTCAGAAAGGGGCAGCGGGTCCGAGCAGACGTGGCAGCAGAGATGGGCAGGTAACCACCTAAGACAGGACCGGAGTCCTGTTGTAACACATGAAACGTAGAGAGTACCAGAGCAGTCCGAGGGGCTAAACACAAGGCAGTCCGTAGGGCGGAGCGTAGGTCGGCATCAGTGGATCCAAATTCCAAGGTAGTAAAGGGGCAAGACACAAGCAATCCGTTGGGCAAAAATAGTTCATCAACAAATAGTCCAAAGTTCCAAAGCAGACGAGAGTTAGGCACTGAGCGATCCGTAGAACAATGCCGAGGTCAGATGAAGTAAGGAGTCTTGAAACGAAGCGTAAGCAACACGTGATCCAGAGAGAACAGCTGTGAAGCAACGCTTTCCGTAACCGGACTCCTTTTATCCATGGAAAGGAAACACGTGACCACTATCACGTGACACGTATACCCAAGCATTGAGAATTGCTAGGCAACGAGTCACGTGTTCCGAGCCGCGCTGGGTCGCGCAGTCCTCCGTGCGTTTCTGTGATGAAGCCTCCAGTTCGCTTGCCACAAACATGAAGGGCGATAAACTCCAGCCCTGCCGAGCATGCCACGCCGTGCCCCATAGCGTGACACCTGATAAGGTAATAAGGTACCCCTGTCGGGACGTGTGTGTTTGGGTGCTGGTTGAGAAGAGGCTGTGGACGTGGAGGGGCGTGTCTTTGTAGGAAGAGTCGTAGCTCGTGCGGGGAGCGGTGTGACACTTTGTCACAGAAACAATGGAACAGCAGATGCAACAAATGATGTCTGCCATGCAATCTTTATCGCATGAAATGCAGAGTCTAAAACAAGAGAACGCTCACCTTAGACAACAAGTAGAGAAGGCTAATACAGAACTACCCCCCTCCTCAATCCCTACGGGGAAGTATGATGGTCCTCCCCATAAATTAAAGGAGTTCTTAGACTGTTGCACTGTTCAGTTCACCTTTAAAGCTAGATACTTTCCAACTGATAAAGACAAGGTGGGATTTCTGATTTCCCACCTCACCGGAGCCGCTTTAGCATGGACTACGCCACTAGTTACCTCAGGAAATGCTATTCTGGACTCTTATCCTGCATTTGTCAACGCTCTTAAGTCCATGTTTAGTAGGCAAGAGATTTCAATTTCCTCTCAAGAACAATTACTCGATTTAAGTCAAGGCTCCCAAGTCTTACTACAATATGTGACTAAGTTTAAGCAACTTTCCACGGAAGCCGACTGGTCAGATGGTGCATTGGTGACTTTGTTCCGTAGAGGACTTACAGAGGAATTGAAGGATGAGTTGTCAAAAATACCTAGACCACCTAATTTAGCCGATATGATCACGGTGGCATTACAGATCGACTACCGAATTCAGGAAAGGCAGTCTGAACGTAGGAGGAGTCGGAATACCAGAAATCCTAAATCAAGAATGGAAGGAACCAGTGTTTGTTCTAAAGGGGAATCCTCCGAAGATGAACCCATGCAACTAGGGGTCACTAGAGGACCTCTATCACCTGAGGAACGAGAACGGAGACGTTCTGGAGGTCTGTGCATGTACTGCGGATTGTCCAGTCATGTAGTCAAGGACTGCCCAAAAACTCCACCCCGAAGATGGGTGAACAAGAAGTCGGGGAAACTCCCGCACCCAGTCATAAGGGGAACCTCGGCTCGGGTGGTACGTGATGGTTCCCAAAACTTACCTCTACTTCAAAATACCTGTCCTTCTAATACCTCTATGGTCATCGTTCTGGTAAAACTCTATCGGGAAGTTCAAGGGGTTTGTGAGGCACCCGCCTTGGTGGATAGTGGGGCAGTGGGATGTTTCCTTGATGGTCAATGGGCCAAAGACATGGGGATTAGACGATTCGCCAAGACCTTAGCTGTTCCCATCCAAGTGGTCGATGGCAATCCTCTCAGCTCCGGACCTATAAGGGAGCAAACATATCCACTACTATGCCAGATCTCCACTCATCAAGAAAGACTGAGCTTTGACTTAATCAAGGCAGCTCATTTCCCTATTATGATAGGATTGCCGTGGTTATGGACTCATAACCCATACATGAATTGGACGGCTGGAACCCTTTCCATGGGCTCAGAATATTGCGTCTCTCACTGTTTTCCACAGAGATCAAACCCAGTTCCAGTCACTTCCCAGGAGTCTGAAACCGAGCCGCTCACAACGGTTGGCAGTCTATGCCACATCCCAGAATGCCAGATGATGTTTCTCCCCATTTTTGACCACCCACAGTTCTCATCTCTTCCACCCCATCGTAGAGATGATTGCCATATTGAACTTACACCAGACCACCCCATTCCATTTGGTCGAATGTATATGCTTTCCCAAAAAGAAAAGAAGGTTCTGAAAGAATATCTACAAACCAATTTAGAGAACGGTCTTATAACCGAATCCAAATCACCGGCAGGGGCATCATTATTTTTCATCCCCAAAAAAGACTCGGACGAGTTACGCCCGTGTATTGACTACCAAGCATTGAACAAGATCACTATTCCGGATAAATATCCGATGCCACTTATACCAGATATTTTAGAAGCAGTAAGAGGAGCTAAAATATACACTAAGTTGGATCTTCGAGGGGCCTACCATCTCATTCGAATTGCCCTGGGAGACGAGTGGAAGACTGCATTCCGAACACCCTTCGGACATTACGAGTATCACGTAATGCCCTTCGGCCTTTCAAACGCCCCCGCAGTCTTCCAGCGGTTTATGGACCATCTGCTTGCTGACCTACTATTACATTCCGTAGTTATCTATTTGGACGACATTTTGATTTTTTCATCCGATAAGGATCAACATATACGTCATGTCAATCTTGTTTTGGAGAGATTACAAGCTAACAAGTTGTTTTGTAAGGCGGACAAATGTATTTTCCATCAGCCTCAAGTGACATATTTAGGATTTGTTCTCTCCGCCAATGGAATCTCTATGGATCCTCAGAAAGTGACCGCAGTGATAAATTGGCCTACTCCGAGTAATGTTAAGGAAATCCAGAGGTTTTTGGGTTTTGCAAACTTTTACAGAAAGTTCATCCCCTGTTTTTCTGAGATCGTTCTTCCCTTTACCAGACTTCTACGAAAGAATGTTTCCTTCATCTGGAACTCACAGGCCCAAGAAGCCTTTGAATTATTAAAAAAGCTTTTTACCACTGCACCCATACTGCTAACTCCGGATCAATCAAAGAGATTCATTTTGGAAACGGATGCCTCACATCATGCAATGGGATCCGTACTCCTTCAGGAGGACTCGGAGGGCACCAAAAGACCTGTAGCATTCCTCTCCAAGACCTTTGGGCCCTCAGAACTTAATTACTCAGTACTAGAGAAGGAACTTTTGGCCATCAAGCGCTCGTTCGAAGAGTGGAGACATCTGTTACTGGGTTCCTCCCATCCTATTGAGGTGCGCACAGACCATCAAAACTTGAAAGTATTACAATATGCCCAAACAGTTAATAGCCGCCAAGCATGGTGGGCTTACTTCTTTTCTCCTTACCGAATCCTTTTTACATTTTTACCCGGAAACCAAAATCTCCGGGCAGATGCCTTATCTCGAAGAGATTCCCCTAAGGTTCGATTCCAGGCAGACCGGATATTTCCAAAGGCAGTTTTTGTGCAAGTGGTGACCGACTTCCTACAAGCGATCCGTCAATCTACTATTGAGAACTAAGAGTTTTGTCAAAGCTTGAAACATGCACATTATCTAACTCTGGATCAGGCTCTGTACTTCAGGGAGGAAAGAGTCCTGGTTCCTTCAGTAGATCTTCAAAAGAAGGTACTTTTTATGTGTCATGATTCGAAGGCTGCTGGGCATCGAGGAATCAGAAAAACACTGGACCTCGTCCAAAGGCAATTCTGGTGGCCTTCGGTGTCCATAGATGTGCGGGATTACGTAACCGCTTGCACTACTTGTTTGCAATCTAAACCATCTCATCAAGTTCCTATGGGCCTTCTTTCACGTATGACTGTACCTACCAAACCTTTGCAAATCATATCAACCGATTTCATAGTGGAACTACCTGCTTCTGAAAATAATACAGCTATCATGGTAACTATTGATTACTTCACTAAGCTAGCCCATTTTTCAGCTCTTCCTGGGATCCCTTCGGCTTCTCAGATGGCCTGTATTTTCATTTCTGAAATCTCTCGTCACGGACTCCCGGAAAGAATTGTTTCGGACAGGGGAACACAATGCTTCACAATTTTGGAAGAAGATGGGCTCCATTCTTCAGATCCAAAGATCCTTAAGCTCCGGATATCATCCCCAAACAAATGGGCAGACTGAGTGCCTAAACCAAACCCTGGAAGGTTATTTGCGATGTTTCGTGACTGCTGCGCAAGATGACCGGGTGGAGTTATTACCCTTAGCGGAATTTGCGTATAATAATTCCATTCATACGGCCCTGAACTCAAGCCCTTTCTACTGTTCCTATGGGTTTCATCCGTCATTTCTGCCTATTGCTTCCCCTTCATCATCATGATTTCCAGGGGTAGATGCTTTGATTGAGGGCATACATCGAAGTCAGAGACTGGCACGGACAACCTCATTGGAGGCCCAGGAAAGAGTCAAACGCTATGCAGACCGTAGACGAAGATCTGCACCTCTACTGACAATAGGTGATCGTGCATGGTTCCATCTCAATTTCTACCCCGGCACCTGGTGCCTTCTAAACTATCCCCGAAGTATTTTCGCCCTTTCCTGATCACCCATCTGGTGGGTGAGTCTGCTGTGCGCCTTCACTTACCTCCCTCATGGTCCCGTATCCATCCAGTCTTTCATATTTCCCAGATTAAGCATCATGTCTCAGACCGGTTCTCAAGGTCTGCTATTCCACGTCCTCCACCGGTGGACATGTCTACTGGACCTGAATTCGAAGTTTCTGGGATCTGTGATTCACGTTACTACAGAGGGAAATTGCAATTCTTGGTGGACTGGAACGGTTACTCCCCGGCTGACAGGTCTTGGGAACCGGCCTCTGGGGTCCATGCCCCCCGATTGATCCGCCACTTTTGATCGGTTCCACCCGGGCAAACCGGGTTGTCCGCCTTTGAAGGGGGGGCATACTGTCATGACTCCGCTATCCAGGTGGTCGTGGTGGGGGAGGAATCGGCGGCGATATGTGAGTGTCCGTTGCATCTATTCAGGGGCTTATGTTGCACAAGATCCTCCCAAGATGGCGGAACCTTACGGACCTGTACCGAGCCAGACTCCTACAGTGTCTACTGTGGAGGAGCCTCTGCCCCCGAACGGTCAGGTGACCGTATTTCAGGCAGGAACGCAATCCCAGCATTGCGTCGCTACTTCGTATACAGACGCTCCGTAACTTCGCAACTAAGAACCTCTTTGTGCAGCCTCCTAGCTCTATGTGCTTTCTTTTCTGTCTACTACCTATACCTTGTATCGTTTCAGAAATCTTACCTGCAAACACTTCTACCATCCCTGTTCTTCGTGTGAATCCGTTTCCGCGTTCAGCGGTCAGCCGCTGTTTCTTCCTCTCGGCGAATCAACGCGATCCAAGACAGTACTCTGCCCCGCAACTGTAGGAAACACTCCGGGGGCTTCGTGGCTATAACCTGCTTCCTACTCAACCCTCTTTCATTCTGCCCTTAGACTTCACCTCCTTCCTCCCGTGGTTTCCATCCTCCAGTTCCACCCTCGGAGCTACAGAACGAAATTGTGATCTCCTCTGGGTTCCTATTCAGGTACACTACATTCTCTCTAGAAAGCTCCAACCTGCTGCTTACTCAATCTTTCCCATTCCTAACCTGTTTCTTTTACATACATTAGACTCCAGCCTTCGCGCCTGTCGTCTGCATTACCAGACTCAACCCAGTAAACCTTCAGGACTCCACGTTTCGAGGAAGACGCTCCACCAGTCTCCTGAAGAGCAGCAACAGGGTTTTCTACCCCAGAGGGTTTCCCAGGGATTCCTGCAGTGCCCAGTTCCCCCTCTTTGGTAGGCTGGGAACGGTAGGGACCTCGAGGGGATTCTCACAATCTTCTTGTACGCCTCTGCTGACCAAGTTAGTGATTCTGTGACAAAGTTCCTCATTGTGGTATTGGAAGACTCTCAGAGATTTGACACATATCTCCACCACACGAACCCTAACCTCGACCACCAATCTAATCTGTTCCGATATCCGTCTCAAGGGGGTTTTAAACCTGGGGGGAAGCCAGTTCGTTCAGCAATTGACCCCAATTGATTCCTCATCTGGATGGTTATCCCTCCTCAAACACTCCATCTCTGCCATTACCCACCTGTGTACATCATAAAGCCACTGCCCAGTGGTTGGACCCAATGTGTTTTTCCAGGCATTTGCTATTTTGCATTTGGCTCAGACCACCAAAAGACGAGCCATCCTACATCGTGTTCTGTGGTTTTTTTTCTCAGTAACTTCTTCCATAGCTTCTGGGTCACCGAAAAACATTGGAGGTTCCCTTAACCCCCAAGGTATGCCACAACCATTCAATGCCCTGTCAGTACTGCATTGTTACCCACAGTAAACCCATCATTTCTCCCCCTGGCGAGGAATCTGGCCACAGATTGTAACTGGGCAGCCAAGAAATACGTTTAAAAATCTGGCAAATTCAATCTCCCATCCTCACATCGATCCTGTAACGTCTTCACAGCTACCCTGTGCCTCCCTGTGTTCCACAGTAGCTTGCCTATTTTTTATCCAACATTTTGAAAATTGGATAATTGGGTGTGGAATATCTGCCAAAAAATACAACAGCCTGAGGAGCACCACCATCTTGCACAGTGACACCCACCCCTTCAAAAACATAGGTAATGTCTTCCAGCAATTGATGGCCTCACAGATGCCTGGCAGTGCTCTCTCCATTTTATATACAAAAGTGCCTCCCATCTTTTGGAATATTTGAACTCCCAGATACTTAAACGATTCACTTCCCTTTTGGGACCCGAATGAGGCAAGTCACTGTTCTGCCTCTCACACAATGCCGTCAAGGGGAAAAACACTGATCTATCCCTGTTGATTTGAAATCCTGATCACTTCCTAAAATTGTCCTTCAGTACAATTGGGACATTTTCCAAAGGCTTATTGAGATACAATAGCACATCGTCTGCATATAACGATGCATTGTGCAGCACCCCTCCCACCAGTATCCATGTCTCCCTAATGTATTTTCGGAAGTACCTAGCCAGCGGTCCCAGTGCCAATGAAAACAAAATGGGTGATACAGGACAACCCTGTCACGTACCTCTCTCTAATCCCCATCTGGAAGACACCATGTTTCCAGTCCTAACCTGGGCCACGGGTAAGAGTTTCAGCCAACCCTGTATTCCTGCCCGAAGCCAAAGGCCTCCAGAACTTTAAATAACCACACCCAGTCCACAGTATTAAATGCCTTGACTGCATCTAATGATGCAATAGCCAATTCTTGTCCCAACTCTCTTACCTGATCCATGCCATGATGTATTCGGCACAGGTTCATAGTTGTATTGCGTCCCTCAATAAAGCCACATTGATCTGGATGTACCAGATCAGGTGCTACCCTGGCTAACCTAGTTTGTAGCACTTTCCCCAGGATTTTAGCATCAACATTCAAAAGTGAGATGGGTCTGTGCGATGCGCATTCCTTCGAGTCCTTGTCCCCCTTGAGTAAAACCGTGATTACTGCTCCTGCATAGTTTCCGGCAGAGAACCTGTCTTGAACGCATTGTTGTAAATCCTCTTAAATTGGGGTACCAAGAGATTTGCAAACATCTGATAAAATTCCACCGAAAACCCATCGCTGTCTGGTGCTTTATTACACTGCATGGCATTAATGGTGTGTAAGAGCTCTACATCCTCAATAAGTGTATCCAATTCTTCCCTGAGATGGTCTGCCAGTCGGGGCAATCTTACCAGGGTTACCAGATCCGTGGCTTCCCGATCATAGTAGGTACCCTCACTAGCATACAATTGTGCACAGCACAAGCAAAACACATCGGCCCTCATTACGACCCTGGCGGAAAGTGACTGACCGGACCGCCACAGCGTAAATAGCGTTTCCGCCATTGCACGATGGAGCAAAGTGCGGCCCATTCCGACCCATCGGGCACGAGCACCACGGCATGGCGGAAGTGCAAAGTCCGCGATGGCGGAAATGACCCCAAAATGGCCCACACCGCCGCCGTACGGCGCCCTAGGTGCAATACCGCCACCCATCACAGCGGACACCGCAGTGAGCGCCAACCGGAAAGTACGGTGACCGTAAATATACGGAAACGGAAGTAAAAACATGGGCCCGGAACGGGAAACATCCCGCCGTACACCTATAAAACCATAAAATCCACACAACCACTAAAAACACTACCCTGAAACACACCCCAACCCGTCATCCACCCTAGCGAAACCAAGAAAAATGGGAAAAGTAGCGAAGAAAGCGTGCGACCGCAAGCGGCAGGTCCACTTCTCCCGTGAGGAACTCACCGTGCTAACAGAGACCCTCCAGGAGAATGCTGCCGTCGTCTTCTCCACGCAAATGACCAGGACGGCACTTGCGAACAAGAAGGCCATATGGGCTCTGGTGGCACAGCGGGTAAGTGCGGTGGGGACCGCACCCCGCAACCCACAGCAATGCAGAAAGCGATGGGACGACCTGCGGATACGCGTCCATAGCATACTTTCTGCGAACCGCAACATTGCCACAGCCACCGGGGGAGGATCGGAATCACCCATCAAGTTGACCCCCTGGGAAGAAATCTGTGCCTCCACCATTGGAATGGAGACCATAGAGGGAGTCGGAGGGATGGAGAAAGGAGTGCAGACATCCGGAGAATCAGGTAGGTGGCCCAAATAAAACAATGCCAAATCCACAATGTCCAATCATGTGAAGTACCATGTGTCCACATAGTGCAACAGAAACACATGTCCAGGAGAACGTCCACACACATTGGCCTGATAGCGCACTTTAAAACTCACAATAAATACATAAATAATTAAAAACCCCTAAAACACCCACTACACGAGCAGCAGGCACACCCTAACTGCAGGCTGCCAAACAACTGCACCCTCACTCCACACACAAATGAAAGCACCTCCAAGGCCCCGACCCAAATCACCCTCAGGTACCACCCCAATGCATGTGATACATTGCCATTCCCACAGACCCATTAATAACCCTCGCCCTCCTTTACTCCACCACAGGGTCCGATCCAAACGACGAGCATCAGGACACCCCTACCAGCACACCTGCAAAGAGGGCCAAGACCAACGGCCAAAGACCCTCCACCTCAGCTGCACGCATCAAGACACGGCAGCAGCACAAGTCAGGTGGCAGCACAGAGGAGGGAACATCAACAGGCACCCCAGCAGCCAGCATGCCCACAACACCACCACCACAGGTCCCCCCAATGGATGCCACAGAAGTCACTGCCTCTGGTGGCAGCAGCACCATAGGTGACACCCCATTGATGGCAGCATGCTCCGACACAGAAGACGGGGATGTCGAAGTCAGATCCATCCATGACCTGTCCCAATCCCCCTGTCTGTCCCATCCCGTACAACATGAGGATACCACGCAGGGGCACCCACAAGACGACGACTGGCCACCCCCCACAAGCCCTGTGGCAAGGCAACATGAGGTCACCAGCCCCTCTGTGACACCACCGCAAATGGCCATGGCCCAGCAGAGGCAACAGTCCCTCGACCAGTTAATCGTGCAACAGCAGCAACTGGCCACGCTCCTCAAGGACCATGCCGATGAATGTGGGGGCACTAAGGCAGACATAGAAACATCAACTGAGACACTTAGGGCAGAAATGAAGAGAAGTACAGAGACACTAAGGGCACAAATGGAGAGTAGCACCGAGAGCCTGAGAGTCCAAATGGAGAGTAGCACCGAGAGCCTGAGAGTCCAAATGGAGAGTAGCACCGAGAGCCTGAGAGCCCAAATGGAGAGAAGCACCGAGAGCCTGAGGGGGGAACTGCATGCGACATCCAAAGACGTATGTGCCGAACTTGCCGCAGTGCGCCGTGTGCTCACTGAGCTCTCACAAACCCTTAGGGACATGCATGGACGTGAGCAGGCAGAGACATCATCCGTTGCAAGTTCCGTCCAGGGCAGCCCCCAACGTAGATCTGGGAGGAACCTGCGCTCCACAGGCAGGGGTGCCCCTGATACCCGCAGAGGGGGCTTGCAATAGCGACAGCCCACTGACAATGAGCATCTTTGGACACTGGTGTTCGGGGTGGAGGTAGGAGGGTGGAGGGGGTTTTTTGGGCTCACTTGGGTGGCGGGTCGATAGGGTGTTCAACATGATATCACATATGCCATAAACAGTGCACGATCAACCAATGAGATGTGTGGACAATGATCTTTGTGTACTAGGCCATCATAGGTGTACAGTCCATATTGTGCATGTACCAGACACACACAGTGCCACGAGTACCGTGTCCATGTATCAGCCACCAGGCGTGAGTGCTAGAAGCATGCATCAATGAGATGCTGACGAATGTCACGGCCCTCCGGTGCCTCGCAGACTCCTTGAGGTGCTGCCACATCCCCACCCTCATCATGACCATCTTCTGGTGCTTGCAGTTCTGCGTCAGGGGGCATGGGCACATTTCTACGTACGCACATGTTGTGGAGCATGACACATGCCATCTCCATCTTTGCAACCTTCTCATGGCGGTACAGGAGTGCCCCGCCAGACCTGCTGAGGCAGCGGAAACGAGTCTTCAGTAGGGCGAATGCCTGTTCAATGACTACACGGGTACGTGAGTGGGCATGGTTGTAGTCCTCCTCATGCTGGTCCCGTGGGTTCCGGACTGGTGTGAGGAGCCATCTCTTCAGTGGATATCCAGCATCACCTGTATGTGGACGATAAACGTATGATGTGGAATGCCATTGCTACATACGCACACCCCCCCCCCTTCCTGCCAGGTCATTGCCGATTCACATACCCCACATTATCATGCATGAAATGAGACTCACCGAGTAGCCAGGATCTGTTCCCTGCGTGTCGCTCCATGCAGCGTGGTATTGTAGAGTTCCTCAAGACCATAGAATCATGGGTTGATCCAGGGAATCGGGCACAACAATGTGTAATGATCCTGTTGGAGTCACACACCATTTGTACATTCAGGGAATGAAATTGTTTTCGGTTGCGGTACTGGGCCTCCATGGCATGTGGGACGACCAATTCCACATGGGTGCAGTCGATGGCACCAATGCAACCCGGTATGCCGGCAAGTGCATGGAATCCCACTTTTGTGTTGGTAATTTCCTGCTCCGAGCATGGTAGGGAGATGTAGTCGTCTGCGTGCTGCAGGAGGGCATCGAGCACTTGCAATAGTGTCCGTGAGAACAGTGGCTGAGAAATGCCATGCAACTGTCCGACTGTGTGCTGGTAGGTGCCTGTGGCCAGGAAGTGTAGTACAGACACCACCTTCAGTAGGGGTGGGATGGCGGTTGGGCTATCTATCATGCAGACAAGGTCAGCCTGTGTCATGTCCACAATGGCGGCTATGGTGTCCCGGTCCAAACGGTAGAGGGTGTGGATCTGCTCATCAGTGAGGTTGAACGGATGTGCTCGGAGGCGTGGGATTGCGGGCTGCCTGCGTGGTGGTAGTGGCTGTGCTGGCGGCCCTTGCTGGCCCTGCCTTGGCCTCCTCCTCCTCCTGCGTCTCCTCCGTGCGGCCGGTTGTAGTTGGTGTTCGTCTTCTTCCTGGAGTTGGAGTACTTGCAGTGCTATCAGGTCCCCCAGGGCCAACATCGTGAGTCCTGCCGGTAGCATTTCGGAGTGGGTGTGGTTGTGGGAGGAGACTGGGTGTGCAATTTATGTGTTTTCAGGCTGTATGGCCTCCACCTGTGGTGATTCATTCCACCTGTGCAAGCTGCTCTCCCCTTTGGCCGAGCACGTCCCGCACACAACGCTGCAATTCGAGGAATGGCATCTTGCTATTGCAATCATGTATTTGTACCCGATGGCCGTGTAACATTTGTTGATATGTACATTCGGCTATGGTCCCATTGTTTCACATACAATCTTTGCAGTCGCGAACAGACTTGTGAAGGGTCAGTGGAACGTAGTACTCGAGTAACGGTGGGCCCTCATGCATCACTGTACCGAGTTGCACCGACGGGCGGGGCGTCCCATTCGTGGGTGAAGGCAGTTGCCATTTTCACACACAGCCGCACTAGATGGATTAATTTGTGATTTCAAACGGCCACAGATGCCTTTTCGACGTGATGTTGCAAATGAGGAATTCGAAGGGCGGCGCTTTCGGTTTTCAGCTAGCGGCGAGGAGATGCCCACAGGTCTGAGTGCAAATATAACGTTCTATTGTTCAATGTCCTTGAGACAGGGGCCATGGCGAGGATGCAATGATTGATATGAATAGTATGGGATGCGCAATAGCGACGTGGGCGATGAGGCCGGACGTTCCCAAATACATGTTACTTCACAACACTGGAATTACGGGCTGGGGCACTGTGGATTTTGCAGGCTGCATAGCGCACAGACTCAATGGAAATTTCTAATGTTATGTGAGTAAATATTCAGGGGTATTTATGCCGGGATGAGGGAATGATGAATGGATGCATGGGCAGATGATTTGATACAGAGTTTGCCATGTACAGGGCTTCTTTGAATCTGTCCGCCTCCCCTGCGCTATGTGATGCAGGGCTGCCATAGTGGGACCATCGTCTATCTGGCCTTGTTGAGCCCTCCCTGTCTCGACGCGCCTTGAGACACTTGTGTCCATGCACGTTAACATTCCCATCTGATGGATTCTGTTTTCACAGACGCATGCACAGGTACACTCGTTTGTGATGGTGTTTACACCTCGATATAGATGGTTATGAGTCGCAAGTGGTTTTGGGGTGGTGATGATCCTTTGGAGTGGGCTAGCATGCATATGGCTGTGGATTTAGTGTGATCATTGAAGTGAGTTGTTTGAATGTAGTTCTGATGGCCATTTTGTTCTTTTTCTTTTCTTTTGGTTGACAGGTATCTCCTCCCCTTTTGCCACTGCCATCTGTATGCCACTCCTGCAGATGGCTTTTACTCCCGACACCTGTTGCTTCGTGTTAATCAGTGGAGCAGCATTACGATCTTATGGGACGATCGCCAATGGGCCACATGCCCTTACGCAGTACTAGTGGCTCGGAGCAACATTTCGGCCTTTCAGCTGGACTAGTGCCTCCCCATTGGGACGGCCCTGCGGTTCTGTGCGCTACCATGTTGCCTTTTCGTACGTGAATGTGGCTCTGTGTACCATGATGGAACAGGGCGTCACACAAGTAGTAGCTGGTCATTTCTTGCGGATGCAGCCCACAATGGTGAAATGTGTTTTGGAGTTCATGGCCTAATGGCTGTATGGGCTTGGTGATTTTGTTGTGCATTAAATTTCTATTCTGATATGGGCCGTGTGGCGTTCTTCTTGGCGAGTGATGTGGCATAATCCTATTTGGGGAGCGATGTATTGTGAGGAGATCTGCATTGGGTTCCAGCTTCGGAGTTTAGTTGCGTGGTACTGTGCTGGGCGCGTTTGCCTACGTAGCCCAGTGAGGTCAGGGATGGGGGCTGCCAATATGACTGTTTGAATGTTGTCATGCTCAGGGGCGGGGGATTGGGTTTTGTGTAACAGATGCCGGTCAGCCAGGTGGACTGGTGGAATGATGTGATTTTCGGAATTTTGCTGGTCACAGGTGCCTGTGTTTGCGTGCGTTTCTTGGTGGGGGACTGTGGTCATGTCCATTGGAATGGCTTCTGTATTCGTGCCATCTGTGCCCTGCAGCTCCCATTGGCCCCTCTTGAGATTCTTTTGTTCGTTGGCATGCATGGGTGACTTGTACATTTCACTGGTTGCATTGTGACTTCATTGCACCTACGGGGAGTTGTACTTTGTGGGCAGGGAGCGGTGTACAGGCACTCAGTGGGGCCGTTTACGGTTGATTCGCGATGCCGTACTTCTCACCATGGCGGAATGGTACTTTCCGCCGTGCTTGATGGCGTTAGGTACATGTCCGCTAGGGTCGGAATTGGCGTACCCTTGCGCCATGGTGGTATTTACGGTTTGGCATGGCGCGCGCGCGCGTACTTGGTGCAGTTAGCGTTGGCGTTCACTACGGTGTCGCTAATGGCTTCGTACTTTGCGGTGACGGGTCATAGTCGCACCGAGCGCTATTCGATGGCGGTATTGCATTTCCGCCATCGTTTTTCGATTTCCGCCAGGGTCGTAATGAGGGCCATCATCTTTTGTCTGTTGGGATACCACTATACCGCCATTCTGATCCCAAAACTTTGGTAATTATTGACTTCAGGTGCTCTTGCCGTATAAGCCAGACTAACAAATGATCCGCTGTATCCCCTTCCCCATGCACCTTAATAGTATGTTGGGCGTATTCAAATTTGGACAGAGAATACTTTGTAGTCTGATAGGTATTCAATTCCCTGGCAAATTCCTCCTCCACCAGAATCCTTTTAGCTAAATCTCCTTGTAAGTGTTGAATCGATTGTTCCGCCCTAGTTATGGAGTCCCCCAACATTTTCTGGACACCTGCTACCAATGAAATGCAGAAGCCCCCTAATGTCACATTGAACGCTTCCCACTGTGTGCCCACATCAGCCACTGATTGCTTATTTAGTTCAAAAAACATAATAATTTCCTCCTTCTGTCACAGGTTTCCCCTTTTCTCACCTGTTTTCGCTGTTTGATGGAATCCTTAGGAGGAGTTTTCTTTCGTATGGTTCGAGCCTTGTACAAGCCCGCTCCGCCATCTTCGGCTTCCATTGTTCGTTCAGCTTCAAGTCTGGGATCGCTAGGAAACTCCAGGAAGTCCAGGAAAGGGGAAAGGAGCACTCAGGGGCAGGTGCACGGACTCCAGGAGAACCCTGAACAAGAAGGAGTGAGAATAGTAGGTAAGCAGAAGGTCCGGGAACCAGGAAACAACAGAGTTCCGTGAAGGCGAACTACGGAGCGCACGTCTAGCCACAGCTAACAGTAGGGTTGAGACGCACGGGGGCGCGGGGTGTGGCTACTTTATAGAACGTGCTGCATTGGATGTGAAGGCTGGTAGGCAGCGTTCTGTGCTTGCGGCCATGCTGGTAGTATAACAGAGTGTAAGCCCCGACGTGTCAGGGACCAGGAGTCCCAGAAGGAGCGTGTCAGATGGTTCATGACAGCATGCCTCCTCCAAAAACCCATCCCGCTGGGTTTGCCTGGGTATATGATATGGAACCTTCTGAGTAACCTGGGGGTATTTAAGTTTGAGATGGGTTCCCAAGTGCGTTCACTGGGAGGATACCCTTTCCATTCCACCAGGTACTGGAGCTGACCACGTTTATATGTGGAGTCATATATTCTGGAGACTTCATATTCCAGTTGGTCATTGACAAGTACGGGAGTAGGCCTGAGGTTAGACCGAGAGGTCTGGATGTATGGTTTCATTAGAGATGTATGAAAAACTGGGTGGATATTCTTCCAGGAGTCTGGTAATTTGAGCCGAAAGGCCACTGGGTTGATGATTTCTTTTATAGGAAAAGGCCCATAATACCGGGGAGCCAGTTTATTTGGCCGTAGATGCCAGGGCAGCAGTTTCGAGGATAGCCATACTTTATTTCCTAGTGCGTAGGATGGCCCAGGTCTTCTCTTTGAATCTGCATAATGCTAGGTCTGAGTCCTGGCCCTTTCTAACTGTTCTTTGGCTTCTCTTTGTACATTGATCAGTGTTTCAATCCAGGAATCGACTGTAGGAACTGGTGTAGGATGTGGGAGGACAGAAGGTAGAACCGAAGGGTGGAATCCCTGGCTACAGAAAAAAAGGCTGGTCTTAATAGCTGAGTGATCCGAATTATTGTAGGCGAATTCAGCCACAAGTATTAAAAGGGACCAATCGTCCTGGACCTTGGTAGTGAAACAACGAAGATACTGTTCTAAGGTCTGATTCACATGTTCAGTAGCTTTGTTGGTTTGGGGATGATAGCCTGAGGAGAGGGCACGTTGAATCCCTACTATCCGGCAAAGATGTTTCCAAAACTGAGAAATGTATTGAGGCCCTCTGTCTGATATGATCTTGGAAGGGAGTCCATGAAGTCGGAAAATGTGTTCCAGGAAGATTCCAGCAAGTTCTGATGAAGATGGCAGTTTATACAGGGGGGTGAAATGAGCCATATGGGTGACCAAGTCAATGGTGACCATGATAGTCGTGTATCCCCTGGAAGGTGGCAATTCCACAATGAAGTCTGTAGCAATGAATTCCCAAGGCCTTGTTGGCAGTGTAGGCTGCAGTAGGAGACTCGCCGGTCTCTTGTTATCATGTTTGTTTTGACTACAGACAGAACAGGCTTGTACGTAGAGTTGTACGTCAGTTTTCATTCTGGGCCACCAAAATTGCCTTTGCACTAGATGGAGGGTATTGGTAATGCCACGATGTCTGGAGTGAAAGGTATTGTGACAGAGGTTTATTATCCTTTGTTGTAGTTTTTGTGTGGGAATAACTAGAGCATTATCCTTGAACAAATATCCATCCTTGGTTCTCAGATTCCATTGAATCTTCCTTGAAATATCTCTCCAGAGCTCAGAGGACTGGGTTTGCATGCAAACTTCTTCCAGGAGGCTAATTGCTTGAGCTACAAATATCGTATGGGGAAACATTTTAGGAAATGTCCGGTCTTCAGGGGGTTCATAGTCAGGACGTCGAGATAGGGCGTAGGCAATTATATTCTGTGTTCCAGGAACATGATGAATCTGGAACTGGTATAGGGCAAAGAAGAAGGCCCAACGGGCTTGACGGCTATTCCTACATTCCAGGGCTTGTAATACTTGAAGATTTCGATGGTCCGTGCGAACCTGGACAGGATGTTTTGCTCCCAGAAGTAAATGACGTCACTCGGTGAAGGCTTGACGGATGGCTAGCAGTTCCTTTTCTAATACAGAGTAATGGTTTTCACTGGGAGTTAACGTCCGTGAAAGATAGGCAATAGGATGTTCCAGTCTGTCGTCGAATTCCTGTTTCAGAACTGCTCCAATGGCTTAGTTAGAGGCGTCTGTTTCCACTAGGAAGGGCCGGTTGATATCAGGTTGAGCCAGGATGGGGGCTTGTGTAAACTCTGTTTTCAACCATTGGAAGGCTTCCTCCTGAGCTGTTGTTCAATGATAGGGAGCATCTTTCTTCAACAAGGCAATAATCGGTCGGACTATTTCGGAAAAAGAAGGTATGAATTTCCTACGGAAATTAGCTAAACCCAGGAAAGACTGGATCTGTTTCACGGTGGTCGGACATGACCAGGATAGTATGGCTTTTACTTTGGATTGATCCATTCCAATACCTTCTGGGCTAAGGACAAATCCTAGATAGTAAACAGTAGAGACATGAAAAAGGCACTTCTCGGGTTTTGCCAGGAGCTTGTGTTCACATAGCCGTTGTAACACTGTCTTAACATGTTCTTCATGCTCGAGAGGGTCCTTAGAGAATATTAAGATGTCGTCCAGATACACGATGACGAAGACAAATAGCATATCCGAAAACACCCGATCCATGAAGCGTTGGAAGACCGCCGGGGCATTAGCAAGTCCAAAGGGCATGACCAAGTATTCATAATGACCAAAGGGTGTTCTAAAGGCTGTCTTCCATTTGTCACCTACTCTAATACGGATCAGATGGTAGGCACCTCTGAGATCCAAATTGGTGAATATTACGGCTCCTCTTACTGCCTCCAGGATATCTGAAATCAAGGGCAACGGATAGCGATCCTTAAGGGTGCACTGATTTAGACCTCGATAATCAAGACAAGGTCTGAGCTCATTGGTGTCTTTCTTTGGAACAAAAAACAGAGAAGTCCCGGCTGGAGATTTGGATGGTCGTATGGTGCCATTTTCAAGGTTAGTATCTAGGTACTCACGGAGGGCCTTTTTCTCAGGTTCGGATAAAATGGACATCCTTCCAAAGGGAATCACAGCTGAAGGTTTGGTTTCAATAGCACAATCTTCAGGTCTATGAGGAGGTAAGGCTTGAACAATAGCAGAAGAGAACACATCACAGTAGTCCTGATAGATTTTAGGAACTCGGATGATGTTTGAGACTGTGAGTGGAGCTTGAAGGTCTGCTGAATGCCCTTCCAATGGTGTCGGAGCAGGATCCAGGAGTAGGCAATGAGACATACAATGCTCGGAACCCAGGAACAAGGAACCTGCTGCCCAATTGATGTATGGATTGTGTTTTTGTAGCCATGGCATTCCCAAAACCTTTGGGTAATGGGCGTTCTTTATGATATCAAACTTTATCTTCTCTCGATGGTGGTTTATTGCAAGCTCTATTTCCTTGGTCTGAAAGGTTATAGGTCCTGAAGAAAGAGGTCTCCCATCAATTGCTTCTACAGGTTGTATGATATTCCGGAATTCGTAAAGAAAATGGTGTTTAAGGACCCATTCTTGATCTATGAATATTCCCATGGCCCCACAGTCCACTAATGCCAGAATGGAGTAGGTTTCCTTCTTGGATGGTGATAGAAAGGCCTGTAAAATTACCAAATTGTTTTGTCCAGGAGAGTTCAAGGATGGTATAGATGTGGAGCCAACATCTCTCTCCCGAAACTGTGCTCCATCTAGGATTGGGAGCTGGCGTTTCCCGAACACCGTGGAGGGGATGTAGGACACTCTCTCACTAAATGTTTGTCCGAGGCGCAATACATGCATAAGCCGGTATGGATCCTTCGTAACCTTTCTTGGGGGGATATGGGACCACGGAAGGCCCCTAGTTGCATGGGTTCGGATTCGTTAGTAGGGACAGAACCACCTTTGGATTTCGAGGAAGTCTCTATGGGGTTCTTCTGGAAGGGTAACTTGGTCTTCTTTTTCTTTGCCTTCCTTTCCTGGATGGGAAAATCAAACTGTGGAGCGAGATCCATAAGGGCCTGGTATGAACTTGGACGTGCCACCCTGGCTAGTTCATCCTTGATGTCTTCGTTTAGCCCTCTTCGAAAGAGAGTGAAGCAAGCTTCAGAGGACCAGTCCGCTTCTTTAGCCAATTGCTTGAATCGTGTTACATACGTGAGCATGTCCTGGGAGCCCTGCTGGAAATCGAGTAGACGTTCCTGAGCACTACAGACCTGTTCTGGGCGGTCAAACATGGTCTTCAGAGCTTGAATGAATCCATCATAATCATCCAGGAGGGCATCTCCGGCATTAACTAATGGGGTGGTCCAGGTTAATGCATTCCCGGAAAGGTGCGAAATAATAAAGCCCACCGTAGCCCTGGGAGTAGAGAAATAATAGGGCTTAAAAGTAAAGTGGACCAAACAGGAGTCAAGGAATCCATGAAGGTTTTTTGCTGACCCATCGTATTTGTCTACAATGCGGCCAATAGTACGCTCTCCTTTGTGGCAGAGTCGCGGGATAAGACTAATTGTTTTAACGCAGCATTCTCTGCCTTTAGGTTTTGTACCTCAGTCATTAGTTCTTGCATGCCGTGCATAAGATCTTGAATGCCGCCTCCATGTCTGTATCGACTTCGGTCAGGTGGCGTCTCAATCTGTCACAGGTTTCCCCTTTTCTCCCCTGTTTTCGCTGCTTGATGGAATCGTTAGGAGGAGTTTTCTTTCGTATGGTTCGGGTCTTGTACAAGCCCGCTCGGCCGTCTTCGGCTTCCAGTGTTCGTTCAGCTTCAAGTCCGGGATCGCTAGATAAACTCCAGGAAGTCCAGGAAAGGGGAAAGGAGCACTCAGAGGCGGGTGCACGGAATCCGAGAGAAGGCTGAATAAGGAGAGAGAATAGTAGGAAAGCAGAAGGTCTGGGAACCAGGAAACAACAGAGTTCCGCGAAGGTGAACTACGGAGCGCACATCTAGCCACCGCTAACAGTAGCGTTGAGACGCGCGGGCCGCGGGGGTGTGGCTACTTTATAGAACATGCTGCATTGGACGTGAAGGCTGGTAGGCAGCATTCTGTGCTTGCGGCCATGTTGGTTGTATAACAGAGCATAAGCCCCGACGTGTCAGGGACCAGAAGGCCCAGAAGGGGCGTGTCCGATGGTTCATGACACCTTCAACCTGGTGCGATAGGCAACATCCTCCAATGCTCATGCCCTAAATCTCCATGGTTAAGTGATCTCATTAGCGTCCCCATCAGAAGGGGAATGATCAGACAGGGCTTTTCCTAGATATGCAACATCCATGAACCAATGGACATGCTCACGCCCTACAAAGAGATAATCCAAGCAAGAGTATTACTCGTGAGTCTTGGAGTAACTGGAGTAACCCTTCTCCTGCCCATGTGTCTCCCTTCATAATTCCACCAGATCTAAGTTAGCCGAGAGCTGACGCAGTGAGGCTGAAGCCTGAGGTTTCGCCGAGCCCAGTCTCTGATTGCGACCTAGCTCCTGATCCAAAAAACAATTGAAATCCCCCCACAGAAATATACCAGACCTATATTGCCCCGCCAACCACAACACAGCGGGAAAAAGTTATTATCCGTTTTAGGAGCCTATGTATTGACCATACAGTTATCCACCCCCACTAGGGTGCTGAGTAGGGCCATCACCTTCCTTGGGTATACCCAATGGTGCCAGTCACCTCTATGGCCACCCCCAAAGTCACCCAAATCAAAACCCTTCCAGCAAAGGAAGAATACTAAGACCCAAACAATCCCCCCCGAGCGACTATCCAACCTGTTCAAGTCCGCCTCTTTAAAATGAGTCCCCTGAAGCAATGCTAATTGTATTTGCTGGTATTTCCGAAATTGCCCCACCTGGGCCCTCTTCCCGCCTTCCCCAAACCTCGCACATTCTAAGTGCATGTCCGCAATGTGTGATCTCCCATCGGTCCCATCAGGGGATACCCTCTGCCTCATCTCCCCCCACAAACTATGTCCTTGTGACTTTTCGTTCAATCCATACTTTCTTGACTGGACATGTAAAACAACAACGAAACAAGAATACCAGAACCCTCAAAAAACCTCACCTGTCACGTCCCCATAATAGCATATCCCACTCGACCCTGTCCCACCCTCCCTCCAAGCCCCCCTCCACCAACCACCCCATACCCCCTTAAAACTGCCCATCCCCCAACATTCTTGACCTGCTAAGTCCCCCGACTGTTCTTGACCCGCTTCCACTGGTCGGCAGACCCAGGTCACTAGGAGGAAAGCCAATCTGCATTCCCTACGACCAACCTGTATAGCTCCTTATGTAGCAACTGTCCACCCCAAACCTAGAACAATAACATCCTCAAGAGAAACATATATCATCAGTCAATCCACCGGCCTTCCATCCAAGGCCTATAACTTATATCCTCGCGTCCATTTGAAACTCCTGCCTTCCGTACCTCAGGGTGGGCCAGTCTCATGTCCAACCAGTTCCCTGCCTCCCGCTGAGAAAAATGCCCTTGTCCCTTCATCCAACACTCTCAACTTTGTGAGGGAAAGCATCATATATTTCTGGTTCGCCTCTCATAGGCGATGACAAACCTCATCGAAAGACCGCCTCTGCTTCTGAACTTCTTGTGTGAAATCGGAGAGATTGAGATCCTGACGTTCCCTACTTCAAATCGACCCACCTTGCATGCTTCTTGCAGAATTGCATCCCAGTCTCATAAATTGAGCAGTTTAGCCACCATGGCCCACGGATTGCTTCCTGGGGGTGAGGGTCTACCCGACACCCTATGCGCCCTCTCTATTGTGAAGAGTCTGGAGAGGCCTCTGATCTACAGTGTGTCCAAAAGCAACTTTTCCAGATACAATTCTGCACTCGGGCCTTCCTCCCCTTCCGGAAGCCCAACCAGGCGAATGTTACATCTACGAGAGCGACTCTCCTCATCCTCTGCTCTTGATTCCAAAGTTCTCGACGCTCCAACTAATCCTTTCACTTGGTTCCGTAACACCAACAGCTCATCCTCCACTGTGCTCACTCTCTGCTCCACTTCCCTCACCCTCTCACAGACTTTGCGCAAAACTGCTCTCACAGAGGAGACATTTATCCTCACCTCCTTTATATTGCCTTCTAGTGATGATCTAGAATCCTGTATTGCCTTCAGTAGGCTCTCCATAGTCACCCCTCCTTCGTCTGCAATGGCGGTCCCTCCATCCTCCACTGGTGTCTCCACTGTTTGCTGACCTTGTTTGAGTTTCGCCCCCACATAATGTTAAATTATCTGCTCCCCCTTGACCATGGCAACGCACTGTGGAAGATCACGCCCTAAAATAGTTCAAATGTTAGAGACTTGCTAAGGGCCAGTGCACTACGGTTCCACCAACAATAACCGTATATGGCCACAAATGCAAAACAGCGCCCAGTTTGGGAACACACTCCACCTGCACTGAGCCCAGATGAATGTGAGCACTTCTATGATTCTTCAGGATTTCAATGTAAAATGTGGACTCTGTCGTTATGCCTAAAGGGGCTGCTGTCCCACATCAATCCTTGATTCTTCCTGACCACCTGCCCTTCTCAAATGGTGAAATGGGGCCAGCTGCATCCCATGCTGTATAAGCATTGGGGGGCAGTCTCACTGCAGACTCCTACCTATTCATCAGACCTCCTGAGCCTGTGTGGCTTTCAACGTTCCTGGAGCCGTAGGCTCCCTTACTTGCAATAGCCTCCGCTGGTCCAATCCGTTTGCACGCCAGCTTGCCCTGATGCACCGCAGACGAGTTGACAACGAATCTCCACTGCAGTGCCTTGCAGCGCACTCGCTGGCGAAAAGCCACGTCTCACTGCCTATGTTGCAGGTGCCTCCTCTGCCCGCTAAGGATGTCAGCGCCATCTACTGATAGCGCATCCTCGCTGCCGCTGAGCTGCTCAATTGCCTCCAAGAAGGGGCGCTTCGATTCACTCTCGTGACCGCACTCAGGCTGCTCCTCTTTGAGCTCTTGAAGATGGCGCCACGCTGCCTTCTGCCGGGTAATCTGTCTGGATCCTCTCTGCTTCGTACCGCAACCGCCGCACTTCTGAAGCCCTGCAGCCCAGGAGCTACGGAGCAGCACGTCTACATCCCAAGGCTGCTGACCGCGCACCAGCCGTCGGCCATCAAGGTTGGGAATCGATGTCCCGACTTGGTGGCCATTTTGGAAGGTCCTGATAGTTTTCTAATTGAGCTGCTGTGCTGTGGACTACCTTCACGTCACTTGGACTGTGGAAGACTAGGGAATCCCCAGCGGAATACCTGACCTGGACCGTTACCGCCATGTACTGGCGGGTCCACCTGGGTTGCCAGAAGCACCCTGGTAGGCGTGGCGCCCCAGGTGAGTGAATCTTAACATGGTCCTCATGTTTGGCAGTGGCAAATCTGGGGATGTGGTCAAGGATTTTTCCTCCAATGTTTTTGTCAGTCCCATATGCTGCTTTCAGTCTGCTTTAGGGTTAGTTGTCTGGATGAGGAGTTTTGGACCAGTGAAACCAAACCTTTGTGATCCCTGTTTATTTATTTATTTAATTTATTGTGCATTTGTTAGGCGCTTGGGCAACAGGGAGGGAACATGGGATAGAAAACAATTAATACACTGGAAGATAAAGACAAACCTACTAGGCCTTTTGAGCATTCATAGCGTGCAAGTGCAGAGAAGGAAAGGGGAGAAGGGAAAGGGGAGTAAGTGCTGGAGTGCCCGTGCCCGTGAGTGAGCAGCAGGTGTAAGTGCCCAGAGAAGGAAGTTCTAGGGAACGTTCATCTGTAGAAATTAAATGGGTATGTGCAGGCCTACAGTGGCAAAGGCCAGTAAGTGCCAAGGCAAGTGCTGTGTGTAGGCGGAGGCTGAAGGCGATTGGGTGTGGGAGGCCAGGGCCTCGAAGGACACAAGGGCCCTGTATGCCAATCACAGCGACCGTGAGATTAGCAGAGGAGGGAAGAAAGGAGGGAGGGTGTTAAAAGGAAAGTCTTGAGGAGCTTACAGAATTTGAGGAAGCCCGGCTCAAGATGAAGAGGAAGGGGGAGGCTGTTCCATAAGAGGGAACCAGCTGAGGATAGAGATCGACCTCCGGCCCACTGTTTAGCAAAAATGCTTGACACACAGAGAGTTGGTACTATCCGAACGTAGAGGTCTAGATGGAGAGTATTTAGTCAGAGCAAGTTAGATTGCGTGTTCCCTGACCCCAGACAACCTTATGGATGATTCAGAGGGATTTGAACATGATCCTTGTAGCAACCGGGAGCCAGTGAAGAGATTTTAGGGCCGGAGAGATGCAGTCCCTCGGCTTGAGTCCAAGGATAAGTCTTGCTGCCCTATTTCTGGATTAGCTGGAGGGGTCAGAGGTGGAGGAAGAGGGTAATTCAAGGTAAGGCTATTGCAGTAGTCTAGCCTAGAGCAAACCAGAGCTCTGCTAATATTGAGCTTCTGGGGGAAAGTGAGAAAAGGAAGAATTCCTTTGAGAAGGAAGAGTTGAACTTTGGACTTCTTGGCAATGTCCTGAATGTGAGTAAGGAAGGAAAGAGAGGAGTTGAAGATGACTCCAAGGTTTCTGGCTTCAGATGAAGGAGAAGGACTAGAGCCCATAGAGGATGGCCAGAGTGAGGGGAAGAAAGAGGGAGCAGGGGCCCCAATTGGAAGGATCTCTGTCTTGTTGGCATTGAGGCAGAGATTGTTGGAAGTGCACCAGGACTGGATGGCAGATGGGCAGTACAGGATGATGGAAGATACAAGAGGGTCTGCAGGAAGTTTGAAAAAGAGTTGTGTGTCATTTGCGTAACACTGGAAGTTGGGGGAGAAGACAGAAATGAGAGGAGTGCCAGCTGAGCAAGGTAAGTGTTAAAGAGCCAGGAGGAGAGGTTGCAGCCCTGGGGGATCCCAAAGGTGGAGAAAGAGGTAGGTGAGGAGAAGGTGCCCAGAATAACCTGACACGAACGGTCAGTTACTAGGGAGGTCAGCCAATCAAGTGCCCTCTTTGAGATACTCAGGGTATCATGGAGCCATTTGTAATGAGGAAGGAGTGGTTGACCGTGTCAAAGGCAGAGGAGAGATCGAGTAGAATGAGGACAGCTGGAGAGTTAGAGTCCAGAGATATAAACAGTTC
The DNA here is from genome assembly GCF_040938575.1 of Ambystoma mexicanum. Lineage (NCBI taxonomy): Eukaryota > Metazoa > Chordata > Amphibia > Caudata > Ambystomatidae > Ambystoma > Ambystoma mexicanum. The sequence continues at coordinate 1,327,296,757 of NC_090921.1, read as the reverse complement.
TTCACGGGTGTTCAGAAGATCCGTTTCCATTCCTCTGGATGCTCTGAATCCAGATTGATGGTCGTTGAGACCGCCAATAAGTTCTGTGTGTGAAGTAAGTAGGGGGAAGGCCAGCGTCTCCAGGAGTTTCCCAAGGAAAGGGGTGACAGAAATATGGTAGTAGTTGGCTGGACAGGTGGGGTCTGCTGATGATTTTTTCCCCTCCTCCCTCAAGGGAGTGCTTGAGGGCGGAGGGGAAAGATCCAGTGACAAAGGAGTGGTTGCAGAAATCTGCAAGTGCAGGGGCAAGAGAGCTAATGTTGCCCTTAATGGTTCTGGAGTAGCAGGGGGAAACCTGTTTGGAGGAGACCTTCATGGAGCAGACAACTCTGGTGACCTCATTGGGTCTGACAGGAGAGAAGGAGGAGAAAGAGGAGGGAGGAGTGTGGGAGGCCATAGGAGGCAAAGGAGTGAAGGGGGGGGGGGTCGGGAAGAGGACCGAAAGGGTGCTCAGGATGTTCTGAGTTTTAGTAGTTAAGTATGCTGCCAGTGCATTGCAGAGGGCTTGGGAGGGAAGGTGTGAGGAGGAGACTGTGGATGGGTTGGCTAGTTCCCTGCAGATTTTAAAGAGTTCAGCCGAGTTGTTGGATGCACCAGAGACCCACGCCTCCATGTGGGCCCTTTTGTTGGCGCAAATGGTAAGCCTGTATTGTCTTTGGAGCAGGCGAGAGGCCAGTTTGTCAGAGTGAGCCGGAGGACTGCAACTTCCGTTCCACAGCTCTGCATTTGCGTTTCAGGGATGCAAGATCAGAGTCATACCAGGTGTTCCGCTTAGAGGCAGGTTTAAGGTGGATCCTCATGACTGGGGCAAGAATGTCCAGAGTGTTAGTAATGGCCAGATGAAGGTTGCTGAGAGCAGAGTCAGAGATAGAGTCTGGGATGGGGTAAGTGGAGTGGATGAAGGTGGAAGCAAAGGCAGCAGCTGACAATCGTTTCATCAGACGGATGTTCGGGAACGAGGTTGGCAGGGCTGGGGGAGGTGCGGTCAGAGGGCTGAAGAGACCCAGGTAGGAGGAGAGGAGAGAGTGATCTGTCTGATCAGGAGAGAGGGGTGACCAGTGGAGAGGAGAGTGAAAGATCGCAGTGGATGAGGGCGTCAAGAGTGGGTTGGACCAGAGGGGAGAATGGAGAGGGAGAGCGAGGTGTAGAGGTCCTGGAAGAAAGTGGATGCAGTGATGGAAGAGTCCAGATGGATGTTGAAATCTCCCCATGAGGAGGAGTTTAGATGTGATTGAGAGGAGAGAGGAGTAGAATTCGGCCCATTCAGAGAGGAAAAGGGTGGTAGAGCCAGGGGGCCTGTAGATGGTGGCAATAGTCAGAGTGGTGGAGAGAGAGATGACCAGCTTTCACACCAGGCTCTCAAAGGAGGAATAAGACTGGGTGGGTATGAGGGAAGAAGGAACTCACTCAAGTAAAATTAAGGCAAACCCACCGCCAGCAAGGTTAGGACGGGGCTTGGAAATGATCTTGTAGCCGTCTGGGAGAAGGGAGTCAAAAGCAGTGACTGAGCTGCCATTGAACCACATGTCGGTAAGAGCAGGTCATAAAATCTCAGTTACCTTGGCAATAGTCGCCTTCTACAACATTATTCTGAAAAAGGAGCTGGAAAATAAAGGGGGTTTAGTGAAGGATCAAACGTCACGTCTCTCAAACTCTATACCCGGCCTGACTGGCAGTGGAGAGATTCCTGGTGACCAGGTTTAAGTTGCGCTCAAGCATTACAATGCGATTGTCTGGAGGCTTGAGTGTAATTCGGCACTAGTAACTTGTCAAAATACACACAATAATGGGGAAGAGATGTCGACACTCTGCCCCGAATCACGGAAGCCGAATGAAGTCGACCCTCCCACCGTGGTTGGCACATATACCTGGTATAGATTAAACAGGATACCACGTGGCAGCCAGTGGGGGGGGAGAGAGTTAGGGAGAGGTTGTGGACAGGGTAGGGGAATTGAGGAACACTGGATAGAGGGTGAGGAGAACCTAGTTTGGATAGGAATGGGGAAGTAACAGGGAAAAATCCCTACACTAACTATACCTAACTACACCTTGAAAAACACTCACTACAATGTGGGTTTTCTCATATAACATAGTCATCCTGATACACACTTAACATGTGCACTTAACATTCAGTGGATTTGCATAGCATGATTGGTTAGTACATCTTGATACATGTACCCCTCTCATTGGCTCTTAGAAAGAAAACACATATAGCTAACATGGCAAGCAAATGGAACATACAATGGGGATTGTTTCCCCACTTATGAAAGACAACGACTCATGGCCCCCTGGGCTGGCGTAAGCATTGCTGACATACAGTGAAAATGAACAGAAAATGAAACACATATCTGTGCGTCACACATGTAGGCTTGTGCAATAGTTCATTCAAAAACTACTCCTCTCCCGTTCTCAACACGTGGAGAGGTTACATTTTGCATATCTTTTGCAACCATTGACTTACACTCTGTTTCCACAACCCTCAAAATAACTTAGTTCTTGACCCCACCAATAGGGCAACCGTGCGTATAATACCACATTCTGTTCGTGATAACCATGCTCATAGGAAACGCATTGTTTTCATAAACACTCCCCAGCCCGCACTTATCTTTGGTCCGGGAGGCTCCTGAGCCCTCCCGGACGTAGTAGTTTGCCGCTCGTAGCAGCCTCTCAGCAAACACTCCTCCCGACTGCTGAAAACATCACGGCCGCAATATCTGAGTCCAGGCAAACATTCCTAAGCGGACGGCGGCTCCTTTCCTCCTAGTACACTGCAAACCTCCGTAAAACAAAATAAGCCACACCTGCCATGCGCCGTCTCATAAACTGTTACTAATCACGATCAGCTGGCCCCACGCGCGCACTGCAATGGACTACATATTTTCCCAAGTCCTGCTGGGAATTGTAGTCTTTACTGTGTTTTCCTTAAATACAATCTTTTCCTTGGTCCCTGGCCTCTGCGCCTGCCCTTATTCCTGAATGACTGGTTTGGCTAAAGGTTTATCTGTAAACTATATAGCTGTAAATAAAATAATTAAAAGGTTTTGAAAAAAGAGTGAGTATATCAAGGTCAATGTCTTCAAGAAAGAGGTAGATATCTGCAAAGTGTTTGTTGGCTGAGCGAGCGTTGAGTGTGGCCAGATGAAGGAGGTCTCCGCCTTTGAAGGTTTACCGAGGAGTGGTAGAGGGCCGTGGTACGCCAGTCGGATGGGGGGGAAAAAAGAGAAGAAAGAGTAGCGGTAGGTGTGGGAAGGAAAGTAATAAGTTACGGCAGGCACCGGTCAAAGAGAAGGAAGTTGGGTTGAAGACCCTAAATCAATAGTGCCGTTGTGATAAACATTAATGATACACTCGGATGATGTCCCACTTGGTGCCATCATTAATGGGAGAGGATGTGAAAGGGGAGAGAGTAGAAATGAGATGAGGAATCCATAGATCTGGGTAGGGGACAGAGAAGAGGATATCAGTGAAGACCTGTCTGGAATTAGCACTGACATAGGTGTCTGCGATGGGTAGGCCAGGGTTGGCAGTCAGGATGTCTTTTTTGTGCTTTTTTCTTCCAGACGTCATCAGAGAGGGAGGGTAGGTGATAGTTTAGCAGTTGGAGAAGATAGGAGAGATGCTGAGTGCCATCAGGGTGGCAGAGGATAGCTGAGGAAAGAGGAGTGGTTGCATCGCAACGTCCAAGCCCTCTCACAAGGCGGCTGAGTAGATACAAAACGTTCACACAGACACAAAATGGAGTGCAAAAGGTGGGGTGCATGATGTTGGAACACACACACACACAGATTTCAAGATCAAACAGCAATGCAAAAAGGTGGGGTGCAAGATGTTGGAACACACACACCTAGATTTGAAAATTACACAGGGGCTCAAAATGCAATGCAAAAGGGTGGGGTGCAAGGTGTTGGAGCACACACAAATAGATTTTAAAATCAAACAGCAATGCAAAAGGTGGCATGCAAGATGGTCATGAAGATCCGCTTGACGCCCAAAGCCAAGTGCAACTCCTGGTACGACTCAGACCTCATCACCCTTAAACGCAAGTGTAGGGTGGCTGAGAGGAAATGGCGTGTTTCCTGTACATACTCTGACAGACTGGCCTGCCGCCTGCTCCAAAGGCAATACCGGCTCTCTCTCCGCACCAAGAAAAGAGCCCTCATCTGCGGCATTCAACAACTCGGCTGAACTCTACAGTCTCTACCTCTCCTGTCCCCTACCAGGCCCCCTGGCTTCTCATTTCATCTCTAAAACTGAGGACATCATGTCCTCTCTCTCTTCCTCTCCTCTTCCTCCCTCTACAAGCTGCTCTTCCTCTAGCCATTTGGTGCCACCCCGCCTCCCTCCTTCTCTGCCTTTCCCTTCTTCTCCCCAGGCGAGGTTGCTAGACAAGTCCGATCTATGAAAGTCTCATCAAAACATGTTCTCCCCTGTTCTTCTAAAACCATCAAGAACCACATTGACACCCTGGCTCCTGCTTTGACTGACTTTCTGCAACCACTCCTTCGCCACTGGAGTCTTTCCTTCCCCTCTGAAGCACTGCCTTGTGCACCCTCTTCTTAAGAAACCCTCAGCCGACCCCTCCTGTCCTGCCAACTACTGCCCAATCTCCATCACTCCTTTCCTGGGTAAACTCCTGGAAAAGCTGGCCATCTACCAGCTTAATTTTCACACTGAATCTGTCGGTTGTCGCCATGACCATCAGTCTGGATTCAGAGTTGCCAGAAGCACGGAAACTGCTCTCCTGAACATTTGTGAAGACGTACCCTCAAACCTTGACTCCAATACCCGCTGTGTCCTCATCTTACTTGATCTCTCTTCTGCCTTTGATATGGTCAACCATGCCATCCTGTTCAACCGTCTCTGTGATGACCTGGGTATCACTGATCAGGCCCTGACTTAGCTGACCTCTTTCCTCTCCAACCGAACCTCCCAGGTGCAACTTGGATCCTTCCTCTCCTCCATCTCTATCTCTGCCTGTGGTGTTCCCCAGGGGTCTAATCTCTCTCCTTGCTGTTCAACCAATAACTGGCACTTCTTGCCCACCGCATTGCCGCTGCCCCAACTTTCAGTAGTAAGCGACAATACTCAACTCATTTTCGGGCTCCCTTCTGTCACCTCTTCTCTTTTTCTCATCTCAGACTGTCTGTCCGCTATTCAGGAGTGGTGTGTCGCCAATGATTTCTGCCTTAATGCGAGTAAAACCGAGATTCTCCTCATTAGCACACCTGCTCCCTCTTTTCCTATCGCTCTGTGGCCAGCCTCTCTTGGCTCTCTTCCTTCTCCCAACTGTGATGCTAAAAATCTCGGGTCATCTTCGACTCCACACTCTCCTTCTCTCCTCACATCTCTGACATCTCCAAGAAGTCACAATACCATCAGCACCTCCTCAGAGGTATTGTTCCTTTCCTCTCCTTCCCCAGAAGTTCACTGTCTTCAGAGCCCTGGTTCTCCCTAGGCTGGACTACTGCAATAGCCTCTTTGTAAATCTGCCTGTTTCTACTCTCCGCCCTCTGCAACTCATCCAGAACAGGACTGTAAGACTTGTCCTTGGCCTCAAGTCCAGGGATCGTATCTCTCCAGGACTGAAATCTCTGCACTGGCTCATAGTGGCTGCAAGGATTAAGTTCAAACCCCTCTGCATTGGCCACAAGGCCTTCTGAGGCCTGGGGCCTCAATACCTTCAACTCTCCCTCCCTAAATATCTTCCTTCTTGAGCTCTTCGCTCATCCGCCTCCAACTCCCTCAGGGTCTGTCGCTTCTCCAAGCAATGAGTTGGTGGTAGATCTCTTTCTTTGGCTGGGGCCTCCCTCTGGAACAGCCTCCCTGTCTCCCTGAAACTTGAGGAGAACCATCTCCGGTTCCGGAAGCACCTCAAGACCTTCCTCTTTGCTTCTGCTTTCTCTCCTCCTCTCCCCAGCTGAACTCCTAACTGAAACTGCACTGGTCACCTGGATAACCTCTGATCTATGGCCCAGGTCCCCTCTCCCACTAGCTGCACCCGGGCAACCCCTCCACTTGGGGGGTGTTTCTGTATCCTTACAGCCACCACCAACTCTTGACATTTGATGTCTGCACTTACCCCAGCACTTGCCACTAGCTGGCCGCACTTTACTTATTGTTTTTATTTATTTTATGTATTCCTTACTGTTGATCCTATGTATTGCACTGCCCCCTCCCCGTTCCCTCCGCACTTTGCCTCCCCCCCTACACTTGTGCAATCTCTATGTCACCTGGCCTAGTAAGATTGTTGTCTTTGTCTTCCCTCTGTTCCCCCTCCCTTGCCTCGTCGCACCTTCAATCACTTGTGCTATAAATGCCATATCATATCATCATATCAATATCTGTTTGAATGAGGCAATTGGACTTGGTCATGTGGTGTATCCATATGTACTGTACTACAGAGAAATAATAGTTCCTTGTAAAATGACTCCTGGCAGCCTGGCGGGCCGGCTGCCACTTGTAAAAGGGCTGGAGGAGGCTCTGGTGACATCAGCGGCAGTTTGGCGGATGGTGGTCGGTAGGCAGTCTTTTAAACCCTTTGCTGTGTATGCGAGCTGTGGCCCAGTTTATGGAGCTGGAGTAGGGTGGCCAACTGTCCCGGATTTCGCGGGATTGTCCCGCACTTAGGGACTCTGTCCCGCAGTTTGCAGAGTGGCTATGCAGGACTCAGATTGTCCCGACTTTCCTAGGGACAACCTGCCTCCAGCACAGCAAACTGAAGTGGCCATTTACACAGCAAGGCGCTGCCGCCTGCTGCTTTCTTTCTCAGATGGCTCTGCAGCCCTGGCTCCTTTTGAGCCTACAGGTCGAGCTGTAACGCTCTGACACCTGGCTTCATTCAAATGCAAATGCTTTGTTCCCGGGGCCTTGATGGTCAAAAAACGTGACCATCACCTCCCAAGGGCAAACCATTTGCATTTCAATTAAGCCAGGAATTAAGAGCCATTAAAAGAAAAAGCGGGGGGGAGAGGGGCGGGTCAAACGTGGATGACGTGACGTGACATGTCCCGTGACAGACTATCAAAGAGTTGGCCACCCTAAACTGGAGGTCGGCGATGTCCTTTAAAGCCCCAGTTGAAGACTGATAGGTGGCGGGAGGGGGGGCAAAGGCACTGAAAATCCCAAACAGCATATACTAGGAGCAGACTGGACACACTGTAGACGGTCCTAGCAGGAACAATGATTCCATGTGCAGGGCCACGTGCAGGGGCGGAGCCAGGAGAGGAGGGCCAGTCGTTCTTGGCTCTCCCGTTGTTCCTGTTGTGCCCCCTATGCCGCACAGACTGAGCGAAAGCCCTGATGAAAAGAAAACCTGTGAATGGCATGCTGACGAGTGCAGCATGCTATTCACAGTTTGTTTTTATATGGGGGCTTACAGTCAGAGCGCTAGCCCTAATGATATTAAAAATATCAATCCTGTGAGTGGCGCACCAACAAGTGCAGCGTGCCACTCACATGGTTGCCTTGGCATGACCAGGAAGATCTGGGCATGTTCACGCTTGCATGCATCGCATGTGCTGCTTGCCCGTCTACAGTGCCCCTGAAGAAAAGGTAAGTGTTGTTTGTATGTATATATGTGTTTGAATGTATTGTATGAATGTGTGTGTGTGTGTGTGTGTGTGTGTGTGCATGAATGACTAATTGAGTGAGAGTGTTAACGCAAGGGACACTGCGCTCCCCTTAAATAAAATCTATTTGCGTATACAAAGGATTATTTGTCGGGTCCTCGCTCTAGGCCGGGCGCGTTTTGCAGCAAAGAAATAGGCGGACACGGGGAGCTGCAAGCTGCGTGTAACTTTATTCACTTCCCAACATGTACTGCCTTGTCCCCGCCCTTCCACTTCACTTCTTGTTCCTTCCCGCTCCCTGTCCCTCCCGCCCCCGTTGTCCTGAAAACGTCAATGAGACATCTCCCCCCTTTTTAAACAGTTACCAAACTCTTCGCAACAGGCGGCGGTCTGGTGGCCCTCTAGTCCATTTCCTCAATCCATCGACGAGGTCTGTTCCGGGCTCGCTGCGGTCGTGCCAGTCCTGGCTTCGGTGACACTCCACTTTCGGTGTTTCCTTGTCCTCCGTCCAGCTCAGATTTGTCCAAGTCCCACTGGTCGCCTAAGTATGGTCATCGGACTCATAGTCCAGGGGAGCTTGCACTCTCCCACTCAGACGTCTCGTTTCTGTTGGTGGAAGTTCCTTGAAGTGGGACGAATTACGGGTGACAGATCCTGCGGACCCTTGGGCCGCTATCATCGACACTTTCTTTTGTGTGACGAGAAGGGGCTCCTCTCTAAAAGCTGCCGTGTGTTTGTGGGTCACTGGTTGACGAACTGCTACCACATCACCTACTTCGATTCGAGATGGCTGCGCTCGCCGTCGGCGTACTCTTTCATCCGGGCCTTGGCTGCTTCATCTCGCTCTCGGACCTCCAGGTCTAATGCCGGCCATGGGCTGATCACTTCAGCTTGGGGAATGCGTGTTTGTGTATTTCGCCCGAACATGAGTTCGGCAGGGGTCTTTCCTGTTGTGGTATGAGGCGTTCCTTGGTAGTCCCTCAACAGCTGATTCAACACCTGTTCATATGGCTGTTCAGTCAGGCGAGCAACTTGCAGGGCTCGCTTGAGATTGGCCATAAACCGTTCGATCATTCCATTGGCTTGGGGCCACAAAGAAGTAATTTTTCTGTGATGAAAGCCTAGGTACTCTGCGAATTTGGTGAATTGATGTCCGCAGAACAGGGCCCCATTGTCGGTCTTGAGCACCTTGGGGACTCCATACGCCGAGAACATGTGGTCCAGTGCTCAGACAACTTGATGGGCGGCCGTGGAAGAGATCAGCCGCACATCTGGATATCGTGAGTACTCGTCCATCACGGCTAACACATATTTCCCCCCTTCAATGGGTCCAAAGAAGTCGGCTGCGACTGCCTCCCGTATGTTCAGCGGGAGCTCTGACATGCGCAGAGGTTCTGGGTGTCGGTTTGGTGTGATGAGGCAGCATGTGGGACACGCTTTTAGGGCAGCCTCTACCCGGGCGTCCATGTTAGGAAACCATACCTTTTGGCGTATCATGCGCTTGGTTGAGACTATGCCCCTGTGGGTCTCACGTGCTAATTTGATGACTTTCGCTCTCATGGCCTCAGGGATCACTAGTTTGCAGTCTTTGAGTGGTAGATGATCGTCCGACACTGCCAGCTCTTCTTTCACTAGCAGGAACCGTTCCACGTCTTCACAAACTTGACCTCCTGCTGCTTTCCCTCTTGCTCTGGCTCTTCGCCACTGTCCAGACTCTAGTCCTTCGCAGATGATGCGGCAGGCCGGGTCATTCTCTAGCGAGTTCCTCCGAGTTGACACCCTCCGGTGTCGTCTGATGGACTAGGTATCTTAGGTATCGGTCAGCCACTGATGGTTCTGGTGTGCTCTCTCCCCTTGGTCTTCTCAATAGGAAGTCGGCTGGGTTCTCGCCTTTCCCTGGCCTGTGGATGATGTTAAATGTGTAGTCTTGAAGTGTTAGCCCCCATCGGGCGATCGCGGAGGCATTTTGGCTTGCAGGTTGCCATATAGAAATAGTAGAGCCTGATGGTCCGTGATGACTTGAAATGGTTTCCTGTACAGAAACAGATGGAAATACTTGCACGCCCATACAACGGCTAGCCCCTCCTTCTCTGATTGGGAGTATGCCGGCTCGGTGGTTGACAGGCTGCGGCTGGCATAGGCCACTACGTGTTTCTGTGAGGGGTTTCGTGGATCAAATTGTGCGAGGATGGCTCCCAGCCCTACGGGGCTGGCGTCAACCGTCAATTCCGTCCTCCTGTTGGGGTCGTAATATGGCATGTTTTCTGCCTTCGTGACTCTCTCCCTTATTATTTCAAAGGCATTTTGACACTCGCTGGACCACTCAAACTTTTCATCCTGATGGGTTAGTTTCCTTAACGGCTCGCTGACTGAGGCAAAGTCACAAATATATCGGTTGCAGTAACTGGCGAGGCCCAGAAAAGACTGAAGCTCGGACACTTTGGTTGAGGCTGCGGTGTCGTTCAGGGCTGTTACTTTGTCTGGGGTCATCCCTGATTCTGAAAAGACATGGCCAAAGAATTTTAAGGTGTTCTTCCAGAACTCGCATTTGTTCTTGTTCAACGTGAGATTGGCATCATGTAGGGCCTTGCAAACTTTCATGAGGGTCTCATCGTGTTTGTTCATGTCGGTTCCGAAGACTAAGATGTCATCTGAATAGTTGAGGCAGTTCGGGATGTGCTTGATTATGTTATGGACTTCTGCTTGGAATGTCTCTGCTACCGAGGACACCCCGTAACTTAGTCTTTTGTACCTGAATAGGCTGACGTGAGTGACAAAGTGGTTATGTTGCGTCTCTCGGGATGCAATACCAGCTGGTGGTATCCCTTCTGTAAGTCCAGTTTGGAGAAATCATATCAGTGATTCGGGGAGCAGGGTATCTCTCTCTTTTGATGGCTTGGTTCGGGTACCGCATGTCGATGCATAGTCGAATGGCTTCGGATCCCTTCTTCGGGACTGGGATAATTGGAGAAACCCATGTGGTGGGTCCAGTGGCCTTCTCGATAATGTCCTGTTCCAGCAATTTATTTAGCTCATCCTCCACCTTCTTTTGAATGTTGACGGGGATTCCGCGGTATGGTTGGGCTACAGGGCGTATGGAGTTGTCCATGTGAAGTTTGATTTGCCTGTGCCTGAGTCTTCCGATTCCTTTGAATATCTTAGGGTATAAGTTATTTATAATTTCCACTGGGTCTATGTACTTGTGGACCATTATATTGTAGAGTATGTGTATTAGGCCCATGTCAGCGGCTGCTTTGAAGCTCAGAACACAGCCGCTGTCTGTCTCTGTGGCCAGAACATGTATTGGAATTCTCATTTCCTGCCCCTTATAGCGGCAGAACCCACTGAATTGTCCCAGGCATTTCAAAGGGGTCTTGGCTCCATTAGCGTATATGTCCACCGTAGCCGGCTGGAGTTTGGGCTTCTGGGTTAATTCAGAGTATATCTTTTCACTCACCACATTGATGGTGGCGCCGGTGTCTGTGAGGAACTCTGTTGGTCGTACTTGTAGTTTAATGATGAGTGTCGGGCTGTGAGCAGTCGCCGTGGGGTTTCCCAGGGCGTAGACATATGCCTTCTTTTTCTGGTTACTCCCCGATGAGCTGGGATCTGACTCGGTAGGGGATTGTTCTACCAAGTAGCGTACATGTCGTCTTGATCTCAGTTCAGGTCGCGCACGGATCACAAACCTCCTTCTCTCTCTTCTTCTCTGCCAGTCTTCTCTAGAGTCTCTGTCCTTTTGGTCACCCGGAGGCTGATTCTGGGTGTTGGAGGTGCTTGGGGCTGGACTGATGTCGGACGGCCCCCCGAATCGACTTCTGGTGCGAGATGCGTTGTCTTTGGGTTGCTCTCTCCCTCGGTTTCGGAATAGCCTACACACCGCCTTGAAGTGTCCTTCTTCGCCAGAAGACGTGCAGCGTTGTCCGACGGCAGGGCATGTTTTGTGGATATTCAAATCCGCACTTCTAGCAGAAAAGTTCTTCTGATTTCTTTTCTAGCTGCAGTCTATTTAGGTTCTCTTCGGCGGTGGTGTTTCCAAAGCTTTCTACTTGAGAGTCAATTGCCCTTTCAACCCTGGCCAGCGCTAGGATTTCTTCGAGTGTGCGGGATTTCTGGAGAAGTTTCCTGCGGAACACTTGGGACTCGCACCCAGATATAATTTGTGACCTGAGGGCCTCAGTATTCAAGTAGTTTGCGAAATCACAGTGTTTCAGCTTAGTGCGTAATCGCATCACATAGGCATCCATGGCCTTTTGCCTGTTTCGTGCTGTGAAACAGGTGCCTCTCGTAGTCAACATTAGTGTGCGGTGCAAAATAGGCTGCCAGCGCGTCTTTGAGATCGTGTATTGAGTCTATGGAATCTTGGGGCATCTCTTCAAGGATGTTGTGGGTGGCAGAGCCTACAGCCAGTTTCAGGAGGCACACTTGCCTTGCGTCTGCGACTGGTCCCGTGTCTCCCATGTAGAGATCAAAGTCCCTGATCCATTTGGTCCATCTGGGACCCATGTTGCTTGTGTCGGTCACGTCAAATGCACCCGGCATCTGGGCTGCTAGTGTGTCTGGTAATTGGTATGGCACATGATCAGGCGTTGGGGCTGCTGGCGCTGGGGGTCCATTCCCCTGAGCTTGTGCTCCTTGCCGTCGTCTTGGCCTGACTTTCTGTTGGACGTGTGTCTGCTTCCGGAGTTCGAGTTGCCAGTGGTATCCTCCTTCACTGGTGTTGGATGGCCGCCTGGTAAGGCACGAGCACCATCAGCTCGTCCTCTCCCTTACAGGGTGTTTACAGCACCACCTGCAGTGATCTTGCATCTTGGGCACTTGCTTATGCCCTTTTCTGGTGTGCGTGCACATGCTTTGTGCTGCCCCCCTCCCTTGTCCTGAGGGCTTGGGGTGCCACGTGGGATCACTGTTCCCTCACCACGTGGTGTTGGTGCACAAAGTTTCCTCCCTCAGCGGATCCGGAGTGGCATCGGTGCTTTCTTCCGTGAAAGCACGTGCCATGCGGGTGAGCCGTACCTCGTGTGGGCCTTCCCAGTGTGGGAGGGGCTCCCGGCTCCTCTACGTGTGTTCTCCATCGCAGCCTGATCACCACCGCGGCCCGGGCGAGGTGTAGAGCGCGGGCGGGGGCTCCCTGCTCCTCCGCGTGTTCTTCTCATCTCGGCCTGAGGCTGCGCGTCGGGGTTCTGCTGCAGGTGTTCGCGCCTTCGAGTGCTCTGCCCTTCTCCGTGGGTTTCCGGTGGGCGGGTCGCATCACTCTCACCAAGAGAGGTGCGCTGCCCCTGATCCCATCCTCGTCGCCATTGTCGGGTCCTCGCTCGAGGACGGGCGCGTTGCACAGCAAAGTAATAGGCAGACACGGGGAGCTGCAAGCTGCATGTAACTTTATTCACTTCCCAACATGTACTGCCTTGTCCCCGCGCTCCCACGTCACTTCCCGTTCCTTCCCGCCCCCGTTGTCCTGGAAACGTCAACGTGACATTATTTACTGAATACATCCCCCTGCAGTAGCAATGGTCTGGAGGTTTTAACACTACAACCAACAATTGTTAATAACCATGTGACAAAAAAGGTCCAGACACTTTGCGCTTGGAGATCAAAAATCAATAATTTCAAAATACACAGGGGTAACTGCCAGGAGGACCAGGATCCAGTCTCTTTTCTTCTGCTAATCAGGTATTGACAGAATGTCTGTCTGAACTTTGTGTTATTTGCACAATTTAGTGCTTGAATATATATTAGCTAAACATATCCTTTTACATATCCTTTTTCACAGCAATCTAAAACAGGAGCAGTTATGAAATATTTGCACAGTGAACATTATACTTCATGAGGCAATTTTTTTGAATATGCAACACTAATTCTAATTAAGTATAACTATAGAACTTTATGTCTGTCTGAACTGTGTGGTATGTGCACAATTTAGTGCTTGGATACATATCAGCTAAATATCTCTTTACATATCCCTTTTCACAGCTATTTAAAATAGGAGCAGTTATGAAATATTTGCTCAGTGAACATTAAATTTCACGAGGAAACTTTTTTTGAATATACAACACCAGTTCTAATCAGGTATAACTAGAACTTTATTTGAACTCATGATGCTGCACCACAATGTGCCTAACTGTCATGATGGCGTTCAGGTAAGAGTCTGTATTAACAAACACTGTCTGGTAAAAGTTGCATGAGTTTAACTTGCTGTTTTCTCTCCCTTTATAGGTGCGGCATAGGAAGATGCAGTGAATTAAAGAATAATACCTCAGGTGGTAAAGCAGGTAAGCCTATCTTGGCAAAGAGATTGTCCTTGTTGGTTTTCTCGGCTCACCTTGTTATTCCTTTTGTTTCCCCCCCAGGTGCTGGGTTTCAACGAAGAAAATGATGACACTGGAGTCAATATTCCTCCGGAACTCTTCCAGTACCTTCAACCCAGTGAAGTAACTGGTATCTACGCGCCCCTGCATGCCATGCAGGATGGAGAGCTCCTCATTTAAAAACATAAGGTGAGGTTACCAAACGGGAATATCAGAGGTGATTAGTGGGGAGAACGAGAACTGTTGGGGGGGGCATCACTAAAGTCCACGGGTGGCTAAATCCCTTTCTCCACTTGCAGGAGAATACTTCTATGAGTCCAGCAGAAAAGATTAGGCGGGCCAGTCCAGACTGTCATCTCTTCACTACGCATCACGTTGGTGGAGACCGCAGCTGTCTGGGTCCGATCGACGCCCCTGTGGGAACCAGGTGAGGGTAACACTAACTTTACAGCAGCTAATGCCCTTTCATACCTCTTTCTAGGAATCCCCCCTTTGTTTAGGAGGTGTTATGAAACAATCTCACATTGAATGTTAAAGATCAGGAGGAATCTTTGAATTTTGCATATGAGAAAATATCACCTTTAAGAGGGACAGTTAGTGATTACAGGTAAAACGAATTCCTAACTAAAGTCTAATCAGGGATAGTTAGAACTGTTTTGAACCTTAGAATCATGCATTTAAATATGCCTAATTTTATAGCAATTATGGATCTTATATATTCTTTCCTACTAATCCATCATGAGGAGGTGTTATAAAATAACTTTACAGTGAAAACTAAAAAACAAGAGGAACCCTTGAAAATTGTATAAAGAAAATATTACCTTCAAGGGGGAACTATAGCAGTTTGCGCTCCGTTTTGAATTTAGCAGAAGATGGCTAATCTGATAATGATCTGATGTGGATACAATATAGGTTCAGAGCGTTGCTGAACACATCATTGATTCAAGCACCAATATGGGAACTGGAAAAGTATAATGATTGTTGAGAACCTATTCCTAAATAGCTTTTAAGAATGAGCACAGCTAACTTTAAGATAGCCCCTTTGCTCTGGTTGCAGTAAAACTGGTGTGGGCTGTGAGTTTCAGAGCAAACCCAACATTCCTAGACTTTACATGTAAATGTTAGTGTAATCATGTATGAGTCTCTCAGTGCAAATGGCATAAAATATGGAAGGCAAGCATTTGTATGGTTGAGGCTTTGGAAACTATAAGGCTAATGATGTTCTTTCCATTCCTTTTCCCTCCCTTCCCCTCTCTCTTCCCTCCAGTTGTGTACACCAGATAACTACCTTTGAATACATTGAATGGATCATGAAAAATGAGTGCTTATCCGAATAGGTTATTTTAATTGAATATTGTACAATTTAGACTTTGGTTTTTAATATACCAACACATTAAATACTAACCTAAAAATATTTGGGGATTGTGTGTGGTTCAATTTAAGTATTGTGTATTTTCAAACTAGGGGTCGAGGCATGTGGGGCCTCACTGGGAGAGATACCCCCTTAGGGGACAAGGACTCCTGTTCCTGTGAGGTACTCTCTAAACCATTACAGATAATGGCCTACATGGGACTCTCTGGAATGCCAAGATGTTTCAAGCCGCAAGACTTGGATAAAAGAAAAGTTAACATATGTCATTTGCAACAGGAAAGAGAGCTTGCCTCTTTAAATGAAAGTTTCCAATCCACAGAGACGAGGAAGTTGAAGAGTGAGCGTATATTGAACAAGGAAAACGAGAGAGAGACATGCATACGTGAGCAGGGTTGGGTCCTTACGAGCGTCCTAGCAGCAGAAGGAGAAGGAGCAGAGAGGAAGCATGGAGCCTGCGCTGTTTAAACCTGCATTGAATGAAGGGGAGCAGAAATGCCAGAGAACCGCTGTAACCCTGACAAGAGAGAGAGAGAGAGATAGGGAGAGAGAGGGAGAGAGAGAGAGAGAGAGAGAGAGAGAGAGAGAGAGAGCTGGCGAGGAAGACACGAGAGATGCTTCAGAACTCCAAAGGCAGGAATGGAGAAGGCAGAGGCTGGGCAGAAATGGTGGCGTGACTGCGAATGAGTCTTGGTGGGCCAGGGGCAAGTGGAACAGCGCCGGGACCATAGCAAGAGGGCAAGAAACAGTCTGGCTGGGTGCTGGAGTATCGAGACAGCAGGGGAATGAAGTCGGGAGTGGAAATGCTGGAGAAAGCAAACCGATAACCAAGCAAGACAAGGACGACATTCCCAAACGTGAGCCGAGTCCGAAGAAGTCTCCCAACGTTAAAGGAGGTAACGGGGAAAACGGGCAGCCAAACAGGAATTATTACACAGTTGGGGAAACAGCCCCAGTATAAATATTGAAGTTTCGAAAACTAACTTGATCAACTATAAATGCAGAAAAGTGAGCAAGGTAGAAACAGAAAACCCTGAAAGGGGATATGAAAGAGCCTGATAAATGAGACCTTATGAAGACGGAGAGTCCACATATGGGTGAACTAATGAACAAAGGAACAAAATAAAGAATGGGTGTGATGAAGTGACAACCAGAGAAACCAAGGAACTCATGGTGGCAACAGTTTAGACAGACACAAGTGATCACAGTTCAAGGGTGTTTATTAAACTGTTAATGCAGGGTAGAAAAACACCTAAACTAAATCTAAATCTAAGATGGGAGCAAGTGTCGACCATCAAATGAAATTAAGGCAGTTCCAGTGGCGTTGTGTCAAAATAAAGGGCCTATACCAAGAAAAATCTATTGACAATTCCTTACACTAAATACAAAAGAGTGTGGGATAGGGTATTCAAATAAAGAAAGCGTTCACCAATGATAAGTCAGGATGTGATTGAAAGACCACATAAATATCGAGACGTACTACCACAAAATGAAATACACCAATCAAGGGTCAAAAGATACAAGTATCTTTATTTCTGTACAGATTCAAAGGCAAAATCAGATAGCTATCTGGGCTCTAAACACCTTGCAGTGTGTACCAGCAGACACTGTGAGGGGAGTGAGTGCTGAACATCCCAAAGCGTGCTCTATTTATACACCATCCCGGTCATTGTCCAGCCCTTCTCCAAACTAATAAGTTACATACAAGGGTTCATGCCCAGTTCACATGACAAATATGACAATATTGTTTAACACATTTAACATATTTACTTGTCCATGAAAATTCAATGGCGATGTTGGTTCTCCAGCTTAGAGTAAGTACAGTTTCAAGAATGAACACGAAGAGTGTCTGCCAAAGCACACGGTTTTAGTTGTTTTTCATTCTGTTCCATTGTTTGAATGAGGATGAGGCTGTGGGCGCAGACAACACATAGATTGCAGTTCATTCTAGTCACAAGGTTTCTTTGCGCAGAAGAAACATTCTGCTCTCAGCTCAAAGTTCATTCTGCTCAGCTGCAGCCGAAAACATAGTCCACCATTTTAGGACAGGAAGCAGGAGTTAGAACTAAAATGGCAGATGTTTTCAAAATGGCGGCGAAGTCAACTCTATTTAGATCTGTTTGGCAGCGTTTTTTTACACAATGCGAATGCACTTAGGCCAGTGTTCATAATCAGATGGTATTATGCGAATATGGTTTAACAAATCCTCCTTTTGGCCTTTTGGCCTAAGCCAAGAGCATCACTCAAACATTCATATTATTAAAAAAACGCATTCATCAATGTCCGTACATCCGGAATCGCATTCTTCAAAAACATCAATCACCATTAGCTCTTTGATGGTAATATCCCGCATTACTAAGGCATTGGTAGCTTTCTCAGGCATATGTATCTTAGGTCCTAGTGTACCTATTGTTTGTGCACAACATCCTCCTATCATAGAACATATGACAGGGAGACATTGTATACAGCAACAACAAAACAGTATAATACCAAGTATTGTCATAAGGACTGCAAAGATTTTCCAACCCCATGATCGCAACAAGTCCCAGAACCAAGCACTAAGATTCCAGTTTCCCTCTAGTCCCTTCAGTACTCAAGGTATGTAGATTTTGAATTGCCTGGAATATAGTAGGGGAGGAGTCGGGTACAGAAACACAACATGCAGATCCCACCATCTTACATACCTCACCACGCTCAGCTAGGATGATGTCTAACACCATCCTATTTTGGAGGGCTACTAATCTAATTGCCTTTTGTTCTAGCGTCATGTTGTACAAAATATTGGTGGTCCTATTGATGGTCTTTTCCAGTACCCTTGCTAGTCTTCTGATATCCTCAGAATTCATTAACTGTCCCTAGAATAGCACAAAGGATTTTGCAACATCACCCAAGACTTGTGAAGGAGTATCACCATTCTCATCCCGCCTTGGATGAGCTCTAGAAACTTCAGTGGTGGTGGCAACATATACTCCTGGCAAAAAAATACTTAAGTAACAAGTACCCTGCCAATCTCTGGGTAACCAAGGATAGGCCTCATTGCCGCAAACAAAGTAAACTGGATCTCCTACATACAAAGGCCTGCCCTCACTGGTTAGATTCGCAATGTTAGTACAACCCTCAAATGTACCCATTGGCAGAGAACTTTCTCTTTGTATGCAGAAAGGAACAGAGTTGGGACTATGATTGATAGTATAGGAAGGAGGCATGGCATCCCGGTTGCCTACAGTAGTCATCTTAAAGGAAATCAGTGATTGGAAATGTCTAGAGAGTCTATCAGAAGGCCTAATAGAAGCAACATTGAGCTTGCTCTTATTCACAAAGAGGGAACATCCCAGAGGTGTTAAGACTCGCTTTTCAAATTCATTTAGATTAGTCCCGTCAAAGTTCCAAGAAATACTATCATTCCAACGACCATAGAATAGTGCCCCGAGCGAGGCCTAGCATGCAGTAGTTAAGCAAAGGGGATGAATATACCAGCCCAGTCCCTTTTCCCTATGTTGTGGCAAATGTGAACACACCCAGCAATTTGTTTTGTTCAGAATCACATGGGTTGCATTCATGATCATCAGAAGAGTGTTATTATGGTAACCATTTCTATGTTGGATGTCTCGAGGAGGAAGAGTGTGCAGATGCACAAAGGGTGGAGACACAGTGGGGATTTATTCAGTGGGTATCAGAATATCAAGCAGATGCACTTTTTCCCAAGTACCAAAAACCGAGTGTAAATATAATTATGTCAGGTAAATCGACTTTGATCTCTGAATAATTTGTCTCACTCTCTTCCTCACCTGAAGAGGGTGTGGGGGAAGCTTCCTTCTTTTTCTTTTCTCTCACTGTTGATTTCTTTTTATGCAGGTATGGCCTACCGCGGAACAATGCCAGAATGGTTACCGGAAGAATATCCGGAAACCAGAGGCCCCGGATCCGCAGCCGCCAGAAGGGGAAAAAGCCGTGAGGGCAAAAAACCCCCGAAGAGCTCTGGTATGTCGATGAAGTTCTTCTGGACATACAGGTAAGCAATAAATCCACGAACAAAACTGCTCCACTCTGTAAATGTGAAATGGAACGTGAGAGAGGAGGAAAGAGCGGAAATCCAGGTAAGTAAGTATGGGCCGGGGAAGAGCCAGACCAAAAAGCCAGAGAGTGCGAGCACGGCAAAGAGAAGCCAAGGGAAAACAAAAAGCCCCCGTAACACGGGGGTAGAGAAGCGAAGGCAAGAAAAGGGGAAAGGCGAGAATGCCAGAAGGGGGGCTAAATAAGCCAAGAGGAAAACTCACGGGAGCACTGGCAACGAAGGAGAAAAGCAACAGTTGCAACACGACCGCCGCCGGGAGGGAACTGCTGAAAAGCCGGCGGCGGCGGCCATGACAGAAGGAAAGACTAGACCGCTGAACACACTGCGGCAGAACGTGGTGAAGCAATTCTATGGCTGCTGCGTCGTATCGGTCCCATACCCTCACATAGAAGGGGCACATGACAGTATGCCCCCCACAGTGCGGGCGAACCCCGGTTTACCCGGATGGGCTTGGTAGAACCTCCGCAGCAAACGTGGAGCTCGGACATGTGAACTGGGTTCCCAAGAGTCTTCAGAAGAGGGATAGCCTTTCCAGGAAATGAGAAATTCCAATCTCCCTCTGTGGTAACGTGAATCTTTGATCTCTTCCACTTCATACTCTTCTTCTGTTATGGTGTCATCACCTTTGTGCCGGGGTACTGGAACAGTGGGGATGTCTTCAGAGGCTGGACGCAATAAGGAGGAGTAAAAACAGGATGTATCTTACTCATGTTCTTGGGTAGGCAGAGGCGAAAGGCTACCGGATTAATGCGAGATTCCACAGTGAAAGGACCTATAAACCTAGGAGATAACTTGGAATGACGTACCCATCTAGGTAGGAATTTGGTGGATAACCAAACTCTGGAGCCAGGTCCAAAGGATGGAACCTCTGTTCTTTTCCGATCTGACAACTTCTTGTAGCTTGAACAAGCTTCGACCAATGCTCTTTCAGCAATTTTGTGAGCCTCCTGGATTTGCGATAGACGAGCCTCAATGGAGGGGAACACAGAATTTGAGGATAACACTGGAAGTATGCCCTTGGGGTGTTGCCCATATGTGCAAAAGAAAGGACTGAGACCAAGAGCTGAGTGTTTAGAATTGTTATAGGCAAATTCGGCAGTTGGCAGTAAATCATACCAGTCATCTTGGGCATTGTTGGCGTAACATCTTAAATATTGTTCTAGAGTGCCATTGAGTCTCTTGGTATGTCCATTCGTTTGTGGGTGTAAGCCTGATGAGAGAGCCCGTGCTATCCCTAACTGATGACATAAGGCTCTCCAGAATTTAGAGGTGAATCGACTCCCCCTATCCAAAATGATTTTAGTAGGTAGACCATGTAGGCGAAAAACATCTCAGATAAATACTTCTGCCATTTCTGATGCGGAAGGTAGACCCGGAAGAGGGGGAGAAGTGTGCTAGCTTAGTGAGGGAATCCACAGTAACCATTATACAGGTGTGTCCTTGAGATGCTGGCAGTTCTACAATGAAATCCGTGGATATCTGCTCCCAGGGTCTTGAAGGTAATGGAATCTGCTCAAGAAGACCTATGGGTTTCTGGTATCGATGTTTACTGCGAGCGCATGAGACACAGGACTGTACATGTCTTCTGGCATCGGCAGAGATTTCAGGCCAAAAGAATGATCTTCTGACTAGATCTTCAGAGTTTTTTATGCCTCGATGCCCCGCCGTTTTATGGTCATGACACCATGATAAAATCCGGTAACGTAATGTATAATTTCTTGTCGACAAATACCAACCCATCCTTCTTTACAACCTTATACTTGGAGGTTATAAACTCAGGGAGCGGTGAACGTTCATTGGCAGCCTTGCCTTGGGAGAGAAAGGTCACTGTGGCTCTGATAAATACTTGGTCTGGGAAGAGCTTCTCCTTTACCGGAGACGAGGGTCCTTCGGTGTTCCATCGACGGGAAAGAGAGTCTGCTACCACATTCTGAACTCCCGGGACATAGGTATAAGTCGTACTGAGCAAACAAGTGAGCCCATCGTGCGTGACGGGCATTGATACATTCCATGTTCTTTAAAGATTTCAAATTCTTATGGTCCGTGCGTATGGTGAAAGGACAAACTCCTCCTTGAAGAAGATGCCTCCAGTCCTCACACGCCAATTTGATGGCTAGAAGCTCTCGCTCGATCACAGAATAATTCTTCTGACTGGGGTTTAGAGTCTTGGAGAGATATGCCACAGGGTGTTCCACTCCTTCATGCTCTTGCAGTAGGACTGCTCCCACTGCATCAGCAGAAGCATCAGCTTCCACTATGATTCTCTTGGTTTGATCAGGTTGCTTCAGTATAGGGGCTGAACAAAATTTTCCTTTTAAACATCTGAAAGCCTCTTCTGCTTCCACAGACCATCTAAAAGGTAATTGGTCTTTCTTGAGAAGAGAGGTGAAGGGAACCACTGTAGAGGAAAAGTCCATGATGAATTTGAGATAGAAGTTGGCGAATCCCAAGAATCTCTGAACCTCCTTTATAGAAGAAGGAGAAGGCCAGTCAGTGATTGCAGAAACCTTTTTGGGATCCATCTGAACGCCGTCGCTGGAAAGTATAAACCCCAAATAAGGAACCGAGGATACTTGAAAAAGACATTTACTAGGTTTGACCAATAGATGAATATTTTGGAGGCGAATGAGTACTTCATGGAGATGAGTAGAATGTTCTTGGACTGATTTGGAAAAAAACTAGAATAGACTTGGATAATTCCAAGTAAATGATGACCGAATGGAATAGTAAGTCTGAAAAGGTCCGGTCCATAAACCGTTGAAAGACCGCAGGTGCATTGACCAAGCCAAAGGGCATTACACTATATTCGTAGAGCCCATACGGGTTCTAAACGCGGTCTTCCATTCATCTCCAGCACGGATACGCAGGAGATGATATGCGTTCCTCGGATCTAGCTTGGTAAAAATCACTGCCCCTTTGACTGCCTCAAGTATGTCTGATATTATGGTCATGGGATATCTGTCTCTGATGGTGACCTTGTTGAGTCCGCGATAGTCAATGCAAGGCCGAAGCTCCTCCAAATCTTTCTTCGAGATAAAGAATAGTGAGGCCCAGCTGGTGATTTGGAGTGTTGAATTAAGCCGTTCTTGAGGTTGGCATCCAGATACTGTCGAAGAACAGATTTCTCTTTGAGGGACAAGGAAAACATCCTAATAAATGGTACTAAAGCCTCAGGAATAAGGTCAATAGAACAGTCCTCCGGGTGGTGGGCGGGGACATCATGTTCTACCTTCTCGACAAACACTTGGGAGTATTCCGAAAATTGAGGAGGAACCGAGTTTATGGTTCGAATAGGAGACTCTAAGGTCTGCAAAACCGCAGTCTGATATCTCTGAGAAGCCAAACAGGACTGACTGCAGTAGGAGGAGAGAAAACTGAGGGTATTGGTGGCCCAATCGATTGTTGGATTGTGACGACGGAGCCAACAAATGCCCAAAATTATGGGGAAGTGAGCTGCCCTTATGATATCAAACGACATCTGTTCCCTGTGATCCTGAATAGCCACCTGGATAGCTTCAGTGGAGTGGGTGATAGGGCCAGAACGGAGAGGAGTGCCATCCACTCCTTCTACCTTGAGGTCCTCTTTATTCTGACTCGTTGGATACCCATCTTGCTGGCCCATACTGTGTCCATAAAGCTTCCCGCTGCACCACAATCTAAGAGAGCCAGCGTGTCAACCGAATTTTGCCCCCAAAACAGATGCAGCGAAACCACCATTAAGCCAGTGTCTTCATTCTGGCGGGAGGGGGCGATAGACAAGGTTACATAGGGACCCTTATCAACTCCTTGAACCGTGGTCCCATTTAGGTTCAAGGCACCGCGTTTCCCGACCTTCTTGGTGGGACATCAGGACAATCACGAAGTAGATGAGAGTCAGATCTGCAATACATGCAGAGGCCCGTTTCTCTTTCTTTCATCCTGAGTGAGCGGCGGTCTCATAGTGCTGATCTGCAAGGGATCCTCTTTAGAGGAACCTTGGGGAACAGTAGGAGATCCTGAAGGACTGGGAAGACTGAAGGCCCCTCTGGCCTTCTTCTTTTCTTGCTTCCTTTCGTTGATGCGATGCTCAATCTGTAGAGTGACTGACAACAGTTCCGCGAAAGATGCCGGATGAGGAATTCTCGCAAGTTCGTCCTTCAATTCCTCCTTTAGTCCTCTCCTGAAGATGGTAAATTGAGCTTGTTCCTGCCAATTAGCTTCTGTGGCAAGTTGTTTAAACTTAGTGATGGATCCATTTGCCCTTGATGGACCTCCAACAATTCTTCACAAGCCATATACCTGACTTCTGGCCTTTCAAAGGTCTGTTTAAACTTTTCAAGGAAGGCACTCCAATCCCTCAAAATGGGATCATCTGCTGTAACGAAGGGACTTGCCCAGCCCAAAGCGTTCCCTGATAAATTAGAAACCAAAAACCCGACCTTACTTAGATCGGTAGAAAAAGTAGTAGGCCGAAAGGCAAATTGTATGTTACACGCCTCAATGAATTCCTTAGGTTTCTTAGAAGAACCATCATACTTTCCGGATGACAGTGGCATTGGTGGAAGATCCGTATTGCGGGATTCACGAGTCGCCACTGTCGGAGTACGTTGTTTTCGGCCTTGATGGTCTGTAACTCCTGATTTAAATTTCGCACTTCCATATTCAAGGACTACACAGCCGCTACCAGCTCTTGGACCTGTTCGGCGGTTGCCATTACGGGATCTTTCTGGTGTTGCAAGCTGTCAGGTAAATCGACTTCGATCTCTGAATAATTTGTCTCACTCTCTTCCTCACCTGAAGAGGGTGTGGGGGAAGCATCCTTCTTCTTCTTTTCTCTCACTGTTGATTTCTTTTTTTTTTTTTCATAACAACATTTTATTGGCATTTTCAAAGAGCGTTACCTTGAACGTAACAGCAGTAATGGTGCAGCATTCGATAATATGTTAGGGCAGCAGTGTCTATCGGAGAAACCGGTGTGATGGGAGTCTAAGTGCTGGAAGAAGTGTTATTGTCCGTGGTCCATCTCGTTTTCGGATGCCAAGTGGGATACACAGATTGCGGCGTGATGGGACGCTGTGGGGTAGAGTTGTGGTTCAGTAGAGCGGGCTACCTTGGAGCCATCTGGTCAGCGGGGGACTCCTGGTGAGGGCCGGGAATTTGGCAGCATAGTCCATAAACGTTTAGGAAGCCTGTACGGATCGCCGTGATTTTTTCGGCCACCGCTGTGTCCCAACATTTCGCCCACCAGAGAGCCACTGAAGGGCATTCTTTGTTTTTCCATACCCATGCCATTGCTATTTTTGCTGCTAGATGATTGATTCCCTCTCTCCAGTACAGTTCAGCTTTCGGGCATGACCATAACATGTGGAATAGTGATCCGGGGATAGGGCATCCTCGCCAGAAAGTTCCGGGTACGGATAGATTGGCCTTGTTAATTTGCGCAGGAGTTAAGTAGTACCTGTAGCAAATTTTATAGCCCCCTTCTCTGTCTGTAATGCATTGCGAGCTTTTATGTAGTCTGTCCCAGATTTTGCCCCATTCCTCGACTGCAATTTCCTTTCCCAGATCTTTTTCCCACTCAAGCATGTACCTTTCTTTTTTTGAGGGGTCTGCTCTGTCGAGAAGTCGATAAAGAGTCGAGATCCTGCCTTTACTTATAGGAGTTGTTTAAGAGAGTTCCAGAGCTGTTAATTCTCTGGAGCACTTTTCCCTGATTGCTCTATGGGACAGCCAATGGCGGATTTGGGCATAGTGGAATCTTTCCCCTTCCCCCACCCCGAATTTTACTTTGCACCTTTCAAATGTGATGGGCGTACCTGCCTCTAGAAAGTCGCAGGTTGTCCTTAGACCTCCCTCTACCCAGGGTTGGAAGCCGTGTGTTAAAAGGCCTGGGGTGAATTCAGGGTTATTCCAGATGGGAGTTAGGGGGCCCATGGGACTACGGATGCCCCATTTACGGGCCGCTTCTTTCCAGCAGCGAACTGTTGTTGTCGTTGCCAGTAGGGGTCCACTGCTTGCCTGTGGTTTTATTGTTGGTAGGTGTGGGAGAACTGAGGGTGACACCGGACACCAAGCTTCTTCGAGTTGTGTCCATTTCAGTCTGTCTGCCTCTTGGACCCATGTGAAGGCGTGAGGTAGCTGTGCGGCTAGAGTGTACCTTGCTGGATCTGGTACTCCCAGACCTCCCTGTGGTATGCCCCTCAACATTATTTGTTTGGCTATGCGAGGTCTTTCCCCCCCCCATACGAATTTTTGAATTTGTTTTTGTAAGGCTGCCAGGGCCGGACCCGGAATGCATACAGGGAGTGCTGTGCAATAGTACAGCCACCTGGGGATTAGGTTCATTTTGACAGCAGTGATCCTACCGAACCAAGATATTTCCTGGGGCTTCCATCTTTTGAGATAATTTTGGAGATCTCTGATTAGTTGCGGGAAGTTGCTCGAATATAGGCGTGATGGGTCTTTGGGGATGTGTACCCGAGAAAATCGATTGGGCCTGTGGACCATGGGATAGGCATTAGGGGGCTGAGAGTGTCTTTTTCCTGTTAAGAGAGATTAACCGCCAAGGCTGTGGATTTGGATAGGTTTACCCGAGAACCCAGACAGAATCCCGAATTCTGAAATCTCCTCCCACAGAGCTTTCAAGGATTTTGTCAGGTTGGTCGTTGTTATCAAGACATCATCCTCATATAGCGCTACTTTATATTCATAACCCCCCACCGTTATCCCCTTTATGCTGGGGTTTTGCCTGATTCTTGCGGCAAAGGGCTCCATAGACAGAGCAAAGATTAAAGGTGAGAGTGTGCATCCCTGCTTAGTGCCCCTAGTTATGTGGATTTTGCTAGACCTGGCCCCATTGACTCGCAGCTGTGTGGTGGAGGATTGGTAGTTGGCCATTACCCACGTGATGAAGTATGGGCCGAAACCCAAGTGTTCCAGAACTCCTCCGATGTACCCCCAGTCCACCATGTCAAAGGCTTTGTGTGCGTCTAGCGAAATAGCGGCCATTCCTATTTTTAGTTTGTGGGCACTTTCAATGATGTTTATCGTCCTTCTGATGTTGTCGTATGTTCCCCTCCCAGGGATGAACCCTGTTCGGTCTTGATCAATTAGAGTGGGTAGGATTGGACCCAGCCTACTGGCCAGTACTTTGGCAAAGATCTTCCCGTCGTTGTTTAATAGTGAGATAGGTCGATAGGAGGCTGCTAGTTCGGGGTCTTGTCCAGGTTTGTGTAACAGTACAGTGAGTGATTCTGCCATTTATCCGGTTACTGATTTTGAGTCAATGAAGGAGTTTAATAGGGCTGTCATCTGGGGAGCTAGGATTCTAGCAAACTTTTTATACAAGTTTGCAGATAGGCTATCAGGGCCCGGCGCAGCGGGCTTGAGAGATTTGATTGCGTCTATGATTTCTTCGGTGGAGATGGGTAGTTCTCGGGATTCGAGCTGAGGTGTGTCTCAGAGGGGGAATGTGCTCAAGTATTCTGGTAAATTGTCCAGTGCCGTGGGGCTCCCAGACATGACTGATTTGTGGTGGTTCGTCAGTTCTTCAATCTTTTTTCCATCTTCCCCTCTTAGTTTCAGAATGTTGTTCCGACTCTGGAGTTTTTTCAATTTTTGCACCAGCACTTTATTCGCCTTGTTCCCTTTGCTGTAATAAAATTGCTTTGTGAATGCTAAGGCTTTCGCCGTGCACTCGGCGCAATGTATTTCTAGTGCTGTTCTGGCTTTCCTCAGAGCTCTCTCCGTTTTTCTGGAGCTGCGTGACTTCAGTTCACCCTCCAAATGTTTCACTTTTTCCTCCAGTTTAGCTGCTATGATGTTCGAGACCCTTCTCTGTTCCGTTCCGGCACTAATCAGTGTGCCTCTGACAACTGCTTTCATGGCATCCCAAATGATGTTGATGGGCGAGTTCTCCGTTGTATTTTCTTTGTAGTAGTTGAGGAGCGTTTCTTCCGTTTCCAGTCGAATGCATTCATCTAATAGCAGTGCATCGTTGAGTTTCCAGTGCCTTTGGACAGGGCGTTTTCTGCCTGAGATTGCTAGTTTAGCTGATACTGGAGCGTGGTCCGAGATCACGCACGTGTGAATTTCTGCATTGTTGAGGCAGGGGAACAGGACTCCAGACATTATGAGGTTGATTCTTGAAAAGCCTTTATGCACACAGGAGTAGTGCGTGTAGTCTCTTGCAGTGCCATTGAATATCCTCCAAACATCTACGGATTCGGTTTCTCTGAGCGGTTTGGCTATTGCTAGCGCTTGTGCAAAGTCAGTATTTGTGGGGGGGAAAGTTTTATCCAATTGGGTTATTTGGCATGCTGTTGAAGTCACCACTCATGATTAGGTGCCCCTCACAGAAGGATGTGATGGTTGGGATTAAGTTTGTGATGAAGTTGGCTTGGGAAGTGTTGGGGCTGTAAATTGAGAATATGGTGATGGGAAGTTCTTCAAATAGGCCCTTTAATAGTAGGAAGCAGCCTTCCGGATCTCTTTTTATGGTGATTTTCGACAGTGGGACCCTATCACTTAGTAGAATTGCCACTCCTCTTTTTTTCTGTCCAGAAGAGGCAAAATATGCCCTGTTTTTATACCTATTGAATCTTATCCGGCTATCGTCTTCCTGCAGTAGGTGAGTTTCTTGAAGAAGAACGATATCTCCTGATAATTGTCCCAGTCTGTGTTCAACTGACTTGCGCTTTCTTGGTGAGTTCAGACCTTGGACGTTCCATGAGAGTATTACTATCTCGCTAGCGTCAGCCATTGCTATATTCTGCTGCATTAGATGTGTTTTGATCCATGACCTCACCACGGGGCCGAGAAACTGCTGGAGGAGATTGGTTGCTGCATTGTTCAAGTGAGAGTTTAGTTGCTGTTATGTCAAGTTGCTGTGATAAGTGTATAGCCGGACCCCGCGGGGTACGGTGCGCCCATCCTTGGGCATAATGCCCTGATAGTCTATGTCCCCCCGCTCCCCCCCTCCCAATTGAACTGGTAGTAGAACCATTGTCCTGCTGCCACTGGGGAACTGGTGGCATCAAAATCAAAGTGCAAAGCGTTGGCCAACTGGGCCGCTGAACTGAAGAACGTTGGAGCTCGAACATTGCTCCTGCACTGGTGGTGTGCTTGTAAGCGAGTGTTTCCGAGGGCTTCATTGATGCATGAACCTCAGGTCATTGTAAGCGAGAAGATACGCCTTTTCAGTGAGCAGGATACTTGCGAAGGGTGCTAGCCTGAACCCAGAGTTCCAGGACTCCACTGAGATAATGCTGGTATAGTCACACCGGGTTGTTGATTTTCTTAAGGGGACCCCACAGCCTGTGCTTTCTGCTGGCTTTTGACCAGTCACCTGCGGAGGATTTACCCCCCGGGGGCGGGCCGGTTCCTCTGATTCTGACTCCCCATCCGACCTTCTGAGGCCCATGAATTTATCTGCTTCCTTTGGAGTGTGAATTTGCTTCATGGTACCTTCCCACTTGAATTTCACTGAGGTTGGGAATCCCCATTGGTATGGGATCTTTTTTTCCCGCACCCATTCCGTCAGTGGGCGCATGATTTTTCGCTTCTGGTGGGTGGTGGCAGCTAAGTCCTGGTAGAGTGAAATCGTTGATCCCTGAAAGATGATCTGATGCATTTGCCTCGCCTCACGCATGATTTCCTCCTTCATACGAAAAAAGTGGATTCTAGCTAGGACGTCCGGGGGGAAAGTAGATTCTCGCCTCAGGGATGTTCTGTGCACCCGATCCAGCTCCAGGGGTGCGGTGTCCGGGAGTGTGATAATGAATCTGAGCAGGTCAGAGACATAGCCTTTTAATTCTGTATCTGGGATTGTGGACGGGATCCCTCGTAACCGAATGTTATTCCTCCAAGAGCGGTTTTCCGTATCCTCCTGTTTTGCTTCCAGAAGGTTGCATCTTGCCTCCAGAGCTGTGATTCTGTCCCTGTCCTGTTTGTCTTCAAATCTTTGGTCACAGACCTCCGATTCAAGCTCGACTGTTCGGCGTTCTACTTCTCCCACCCGATTATCCAAAAAGTTGATTTTCTTTGTGACCTCTTCTGTGCTTTTTTGAATTTCCTTGGTCAGGGCCGAAAGTAGGTCTTGTAGGTCGGCCTTGGTGACCGCTTGGGATGGGCAGTGGGTTGGTACCGAAGCCGTAGACATGGGGTTGCTGGGTGTGACTTCCAGCGGGTCCCCCTTTCTGGAACTTTCAGATGCAGTGTTAGACAATAGGGAAACAATATCCGCTTGTTTAGATGTCTTGTTTATTTTTAACATTTTGGTGTTGTTGGGTCACAGAGGTAAGGCTATCTACGTGAGGTTTTTGGTATTCAACCACAGGGAGAGAGTTCAGGTATCTACTTTGGGTGTTTCGCCCTCCAGGAACGTTCCGGGGAGCTCTGTTATTGATGAGGGGTTGAACTGCAATGGATTATCAGTGGTCCTTTGCTGAATATGGCGAGATTCAAAGGATTGACTGATTGATTCTAGTGGTGTATATAGGTGCGGTAGAGTGCCGAGGCGAGGATCTTTGAGGGAGTACCCGGGGCCCAGGTGGGTCACTCAGCCCGCAGCGTTCCGTGGTGCTGCGATATGAGAGCCCACTAGTGGTAAGGAGAACGGTCGTGACAGATGGAGATTCCCCCGATCCACCCCCCTCCTCACCTTAGAGTGTTTGATCTGTTGTGCTCCTCAGAAGGCAAGGGGGACTCTGCATGGTCCCTCGTGGCCCCAGATGAATAGGCCGGGTATGCTGCTCCGGATACGATGTGGATCAAGGGAGAGTGGGCTGCTGGTGGGTCGCTGCGGTCGACAGTCTGCTGGGGTCGTAGGGCTGGGTGGAATTCGTCTGCAGCAAACCGGAGATGTCGCAATGTGGCGGGTTCCTCCGCTAGCGGCTGGTATCCGGATGGAAGGCTGGGACACCTACAGTGGTGCGATCGCCGGAGAAGAGAAACTCACAGCTCCCCCTCCAGGGGGAGCGGACCCAGCTCAGTCGGAGCCCAGGAAACGGAGCCCGACCCAGTCCCCGTGCAGCGTGGGGAGAAGGAGGTGCGCCGTCAGCGGGCGTCCGAAATGGATACGGGAGAGGCCTCCGACAGCGGCGGCGTCACTCTCTGCCGTTGCTTCACCTGCGCCGCCCCAGAGTCGCTCACCGCAGGTGGGTTTGGATGCAGTCGCTTACTGCTGGGGTAGATGCTGAGGGAGATGCTGGAAGAGCCAGTGCGGGGCGAAGAGCTGCAAATATCAGGCGGCCTCGTTCGTTGTTGTGCGCCTGCCCCTCCCCCTTATGGAAGCGCTCCTCTGCTGGAGCCCCGCGGCCGCCATTTTAGCTCAGTGCAGGACCAGCGGGGGAAAGAGCACCGAAACTTTGCAATTCGGCCGCGGAACGAGAATCCGCTCGGCCGGCAGCCGCAGGGTAGGTTCATGCAGGAAGCATTCTGT
Source organism: Ambystoma mexicanum (assembly GCF_040938575.1). Taxonomy (NCBI): domain Eukaryota; kingdom Metazoa; phylum Chordata; class Amphibia; order Caudata; family Ambystomatidae; genus Ambystoma; species Ambystoma mexicanum. The sequence continues at coordinate 1,327,265,979 of NC_090921.1, read as the reverse complement.
TTGCGCCTTAAAACGGGGTCTGGAGGCAGCAGGGTCGGTGATGGCACAATGAGCCACGCAGGAGCTCTCACGAAGCCATGCCACTCGTGGCGGCTCGAAGCCACGCCCCCTGTTGATTTCTTTTTATGCAGGTATGGGCGACCGTGGAACGACGCCAGAATGATTACCGGAAGAATATCCGGAAACCAGAGGCCCCGGATCTGCAGCCGCCAGAAGGGGAAAAAACTGAGAAGGGGAAAAAGCAGTGAAGGCAAAAAACCCCGAAGAGCTCTGGTATGTAGATGAAGTTCTTCCGGACACACAGGTAAGCAATAAGTCCACGAACAAAACTGCTCCACTCCGTAAATGTGAAATGGAACGTGCGAGAGGAGGAAAGAGCGGAAATCCAGGTAAGTAAGTACGGGCCCGGGAAGAGCCAGACCAAAAAGCCAGAGAGCGCGAGCACGGCAGAGAGAAGCCAAGGGAAAACGAAAAGCAGATCGTACCTCACGACTCCAGGTACGGTGTGATTTACGAACAGAGTGTCGTTTCCTGAAAGAAATGATGAAGTGAAAGCAAGGTTGCTCAACAGTGAAGGAATATTCGAAGAAGAATTTGAAGGCAAAGCAGCAGTCCCCCATGTCCCAGGGCTCAGGAAGGATTTCTGGGACACCCTCTGTGTCAAATAGCACAGGCTTGCTGTGAGCATCAAAGTGAACAATCTCCTTCTTTCATTTGTCGTGAGGCAGAGGAAAAGGAATCTTCTTGATATGCGTTGTGTGAATCCAATGTTTTTTCCCTGCCACTCGTACAGCGGTCTGTGTGGCCAAGAGGACTTGGTGCGGTCCTATCCAGCGAGGTGCGAGACAGGAGGCTCTTTGAAATGCTTTTACAAGCACCCAGTCACCAGGTCGGAGTCAATGAGCTGGACCCTCGTATTTTACTGGGAGGGCTTCTCGTACCCGTTGATGAATCAAATACACGTTTTGAGTTAACTGGTCACAGTAGTTGCAAAGAAGCAAACGCTCACATTCTTTAATAACTTGGGTTTTGGTAGATTACAAATATTGGCTGGTCTCCCCATGATGATCTCATAAGGAGAGAGCCCTGTCTTTGTACGGTTGTCCGCATTGATAATAAAGCCATCGGTAAGGCATCTGGCCATTTCAAGTTACTATGTGCACAGACTTTTGCTATCTTGTTCCTTAGTATGTCGTTATGGCGTTCTACAAGTCCGGCACCCTGAGTGTGTCTAGCCGAATGGAACTGTTTATCGATCTGCAATCCTGCGCATACCTAAGAAAATATTCCTTTAGCGTGGTTTTCGCTGTTGTCATTACTGTGGCATCTCTTAGAGGAAAAGCTTTGACCCATTTACTAAATTCACAGATGACTACCAATACATTTTTGTAATTCTGACAACGCTCCATTTCGATAAAGTCAAAGTGTATGACCTCAAAAGGCATAGAGGGGGTACCAAAACTACCCATTGGTGTCGATGTACCTTTCCCAACATTATGCTGTAATAATACCATGCAATTTTGGACAAAACGCTCAGCAGTTTTTGGTATGTTTACATTAGCCCAGACAGGTTCCAACAATTTACAAATCTTTTTGGCACATATGTGAGTTGGACCATGAGCCATCGTAACCATAGCGGTGACAAAAGCATCGGGCGGCATCCTTTTTTGTTTTTCATTATCCACCCAACAACCTTCATCATCTAAACTTGCTGGACCCTCAGCCCACTGTTTAATTTCGTCTGGAGTGACATCAGCCTGAATTTCTTTTTTGCAACCAATTCCGACATCTATCACACAAGTGTTAGTGACCCCTTTTGTCTCATACATTTTGGAATGCAAATCAGTGGCAATCTGTTTGGATATTCTGTCAGCAAAAGCGTTTCCCTTTCCCACATCGTCCATTACTTTCTGGTGTGTTGCGCACTTCATTATTGCTAACTGAGTAGGAAGCGCAAGTGCTGAAAGTAGCCGAAATATTAGAGTGCCATGCTGTATCTTAGTTCCATGCGAGGTCAAGAAACCTCTCTATGCCCATAAATCACCAAAGTTGTGAGCTACCCCAAAGGCATACTGACTGTCCGTAAATATATTCACACTAAGCCCTTCAGAAAGTTCACAAGCTCTGGTCAACACAATAATCTCTGTGGCCTGTGCAGAATTATACGGTATTCTTTTAGTTTCCACTATAGTGCTTAAAGTGGTGATTGCATAAGCAGCAGTGTATGTACCATCCGGAAGTTTGAAGCAGGCGCCATTGCAAAAAAGCTCCCCTTGTGGATTCTTTAGAGGTGTGTCACTTAGATCAATTCTGCCCTTAGTTTCTTGCTCTGTGGTATAGACGCAGTCATGTGACATTTTGTCACTGCAATCAATTTTTTGGGGAAGAGTCAATAGTTAAGCCGGATTTAATGAGCACCATCTCTTAATTTGGATATACGGTGCAAATAGAATCAGCTCGTACCTTGTTAGTCATGCTGATGTGAGATGTTGTGTCTGCGTTCTGTGTATTTGGGACAGACATGCTAGAGATGCTTTGTATCCGTTCAGGTGCCAGTCTTCTTCCCTCCTTCGACAAGAGGTAGCCTAGATAGGTGACTTCCTGTTGACAATACTGAAACTTTTTTAATGAAGCCTTATGCCCTAGTTCTGCTAAATGAATAAGCAGCAACATGGTGCCCGCCTTGCAAGCAACTTCAGAATCTGCAGCTAGAAGTAGATCGTCAACATACTGCAACAATGTGCAGGTGGAAGGCAACTTAAGCGTATCAAGTTGTTCCTTCAACGCTCTACTATAAATGCTCGGACTCTCAGTGTACCCTTGTGGCACACGAGTAAATGTAAACGAGCGCTCGCTAGGGTGAACACAAACAAATATCTACTGACAACATGTACAGGGATACTGAAGAAGGCATTCTTCAACACTAAAATGAGTAGCTGAGGATGGAATCATTGTCAATATTGTAGTAACATCAGGTACAATCGGAAACTGTCGGGCAACAACCCTATTAATGGCGCGTAAATCAATAATGAAACAAAAAGGAATTGCATTATCCCCTTTCTTATATACTGGTAGGATCTGACTATTACATACACTCCCTGCAATTTCCTCAATCACTCCTTAATGTACAAAATCAGAAACAATAATCTTCAAAGCTTGTTCACCATCAACCGAAAATTTTATTGCAGAATACGCTGTAATTTAACACCTGGTTTCAATATAATTGTAACTGGTTCAATTTGCAAAATACCTACATCATTTTCATTGACTGCCCATAGACATGTCAGGACTTTATTCAATTCAGGTGGTAAAGGTCTAGACAAAAATTGTGAAACGGATGTTTGTTGAGGCGAAATCGCTAAATTCACGCCATCCAGAGAACAGTAAATTACAGCATTCAATTCTTTCAACAAATGGAACCCCAACACATTTTCCCCACAATTTGTCATCAAAAGAAATTGACACAAATCAGTAAATTACCCCAGTAAAATTGGTACCGGCTGAGAGACCGGACTAACCACTGGCATACCAGAGAACCCTACAGAAATTATGTTCTGCCCTGATAGTGGAATATCTGGAACCCGTGAAGGATCAATAGAACACTTATGTGCTCCTGTATCTATCAAAAATAGATGCATGCTATTCCCCACCTGCATCTCAACGTAGAGCCCTTCCTGATCAACGGGAATAGGTACTTGTTCCAGACTCTGCTACGAGTTGTCCTAGCGGAATAGTATATCATCAAATGCAAGATCATCCAAAAAATAGACAGTCAAAGGATTATCGAAAATGTTCCCACTATTAACACTGTTTTTGTTATGCTCACCTGGTATCCACGGGGGCGCCACATGATACTGGATGGAGGTATAAGCGCTATCCCAGACCCCTCTTTGCTTGGTTATGTGCCAGACATTGGGTAGCGCCTTAGGCTTTTGTGCGTTGAACTCTCCGTCCTGCATCTCTGTGCAGGGGCGCTTGGTTGGTGCGGGCGTTCCGTGGACCTAGTTGCTTATCTGGTTTGTGTGCCCTTATGTCGGGTCCAGATCGGCTGTGACTCTGCTTGCTGTCTTCCAGGTGAGTTGTAATGTCTTTTCAGTCTTTATTCTGTCTCTTCTTTCCTTCCGTTTTCTCTGTCTTCTCGGTGTCTTGCTCCACTACCCTATCCCCTAACAATGTCTTTTTGTTTTCACAGGGATGGTTGCGATCTCAGAGTTTCTGCGCCGATGGCGAAGACCACGGTGAGTTATTGATGCGCGGAATGCTGCACTGTTTATTGGTGTTAATTGCTAACCTGTGTTCTCTGCTCTTCTTTGTACAGGTTACAGTGATGTTCCAGAGTGATGAGCTATCGAAGCGCTGCTTGCCCAGGTAAGTGCTTTGTAATGCTGACCTTGTTCCTTCTCCCTTGCAGGTTGCGGTGAAATCCAGAGATGGGCAAGGTCAGAGAAGCACAGGGCGCTGCCAGGAAGGACTCACTGCTTGCCCAGGTAAGAATTGTTATTAATGGTGTCCTTGTTTCTTAACCTTTGCAGGTTGCGGCGAACTCCGGAGATGGGCGAGGTAAGCAAAGCACAGGATGGATTGAAGGCTGGTTACTTCACAGGTAAGTGTTCTTGCTCACTAATGCTCTTCTTGTTCTTGCAGGTTATTAATGGAATCCGGATCTAGGACTTCAGGATCAGGCCACCGGAGAAGCAGATGAGCAGGAGCTGGACACCACGAGCGTTACGCTACAGGAGTGCAGAATAACGCGAAGCGTGTTCTGCTGTTTGGGTGTGGTTTAAATAGCCTAGGTAAAGTAGTTCCAGGCCAAGTAGTTCCAGGCCCAGCCACACCCAGAACACTAGACCGCATGGCTTGGTTCTAAAGAACTGAACTGTGTAATAGGCCTCCATGTTGGATTAAGGTCCAAAACTGGTATTGCTTTATTCCTGATAATGAGCCTGGCGCCAAAGGCACCAGGACTGACTCCATGTATGTTTCTGATGGAGTTTTAAGACCCTTGGGGCCGGTGTGACGGGCTTTAGCCCCACTGCTGCCAGGGGGCTGTTATACCTGAGGGGGTCAGGGGCATGGATCGCGACAATGTTGCTGACTATCCTGTGAAGATGATTGTTGATTCTGAGCGAACTGACTTCTACCAGGACCCCCTATCCCAGGACGGCCTCTGGATCGTCTACCCATGCTACCATATGTGCTATTTGATCGCTGCAAAAGGATCGGGCATTATGCTCACCAATGACCTTCCTGTCTACAATATGCACATTGGTTCATATGTAGAGGACCCAGTTGTGGGTTCTTTTCTACTTTCTCCTTTTCGGTTTTAACCCTATTCTCATAGTACTTGTCCGGCGTCTTCAATCCTATCTGGCGCAGAAGCAGCACGAACACCTGCCTCCCCGTAAGGTCTTGGCACCTGGACCCAATTGGAAACACAGGCCACCGCGACCCGCCGGGGAAAGAGGGTTAGGGTACGTAGAGTGGATGGGTAGAGGGTTGTAGGATCACTGGGAAAAGGTTTAGGGAGAGGTTATGGATGGGTATAGGTATATTGGGAAAGATGCTCCTCAGCTCCTGCCACCTTCTCCACTGATGGTTCTTGTGGTGTGTTCACCGCCCACTCATTCCATTCACAGCAGTCACACCTTTGCCCAGTAGATGGAAGCCTTTTTGGTGGAGCTTGAAACCACACCTTAGGAGCTTTTTCTTGGAGCTCTAACCACCAACTGCTTCACCAGGGTAGGGTTTAGTATGAGCCTTACTCCCATCTGCATTCCTTCATGCAGTTACAGAAGGCGCATGCTAAAGTGCTCGATTGTACAACATTAGTATCATTACATAGCACCTTGTGTCATTACATAGCACCTTGTAGCAAGACAATGTACACTTAGATTAAGAACCAGAATTGCACTTAGCTGCGGATCGTAGTCGTGTTCTCCTTAGCACGGCTCAGGAAGTCCCCGAATGTTCTGTAGCGAATTCCGCTGGAAAATAGCAAAGAACAATAAGCATGTGCTGGGCCAGACACGTTCTTATACTACACTTGTACCCCAAACAATTGGGCAAACGGGACCCGCTGACGTGCTCGAATCGGGTCGTCTTAACCCGAGGCTCCGCACGCGTGCCTCCTGCCCTGCCCCGTTGGAGGATCGGAAATAGTTTGTTTCGGGTTTCCTCACCCAGAACGTAGCATGGGCGTTCTAGCGCTCAGTCAGTCCCCCATATGCACTCTGCATGCGGGTTAATGTACTGCCATACATTGCGGTCTGCACCACCCAAATACTATGTCTGCATGCAGCGCGACTTCAGCCGCTTTGTTAGTCTTTCTCTCCGCACACGGAATACAATCTAAAGCACTTATCTGAAAGCTGACGCGGGGCCTGTGAAGGTTTCAGGCAGGCAGATTGCCCCGCGTAGGCTTGCCCTGGACGGAGCTCTGGAAAACACGTCCGTTCTCCTCTGCAGCCGGAATAGCAAGCGGGGAAGCGTGGGGGCGGCTTGCGCATGCGCTGTTTGTTGGGCACGGCTCGTGTGTGAGTCTTTTCCTCCCGGCAGGCTTGTGAAGCACACAGCCTGCTGGGAAATGTAGTTTCTTGATGGTTCTGAAGCCTTGCATGCTCTGCCTGCAATATGGATGAAAAATCCTCCTTATGTACTGTACATAGGGTTGTGACAAGGGTTTCACAGGGTTTTGGTAACTGTGGGACACTAGTTTTCCACTGGAAGTGCTGCCAATTTGGCCAGCCCTGACAGTACTCCCCCTCCCTCTCTCAGGCCCAGGTTTAGAAGGGTACATACGATGAAATTGACGAAGGAGCCGAGGAGCATGTAGGTGGGATGCTGGTTCCCAGGATTGTTCCTCCGGGCCATACCCTTTCCAATCTATCAGGTACCAAAGCTTATTGTGTTTTACATGTGAGTCCAGAATTGTCTTAATCTCATACTCTGGGTTACCTTCAACCATTAGAGGCGGGGGTTTTCTGGGTTTCAGGGATGAGGGGGCTGCTTTTAGTAGGGATACATCGGGACGTATACGCATATGTTTTGGTAGTGTTAAACGTACTGCCACTGGACTCGTTATTTTTTCAATTGGATATGGGCCAATGAACCTTGGTTGGAGTTTTTTGGGGCCTTGGAGGTGTAAATTTTCGCGTGGATAGCCAGACTGTGTCCCCAATGTGGTATGATGGGCTCGGTCTGCGATTTTTGTCTGCGTATTTCTTATAACTTTGTTTTGCTGAGGACATGTTGTTTTGTATGACTTGCCAACTACTGATGATTTGTTTCCTTCGTTCTTCTGCAGCTGGCGCCATTGGGGCTAGTTCAGGTATAGGTTGAAACCGTGGGTGAAATCGGTATGTGCCATCAAAAGGGGTTACCTTGGTTGATGCGTGAACTGCATTGTTATAGGCAAATTCGGCTAGCCAAATTACTTCGGCCCAAGATTTTCCTTGACTGTGTATCAGGCATCGCAAGTACTGCTCCAATGTTTGATTCAGGCGCTTGGTTTGACCATCCGTTTCGGGATGATAACTCGTAGACAGACGCATTTCAATTCCTACTGCTTTACAGAAGGCATCCCAGAAGTGAGCAGTGAATCGTGGGCCCCTATCCGATATTATTCCTTGAGGTATACCATGAAGTCGTACTATATTTTTCAAAAACAACTCGGTGAGGCTGCTAGCAGAGGGCGTGCCTGTACATGGTATAAAGTGTCCCATTTTAGTTAAATAGTCTATGACCACCAGAATTGACGTGAACCCTAAGCTTTTAGGAAGTTTAACGATGAGGTCTAATGAAATTGTGTGCCAAGGTCTCGATGGTGTTGGTAAGGGTTGACGCAAGCCTGCGGGTCGTCGTTGATCAGCTTTATTACGTAGACAATTCTCACATTGGATTGACGTAAGTAAGCTCGCACATCTCGGGTCATGTGAGGCCACCAGAAATGTCTGTGAAGCAATTCAAGTGTTTTAGTTGCTCCAGAATGCCCCACAAAAGGCGAATCATGACACCACCGAAGAGCCTTTTTTCGTAATTGGGTGGTTGGTAGATAAACACAATCTTTGTAGAATGGTAGTCCTTCTTTTACAGTTTGGTCTGTGCTTTGTGTTTGTCAATGCAAGCAAGGAGATAAGGGTCTCGACCCTCTCTCCCGAACCACAGAAGCCGAATAGATTCGACCCTCCCACCTTGGTTAGCACGGGCGCCTGAACTAGTAACACAAGGAGCCACGTGGCAGCCAATGGGGGGAAGAAGGAGTTAGGGAAAGGGGGTGGAATGACAAAGGAAAGGAGGGGGAAACACAACATACAACTTATAACAATAACTCCAAATAAGTACGCTGAAAGCTATACAATAACTCCTGCACCTGACCTGTCCTAACCTGACCTCCAGAATGTCTTTTGAACCCCTTCAAACTGTATATGCATATTCATAGTATCTTTTCATAAGCAAGAACACATAACCTGACTTTAAACACAACGTAAATGGTGTTAGAAACTCAAACGTAATGAACACAAACATTTAGCAACAATTATGCTCCAAACAGACTTTAGCACATAAAGCATGATAGCACACACTGGGATGAAGCACATTGGACTCATGGCCCCATAATCACAATGAAGCCACGAACAAATGCTGCACAGGAAATACATGCAACAAACAAAACACAGTGTCCTTATTCTCATATGCTTAGGCATTAATTCCTGGTTTTTAGTGAAACACTTGATATTCCTGAACAAAGTAATTCAGCCTGCTTTGTATCAAAGGGTTCCCGTGTACCCTCACACGCACACATAACTAATGACTTTGAAAGTTTCGTAGCCATAAAATAGAACACCATGGAAAATGTACTTAGCTGATGGCCCGGGCGCCTCACGAGGACACCCGAGCCCTGAAGACTGTTGCTTCCAACGCACGTCCAAGCCGCTTGTAAATCACCACTGCGGCCCCGGATGCATGCTTATCTTGATCCTGGAATCCGTGCTTCCGCCCAACAGTCCTCCGGCGTCCGAGAAAATAACCTGGCTCACAAACTCTCCACACAGCCGCCCGTGCACATAATCATTAATTATCTGCCCCAAGGCACAGGCGGTTGGAGATTTATTCCTTCCTAATTGCCAGCTGCTGCATCGCGTGAAAACCCCGGACTACTGAATTCCCTAGACATGCTGGGAAACGTAGTTTATTCCCAGAACAGCCTATTTTCTGGCTGTAACGCACTGTTTCTTGCCCCAAACAACTGTTTTTCTGACAGTACCCCCTCTCAGGGCCCTTTCAAAGTCTTGCTTTCTCTGGATGATGCAGATGAAATTGACGCACCAAACGAGGTGCATGAACCGCAGTAGCTAGTTCCCATGAACAATCCTCAGGTCCATATCCCACCCATTGGATAAGATACCATAATTTCTTCTGTCTGCGCCTGGAGTCCAGTATTTTCTGCACCTCGTATTCCGATTGCCCTTCCTTGATGATTGCTGGGGGTTTCTGTGCTCGCGTCCCGGAAGCTGCGGGTTTAAGCAGACACATGGAATACTGGATGGATCTTCAATGATTGCGGCAATTGTAGTTTAACCGCCACCTTAGATATACATTTAATCACCTCATATGGTCCAATAAACTTAGGTGCAAATTTTCGAGGACCTCTTAAAAGCAGATTGTGAGTAGACAACCATACTCTATCCCCCACCTTGTATTGAGGAGCCTCTCTCCTTTTCTTGTCTGCATGTTTTTTATACTGTTCCTTAGCCTGTTCTAAATTGGCTTTTGCCGTCTGTCTGATGTTCAGAAGTAACTGTTTTCTTTCCTGTAGTGTGGGAATAGTCTCAACATCAGGTAAATATTCAGGTATCATATTTTGCACTTGGCCATACAAACATTCATTCGGAGCCATACCCAATGATGCGTGTTCGGTATTATTATACGTGAATTCCGCCAACCATAAGGATTGTACCCAAGAATCACGACCATCGTGTAAATAACAGCGCAGATATTGCTCCAGCGTCTGATTGACTCTCTCAGTTTGTCCAAGCGTCTGTGGGTGATAGCTGGTGGACAAGGCACAATCAATTCCTAGCATCAGACAGAATGCACGCCAAAATTTAGAAGTGAATTGAGGACCTCGGTCCGATACAATCTTCTGAGGTAACCTATGTAACCGAACCACATGCTGCAAGAACAATTCAGCCAATCTTCCCGCTCCTGGAATACCTTTACAAGGCACAAAATGAGCTTGCTTTGATAAATAGTCCACCACCACCCATATGGTATCATACTGATCATCTGGAGGTAAATCAGTAATGAAATCCATGGATAAATGTGTCCACATTTTCTCAGGTGTTTGTAAAGGTTGGAGCAGCCCTGCTTTCTTTGTATGGTCTGCCTTACTAAGTACACAGGTTTCACACTCTTGGATATATTTCATAGTGTCCTGTCTCAATCCTGGCCAACAAAAGTACTTTTCTAGCATACTCTGTGTCTTTTTACTTCCTGAATGTCCTGCCAAAGGAGAATCGTGACACCAATGCAACGCTTTCTTTTGTAAAGTAAGTGTGGGTAAATGCAATGTACCAGCATAATACGGAAGACCATTGCGAAAAGTTTCTAATGGATTCTCCTTTCCCCATTGCACTTTTTCGGGTTTCCGCATTTCCTGTTTCACTTGTCTCAATAACTGTGTCATAACCGCTCCCACCACTCTTTCCACTGGAATGATGGTTTTAGTTTCAGTTATAGTATTTTCTAGATTTTGCTGCCTAGACAAAGCATCTGCTTTCCCATTCTTTGTTCCTGGTCTAAAAGTTACCAAGAAATCAAATTCATTAAAGTATTGTGACCACCGTAATTGCCTGGGGCTCAGAGTATTGGCAGTCTTGAAATACTGTAGGTTCTTATGGTCAGTGACAACCACCACCTGATGTTTGGCCCCTAGCAAGTAATGTCGCCACTCCAAAAAGGCTGCTCGAATGGCCAATAGTTCTTTATCAGTAATGGAATAGTTTTGTTCACAATTAGTAAGCTTACGAGAATAGAAAGCTACTGGATGTGACACCCCTGCTTCATCCCGTTGCGACAACACTGCCCCAACTGCAAGATTGGATGCATCTGTTTCCACTTGAAAAGGATTCTCCGGATTCGGATGTCTCAGTACCGGAGCTGAGGTAAACGCCTTCTTCAGTTCTTGAAAGGCTATTTCTCCCTCAGAATTCCAACAAAACCTAGTGGCCTTCTTTAATAATTTCGTAGTGGGTGTAACAATTTGTGAAAAATTAGAAATAAATCTTCTGTAAAAATTAGCAAAACCCCAAAAAGACTGAATGTCCTTGATACATTGAGGCGCTGGCCATTCAGTAACTGCTTGAACTTTTTTCTTGTCCATCACTATACCACAAGGGGTCAAAATGAAACCAAGGAATTCTACTTGAGTGGTATGAAAGGCACATTTTTCTAGTTTAACATACAACTGATAATCTTGTAACCGTTCCAACACTGCTCTAACATGACCAATGTGTAACTCTTCAGTAGTTGAGTAAATTAGAATGTCATCTATATATACAATGACAAACACATCCAGGAACTCACTCAACACCTCCTGCATAAAGTATTGAAACGCTGCAGGGGCATTACATAGGCCGAAGGGCATGACAAGGTACTCGAACAAACCAAACTTAGTTCTGAAGGCCGTTTTCCACTCATCTCCCTCTTTCACCCGGATCAAATGGTAAGCTCCTCTCAAATCTAGTTTAGTGTACACCACTGCTGTTTTTACCTGATCTAACAACACAGAAATCAAAGGCAAAGGATATCTGTTCTTTACTGTCACCTTATTCAATGCTCGGTAATCAATACATGTCCTTAGAGTTCCCTCTTTCTTAGGGACAAAGAATAAAGGAGACGAGACAGGTGAAGTAGAGTGTCTAATAAACCCCTTCTTTAACATTTCATCCAAATATTCCCTTAAATATTGGTTTTCTGTTTCCGTCAAAGCATAGATTCTGCTACAAGGTAACTTGGCCCCTGGCTCCAATTCAATTACACAATCATATGATCTATGGGGTGGTAACCTGTCCACTCCCCCTTTATCAAATACCATAGACAAATCTTGGTACTGTGCTGGAATATTTTTCACCACAGCTCCCACCTTGTGTGGTTCAGCCACTTGTTCCGCCAGCAACAATGCGGGGCCCATCTCCTCCTCCATGTGACTGCACACCCTGAATCTTCAAAATTCACCTCGTGTTTAACCCAATCAATCCTAGGATCGTGTTTCATTAACCAAGGCATGCCCAAAATGAGTCCAAACTGAGGTGCCACTATCAAATCAAACACGATTGTCTCAGAATGCCCCGACCCACACTTCATGGTAATAGGCTGAGTCTGCTGACAAATAGGTCCAGAAATTAAGGGTGACCCATCCACTGATTGCACCCCCTCCACCTGTGATTTTTCTCTTAAGGGTAAACATAACCTCTTGGCCAACCCAATATCAATGAAATTACCAGCGGCTCCTGAGTCAACCATGGCTGATACTATCTGTTTGTTACAGGCAAAAAATAAAGTCACTAGAATATACACATGAGACTTCCTGTTTCCTGTCGTGTTAGCTATCCAATTGGGGAACCTAGTTTCCTTCGGGTCTGTCACCTTAGTTCCCTCTAAGGCCGGCCCAATCCTTTTCCCGTCTCCCCTTTACCTTGTTCACCACTTACTCCTTTCTTGGGAGTGTTCGGGCATGTCCTAATATAGTGTCCTGGTTGCCCACAATACAAACACAAATTGTTCGCCTTGCGTTGTTCCTTTTCTGCTGTTGACAAGGGCCCTCTCACTTCAACAATCTGCATGGGTTCTTCTATACTCCTATTGCCTCTTCCCCGATCCAGTCGGGCGAAGGGTGTTACTTCGGGTTTTTTCTTGTCTCCTTTGCGCTCATTGATACGATGATCTAGTCTTAAAGCTAAATCAATCATGGCCGTACAAGTAGTCGGTTGAGGTTCCACTTGCGCAATGGCATCCTTCAATTCTTCCTTTAACCCTTGATAAAATAACACAGTGTGCTTATTCTCAGGCCAATCTGTTTCAATAACTAATCTATTAAATTGGGTAACATATGACACTAAGTCGCGCAGTCCTTGTCTTAAAGCCAACAACTCTTTATCTTGTGCCAGAGAAACTTCTCGGCGGTCAAACAACCTTCCAAATTCTCCCAAGAAATCATCCCAATTGTATAATAAAGGATCATCCTTCTGTACTAAAGGCATTGCCCAAGCTGCCGCATCTCCAGTTAGATATGAAATGACGAATGCTGTTCTAGCCTGTATGGTCTCAAAGGCTGTGGGTTTACATAAAAAATGTAAGCGGCACTGGGTTAAAAAGGTCATATATTTCCTGGGATCCCCTGTGAATCTTTCGGGTGCCGCTAAGGGCACACTACTGGGTGGTTGCACTATCACCGTGGCAGGGGCTCTATTTGTAGGAGCACCTGTAGATGGTCCTGTCCCGTCCAACGGGATACCCTGCGCGACCAGACCCTGCACCTGAACCTTTAATGTGTTTGATTCTTGCCTGGCTTGTACTAACTCCACTTGAATATCTTGTAGTGCTTTTAGCACATCTGCTAACGAAGGAGTATTCGTCTCCATTTGGCCTGGGTGGTTCTATTATCCCGAAATCGGGGGCAGATAATTCTGTCAATGCAAGCAAAGGGATAAGGGTCTCGACCCTCTCTCCCGAACCACAGAAGCCGAATAGATTCGACCCTCCCACCTTGGGTAGCACGGGCGCCTGAACTAGTAACACAAGGAGCCACGTGGCAGCCAATGGGGGGAAGAAGGAGTTAGGGAAAGGGGGTGGAATGACAAAGGAAAGGAGGGGGAAACACAACATACAAATAACTCCAAATAAGTACGCTGAAAGCTATACAATAACTCCTGCACCTGACCTGTCCTAACCTGACCTCCAGAATGTCTTTTGAACCCCTTCAAACTGTATATGCATATTCATAGTATCTTTTCATAAACAAGAACACATAACCTGACTTTAAACACAACGTAAATGGTGTTAGAAACTCAAACGTAATGAACACAAACATTTAGGAACAATTATGCTCCAAACAGACTTTAGCACATAAAGCATGATAGCACACACTGGGATGAAGCACATTGAACTCATGGCCCCATAATCACAATGAAGCCACAAACAAATGCTGCACAGGAAATACATGCAACAAACAAAACACAGTGTCCTTATTCTCATATGCTTAGGCATTAATTCCTGGTTTTTAGTGAAACACTTGATATTCCTGAACAAAGTAATTCAGCCTGCTTTGTATCAAAGTGTTCCCGTGTACCCTCACATGCACACATAACTAATGACGTCGAAAGTTTCGTAGCCATAAAATAGAACACCATGGAAAATGCACTTAGCTGATGGCCCGGGCGCCTCACGAGGACACCCGAGCCCTGAAGACTGTTGCTTCCAACTCACGTCCAAGCCGCTTGTAAATCACCACCGCGGCCCGGGATGCATGCCTATCTTGATCCTGAAATCCGTGCTTCCGCCCAACAGTCCTCCGGCGTCCGAGAAAATAACCTGGCTCACAAACTCTCCACACAGCCGCGCGTGCACATAATCATTAATTATCTGCCCCAAGGCACGGGCGGTTGGAGATTTATTCCTTCCTAATTGCCAGCTGCTGCATCGCGCGATAACCCCGGACTACTGAATTCCCTAGACATGCTGGGAAACATAGTTTATTCCCAGAACAGCCTATTTTCTGGCTGTAACGCGCTCTTTCTTGCCCCAAACAACTGTTTTTCTGACAGTGTTCTCCATTGTTCTAGTTCTTGCGCGGTCATAGCCTCTTGGATGTCTTGGAACATATCATCCACTATAATACTTCCGATTATCCGTGCTGGGTCTACAATGGGTTTTGTTTCTGTTGGATTTTCAGCCAGAGTCTGTGATGAATCTGGATACCTGGACATGATGTCTGCTTTTTCTATTGTCCGCACCAGCCGATATGTAACTACGAAGTTGAAATTCGGCGTAGTACATCGCCCATCTCAATTGCTGTGGGCTTAACGCTCCGGCCGACTTTAGAAATTGTAAATTTCGGTGATCAGTGTAGATGGTAATGGTATGCCTAGCCCCCATTAGGTAGTGTCTCCATTCACTGAACGTGGTCTTGATTGCCAATAATTCTCGCTCGGCAATTATGTAATTTTGTTCCGCTGGTAGTAGGGTTCTTGAGTAATAAGCTACAGGATGTAGTTGCCCATGATCGTCACGCTGCAACAGAACTGCCCCAATAGCATAACTCGATGCATCAGTCTCTACGATGAAGGGCTTAGCAGGATCAGGGTGCAAAAGCACTGGGGCAGTGGTAAAAGCCTTTTTAAGTGCTTGAAAACTTTTTTCAGCTGCTGAGTCCCAGTGGAATACCACTCCTTTCTTGAGAAGGCGAGTGATGGGATACATCATTTGAGCGAAACCATCTATAAAACGCCTGTAAAAATTGGCGAATCCTAACACGGTTTGGATTTCCTTGACTGAGCTGGGGGATCGCCAATCTATCATGGCCTGTACCTTTCGCTTGTCCATGGTGACTCCTTGAGGGGATAGAATAAATCCTAGGAATTCTACAGTTGACTTATGAAACTAACATTTCTCAAGCTTTGCATATAGTTGATGTTCTCTTAGTCTTCCCAAAACCGCTCGTACATGCTTTCGACGCTCCTCCATAGTTAGCGAATGTATCAATATATCGTTGATATATGAGACTGCGAAAACATCCAGGTACCCTCGCAGGACCTCGTCCAGGAAGTGTTGGAACGCCACTGGGGCATTGCAAAGTCCAAACGGCATTACTTGCTACTCATACAGACCAAATTTGGTCCGAAACGCGGTCTTCCATTCGTCTCCTTCTCTTACGCAGACTAGATGGTATGCTCCGCGTAAGTCCAATTTCGTATACACCGTGGACCCTCTCACTTGATCCAGCAGTACCGGTATCAAAGGTAACGGGTAACGATTCTTGATAGTTATCCGTTTTATTGCTCTGTAGTCTATACAAGTGCGTAAATCTCCTGTCTTTTTAGGGACGAAGAATAACGGAGAAGAGACTGGCTAAGTTGAATGCCTTATAAATCCGTTTTTCAGATTGGTGTCAATGTAAGTCCTGAGGTGTTCATTTTCTTCCTCCGTGAGCGCGTAGATTCTACTACATGGTAGCGCGGTTCCTTCTTCCAAATCGATGCAGCAGTCGAAAGATCTGTGTGGTGGTAGAGTTTCTGCCGCGGCTTTACTGAAGACATCCCTGAACTCGGTATACTCTTCGGGTAGTGCCATATCTGTACCCCCAATACTCTGTGTGATACATGGTTTCAAACAGTGTTCTTCGCAAAAGCCTGATGAGAATTGAACTAAACCTGAAGCCCAGTTTATTCTGGGATTATGTGTGCGCAACCAAGGCAGGCCTAAAATGAATCCAAAATGCGGGGCAGCTATGACATCAAACCGTAAATGCTCTTGATGCTGATCCCCGCAGGTCAACCATAGGTCTTGTGTCTGTTGCGTGATGGGTCCTGAAGACAACGGAGATCCGTCTACTGCCTTTACTTCTTCTTCTGGCCTCTTCTTAACTAGTGGGAGTCCTAGCCTCTGTGCTAATTGCGTATCAACAAAGTTTCCCGTAGCACCTGAATCGACCATGAGCGTTACTGGGACCTGTTCGTCCTGTCAATGCAACTGTCCCTTCAACAGAACATGCATTGCTTGTCCATGAAATGTGTTAGCCAAGCTCTTTGGGGTGTCTTCTACTAAGCTCGCCTGGGCCACCCTCACTGGCGAACGGTGGCGTTTCACGGTTGACTTCCTTTCGGCTTTGTGGAACACTCTCTCTCGAAATGCCCTGCTTTACCGCAGTATATGCAGAGCTTTTCTCGTCTTCTCTTGTCCTTCTCTTCCTTGGACAGTGATCCCCGTATCGTTCCAATTTGCATAGGTTCTTCAGAGCCCGCACTCCTTTCGCAGGGCTTACTGGGTTTTTGCTGATCTAAACGTATCTTTGGTTTGGCATCCCACCTTCTTCTCTCCTGACGTCGGTCGCTTTGGCGCTGGTCCAAACGCAATGCTAAATCGATCATACCAGAGCAATCGTTTGGCTGTGAATCTACTTGCGCAATCAAATCCTTTAGGTCTTCCCGCAGGCCTTGATAGAAAAGCGCCATTCTTTTATCCTGAGGCCAGTCCGTTTCTACGGCCAATCTATTGAAAGAGGTCACATAAGTGACCAGCTCCTTACTTCCCTGTCCTAGTGTTAACAATTCCCTGTCTCTCTTTAGAGAGGCTGAACGCCGATTAAATATCCGACCAAACTCTTCTAAAATGTCATCCCAAGAATATAAAAGAGCATCATCCTTGCGAACCAAGGGCGTAGCCCATGAAGCTGCATCCCCACTTAGATACAATATTACAATGGTAAGAAAATGCAGCTGGCATTGCATGATGAATTGGTTGTACCTTTGAGGGTCACCCTGGTACCGCTCAGGGGCAGCCAAAGGAAGTCGGGGTTCACTGGACACTTGTACCTGGACAGGAGTCAGAGGTTCGCGGGGTAATGGGGTTGCCTGGGCTTGACTCTGGACAGTTAGGGCCTGGACCTGCCCTGCTAGAGTTAAATAATCTTGCCTGGTTGCTGCAAGCTCTTGTTTGAGCTCCTGTAATAAACCCAACACCTCTGCCATGGTTGGTCGTGCTGCCCGGGCGCCTAAATATACATGGGCTTGCTATTCTGTCAGGCGTCTTCAATCCTATCTGGTGCAGAGGCAGCACGAACACCTGCCTCCCCGTAAGGTCTTGGCACCTGGACCCAATTGGAAACACAGGCCAGCGCGACCCACCGGGGAAAGAGGGTTTGGGTACGTAGAGTGGATGGGTAGAGGGTTGTAGGATCACCGGGAAAATGTTTAGGGAGAGGTTATGGATGGGGATATTGGGAAAGATGCTCCTCAGCTCCTGACGCCTTCTCCACTGGTAGTTCTTGTGGTGTGTTCACCGCCCACTCATTCCATTCACAGCAGTCACACCTTTGCCCAGTAGTTGGAAGCCTTTTTTGGTGGAGCTTGAAACCACACCTTAGGAGCTTTTGTTTGGAGCTCTAACCACCAACTGCTTTACCAGGGTAGGGTTTAGTATGAACCTTACTCCCCACTGCATTCCTTCATGCAGTTACAGAAGGCGCATGCTTAAGTGCTCGATTGTACAATCTTAGTATCATTACATAGCACCTTGTAGCAAGACAATTTACACTTAGATTAAGAACCAGAATTGCACTTATCTGCGGATCGTAGTCGTGTTCTCCTTAGAACGGCTCAGGAAGTCCCTGAATGTTCTGTAGCGAATTCCGCTGGAAAATAGCAAAGAACAATAAGCGTGTGCTGGGCCAGACACGTTCTTATACTACACTTGTACCCCAAACAATTGGGCAATCGGGACCCGCTGACGTGCTCGAGTCGGGTTGTCTTCACCTGAGGCTCCGCATGCGTGCCTCCTGCCCTGCCCCGTTGGAGGATCAGAAATGGTTAGTTTCGGGTTTCCTCAACCGGAACGTAGCCTGGGCGTTCTAGTGCTCAGTCAGTCCCCCCTATGCACTCTGCATGCGGGTTAATGTACTGCCATACGTTGCAGTCTACACCGCCCAAATACTATGTCTGCATCCACCGCGACTTCAGCCGCTTCGTTAGTCTTTCTCTCCGCACACGGAACAATCTAAAGCACATATCTGAAAGCTGATGCGGGGCCTGTGAAGGTTTCAGGCGGGTGGATTGCCCGGGTAGGCTTTCCCTGGACGGAGCTCTGGGAAACATGTCCTTTGTCCTCTGCAGCCGGAATAGCAAGCGGGGAAGCGTGAGCGTGGCTTGCGCATGTGCTGTTTGTTGGCTCGCGTGTGAGTCTTTTCCTCCCGGCAGGCTTGTGAAGCACATGGCCTGCTGGGAAATGTAGTTTATTGACAGTTCTGAAGCCCTGCATGATCTGCCTGCAATATGGATGAAAAATCATCCTTATGTACTGTACATAGGGTTGTGACAAGGGTTTCACAGGGTTTTGGTAACTGTGGGACACTAGTTTTCCACCTGAAGTGCTTCCAATTTTCCCAGCCCTGACAGTACTGAGCCATATGTAATACTTCAGACTGTGATTTCGCTTGCCAAGAGCTTTCAGAAGTCATAATTTGTGATTGAATTTCAGCCAGCAATCCACACACAAACTTGTCTACATACAGCCTTTTCCCTGACTCTGTTCTTAAGTCCTGACCACTGAAATCTGCAAACACTTGCTCGAATCGATAAAAAAATTCTGTAGCACCTTCAGACTTCCCTTAGGTGCAAGATGTAAGCTTGTCCCAAACTATTCTTCTCTCTTGAACCAGAGTTTTCAGTTTAGGTACTATTCTGTCTGGCAACATCAGTATCATTTGTGGTGGTTTCTGAACAGTCTGCTGTCATGACCCACAGAATGCGCCCCTTCTGGACTTCCTGGTCCTTATCGCGGCGGGGCTTGCATTCATTGTTTCTCCCAACATGGCCGTATCACATGACACGCCTCGCACCAGCCTTCATGGCGGACATAGTACATCCCATAAATATGCCACGCCCCTGCGCGTCTCAACGCTATCAACAGGTAGTCACTAGACGTGTACTTCGCAGCTTGGCGAACACTTCTGCATTAAAGCAACTTGTTTTGTCTCGCCATTCCGCTACAAAAGAGAGTGTGTTACTGGGTGGTGTCGTAGAAAAGTATGATGGGTCTGCGAAATCCCTTCGTGGATTCCTGGACTCCTGTTTGGTGCATTTTACCTTTAAGCCCTATTATTTTTCAACTTCCAGGGCAAAGGTGGGCTTTATAATCTCACACCTCGCAGGAAATGCATTGATTTGGGCTACTCCCTTAGTCAATTCTGGAGATGCCCTCCTAGATGATTATGATAGATTCATACAGGCTCTCAAAACCATGTTCGACCGCCCAGAACAGGTTTATAGTGCCCAGGAACGCCTACTTGACTTTCAACAAGGATCCCAGGACATGCTAACGTATGTCACAAGATTCAAGCAATTGGCCAAGGAAGCAGATTGGTCCTCAGAAGCATGTTTCACTCTCTTCCGTAGGGGCCTAAACGAGGATATAAAAGATGAATTAGCCAGAGGGGCTCGTCCTAGCTCATTCCAGGCTCTTATGGATTTAGCCATGCAGATAAACTTTCATATCCAGGAAAGAAAGGCAGAGAGAAAAAAGACCAAGATGCCCTTCTAGAAAAGTTCTCTTGAGACTTCAGTAAAGACTGATCCTGTTCCAACCCCTGACACTGACCCAGAACCCATGCAAATAGGAGCCTTCCGTGGACCCATTTCCCCACAAGAAAGGATGAGAAGGATCCACACAGGCTTGTGCATGTATTGTGCATCGGATAAACACCTGGTTAGAGAATGTCCTCTAGCCCCTCCACGGCGTTCGGGAAACGCCAGCTCCCGATCCTAGATGGAGCAAGGTGTCGGGAGAGATATGTTTGCTCCACATCTATTCCATCCTTGAACTCTCCTAGACAGAACAATCTAGTGGTTCTACAAGCCTTCTTATTGTTATCAAAGAAGGAGACCTACCCCATCCTGGCCTTGGTGGATTGTGGGGCTATGGGAGTATTCATTGATCAAGATTGGGTCTTTAAGCACCACATTCCATATGAAGCCCGGTGTGTAATGCAACCTGTGGAGGCAATTGATGGAAGAACCCTCAGTTCAGGACCCATATCCTTGCTGATACCAAGGAAATACAACTTTCAATAGACCATCACCAGGAATTGATCAAGTTTGATATTATCAAATCAGCACTCTACCCCATGGTACTAGGCATGCCCTGGTTGCAGAAACACAATCCATACATCAATTGGACAGCAGGATCCTTGTTTCTTGGTTCAGAGTAGTGTCTGTCTCATTGTTTATCCCCGGATCCCTCCTCGATATCGTCTGAAAGTAATCCAGCAGATCAACAAGAGGCACTCATGGTTTCCAATATCATTCAGGTCCCAAAGGCCTATCAAAGTTATGCTGATGTGTTTTCAACTGCCATAGTTCAGGCTCTACCCCCTCACAGACCTGAAGACTGCGCCATAGACACAGAGCCTTCAGCAGTGATTCCCTTTGGGAGGATGTTTATCCTATCCGAACCTGAAAAAAAAGGCCTCCGAGAATACTTGGATACCAACCTTGAAAATGGCACCATAAAACCATCGAAATCCCCAGCTGGAGCCTCGCTGTTCTTTGTTCCCAAGAAGGACACCAAGGAACTTAGACCTTGCCTCGATTCTCGTGGATTACATCAATGCACCCTCAAGGACCGCTACCCCTTACCCTTGATCTCGGATATCCTGGAAGCGGTGAGAGGTGCTGTAATCTTCACAAAACTGGATCTCAGGGCTGCCTATCATCTGATTCGTATCAAGGAAGGAGACGAATGGAAAACAGCCTTTAGAATACCTTTTGGACACTTCGAATATCTGGTGATGCCCTTTGGACTTGCTAATGCCCCTGCAGTCTTTCAACGATTCATGGATAGGGTGTTCTCTGACATGCTGTTTCTCTTCGTCATTGTCTACCTGGACGATATCTTGATTTACTCCAAGGACCTTTTAAAGCATGAAGAGCATGTAAAGGCAGTCTTACAACGACTACGTGAACACAGACTCCTAGCCAAACCTGAGAAATGCCTGTTTCACGTTACTTCTGTTCATTATCTAGGATTTGTCCTTAGTCCAGAAGGATTTGGTATGGATCATTCGAAGGTAAAGGCCATACTATCTTGGCCAGCTCCCCCTTCCGTAAAACAAGTTCAATCCTTCCTGGGGCTTGCCAATTTCTATCGAAAGTTCATACCCACCTTTTCTGAGATTGTTCAACCGATCATCGCTCTCTTGAAGAAAGACACTCCCTTTCTCTGGTCTGCACCTCAAGACAAGGCTTTCCAATGCCTTAAGAAAGAGTTTACTCAAGCTCCCATTCTAGCCCAACCCGACATTAATCGGCCATTCCTAGTGGAGATGGATGCCTCTAACTACGCCATAGGAGCAGTCTTGAAGCAAGAATTTGAGGACAAGTTGGAACACCCCATTTCTTACCTTTCACGAACCCTGACTCCCAGTGAGACACATTATTCCGTCTTGGAAAAGGAACTGTTAGCCATCCGCCAATGTAACGCTCACCTGGTTCCCACGGGGGCGCTGGTCTAGTCTGGATTGCTGTGGCCTCTTCTAGCGTGATGCGCAGGACCCGGGACACCGATTGAACAGGACCTCCAAATCGTGCTTGCCTGGCCCGTAGGAATATCCTTCTGCAGATGAGAAAGGGGTTAACAGTCTGCAGAATAGTGTGCTAGCTCCCCCCTTTCCCCCTTCGTTCCTCTCCAACTTCCTCCAAACCCCGGTTTAAGCTCACCTTATGGTTTGGAAGGATGAACTCTCCATCCTGCTTCTGGTGCAGGGGCGCGCGTTCGTCCAGTTACTTCACTGGTTTTCAGAATGGCGCTGGCAAAATCCACTTGACTTTCCTGAGCGATGCGCCGTAAGCATGAAAGTTCAAAGTTCAAGTGAGGCCCCCTTTATGTTGTCTTTCTAACCTGTGATCTGTCCTTTATTTCAGGTGCAGAATGAAGGCGATGCGTCGAGGGGTTAAACTGCCGAGGTGAGTAGTGATGAGGGCGATCCCTCTAAATGTCCTTATCATTCCCCAGAAATGTCTCTTGTCCTTTCCCCATAGGGGCCGGGGTACGGTACCTGCCAACGGGGCGGCGCCGACCCGAAATGTGGAAGAAAAGCCGGTAAGTATTAGGGCTGTTAATCAGGCTTTCCTTCTGTGTTCCTTCTGCTCACCTTTTGTTTCTTCCTCTCTCCCCTAGGTGCAGAGATGTGGCATCCGATGCTGACAGCCGCGATGGAGCCGGGAGATGTCTCGAGGACAGGTGAGTGAAGCGTGGCGCTGCAGCGAGCAACGCAATGCTTTTAAATGGAAGTCTTTCTTCAGGGATGCTGGCGAGAAGATTCCGGATGCAGGTAAGAAGTTTGAAATAGTCCTTGGTTTTCACCTTTCTCTTCTCTTCCTTCCTTGCAGGTCTTCCAGGTTCGAGGCGGGCGTGGCTGGAGTCCAGGAGCAGGAGCAGACACAGTGAGCGTTAAGCTGCAGAAAGCAGAACAACGCGAAGCATGAGCTGCTGTCTGGGCGTGGCTTAAATAGCCTCCAAAGAAGTCCCAGGTATGTATCCTTCCCCAACTAGTTATGTATCCTTCCCTGGCCACGCCCGAGTGAAAAAATAGTCCCTATGAAAAAATAGTCCCTATGAAAAAATAGTCCCTTTCAGGTCTCAGGGAGGCCTGAAGCGTGCAGCATGGTCTGCATCAGGTAAGTGCACAAAACACCTCCCTTTATGAGCCTGGCGCCTATGGCGCCAGGACTGATGTCCAACATGAGCCTGGCACCAAAGGCACCAGGACTGAGTCCAAAGAGCCCCTATAAGGGGCCGCTGGGCTTTTCCCCGAGGGCATGATGCCTGCTTCCGGGGGTGCTGGGCCTGGCCTGGTGCTCCGGGGGTAGGCATCATGACAGCCAAGCCTTCACAGAATGGCGACATCTACTCCTGGGAGCTAGACATCCAGTCCAGGTTCGCACGGACCATCGAAACCTTCAAGTTCTACAATCCTTGGAGTGTAAGAACAGTCGTCAGGCCCGTTGGGCCTTCTTCTTTGCCCAGTACCAGTTGCACATCAGTCATGTTCCTGGATCACAAAACATAATTGCTGATGCCTTATCTCGACGTCCTGATTACGAAACTATTGAAGATTGGGCCTATCCCAAGCAGTTTCCCCACACGATTTTTGTAGCTCAAGCAGTCAGTCTTTTGGAAGAAGTCTGGATGCAAACCCATGGAATCTGAGAACCAAGGACGGATATTTGTTCAAAGATAACGCTCTAGTCATTCCCACACAGAAACTACAACAAAGGATAATAAACCTCTGCCACGATACCCTCCACTCCAGACATCGTGGCATCACCAACACTCTCTGTCTTATACAAAGACAATTTTGGTGGCCTAGAATGAAGACTGATGTACAACTGTACATCCGAGCCTGCTCTATCTGCAGTCAAAACAAACACGATAACAAGAGACCGGCGGGTTTCCTACTGCAACCTACACTACCGACAAGGCCATGGGAATTCATCGCTACAGACTTCATTGTGCAATTACCACCTTCCAGGGGATACACGACTATCATGGTCACCATTGACTTGTTCACTCATATGGCTCATTTTACACCCCTGTACAAACTACCATCCTCATCAGAACTCGCTGGAATCTTCCTGGAACACATTTTCCGCCTTCATGGACTTCCTTCCAAGATCATATCAGACCGAGGACCTCAATACGTCTCACAATTCTGGAAACATTTCCGTCGCATTCTAGGAATTCAACGTGCTCTTTCATTTGGTTATCACCCACAAACTAACGGAGCTACGGAATGTGTAAATCAGACCCTAGAACAATACCTTTGTTGTTTTGCCACCAAGGTACAGGATGATTGGTCGCTACTTATACCTGTGGCTGAATTCGCCTACAACAATTCCGATCACTCAGCAGTCAAGACAAGCCCCTTCTATTGCAGTCCAGGATTCCACCCGTCAGTTTTATCTTCTGTTCTTCCACATCCTACAACAGTACCTACTGTCGACTACTGGATCGAAACTCTCATCAACATACACAAGGAAGCCAAAGAACATTTAGAAAAGGTCCAAACACACACTAAGCGTTATGCGGATTCCAAGAGAAGACCAGGGCCTTCTTATTCAGTCGGTGACCAAGTCTGGTTGTCCTCGAAACTACTACCACGACATTTACGACCACACAAATTGGCCCCCCGGTACTATGGGCCATTTTCCATAAAAGAAGTCATCAACCCAGTCTCATTCCGGCTCAAGCTACTAGACTCCTGGAAGAAAATTCACCCAGTTTTTCACACTTCTTTATTGAAACCCTACATCCGATCCTCCCGGAAATCCTGCAGACCCAGTCCCGTGGTTGTGGACGACCAACTGGAATATGAAATATCCAGAAAATGCGATTCCAGGTATAAACGGGGTCAACTTCAATACCTGGTTGAGTGGAAAGGATATCCTCCTAATGAAAGAACCTGGGAACCACTTTCTAACCTGAACACCCCTCGATTGGTCCGAAGATATCATCTCATACACCCGGGCAAACCTGCTGGAACGGGTTTTCAAAGAAGGCATGCTGTCATGACCCACAGAACGCACCCCTTCTGGACTTCCTGGTCCTTATTGCGGCGGGGCTTGCATTCATTGTTTCTCCCAACATGGCCGTATCACATGACACGCCTCGCACCAGCCTTCACGGCGGACGTAGTACGTCCTATAAATATGCCGCGGCCCTGCGCGTCTCAACGCTATCAACAGGTAGTGACTAGACGTGTACTTCACAGCTTGGCGAACCCTTCTGTTATCCAAGTTCCTGGACCCTTATTCCCACTCCTTCCACCTTCTCCTTTCCACCCTGTTCCTGGAATCCATGTATCCTTGCGACCGCTTCTTCCTTCCTGGACGTCCTGAACCTGTGAGTATCCTGGAACGCTGAACGCATGCTGGAGTCGGAAGAGACTCGTGCCGGCCTGTACAAAACCCGATCCGCCCACAAGAAGAATCTTCCCGCGGATCCCTGCAAGAAGCAATCTCAGGTGAGACGGGGGAGATTCACGACACCTTCCTTTCTCCATCTATCCATACCAAGTTAACCCATGTGTCACCCATTCCTGCCTGGTCCACTACAGTTCTAATCTGTTTCCACAAATCAGCAGGTAGGTCACAGGAAAAAGTAAATCTATATCACCCAGCATGAAAACTGACACATGCAATACAGATTCAATTTCTTTATAAAATCCTGTTAGATTCTTCCTAATAGCTGGAATCGTTTGTCTAATAGCATTCATTCCTGTCTAGAAAATGGGACATGAACAAATTGTGAGACATAATGTGCTTCAATAGTAGTAGCTGGTGTACCCGTTGCGGCATCAGCTGGAATTTCTACTTTTGGGACAAATGTCGGAGGAACCTCCCTCATCAGCAATTATAAAGTAGGCAAATCTGAACACTTATTAAGCAACAAGGCTAAATCAAGTGACAAAGTAGTCAAAGCAGTATCTGGCGAAAATGCTCTCTTATAAATGACCATGAAATCTGCGGGACAACAAACCCTTCTCTTCATAAACTCATCTTGTGATACTCTACCATCACTTGTAACACTTTCCTTCGCATAGCCGGAGCATACGGACTAAACATGTCATACACTTCAATGGGAGAAATTGAAACATCCAAAATCCATCTATGAGCATCTCTTGTGCAAATATGCATTTCTTCACTCATTGCTTTCAATGAAGGAAGAAATCGCTTCTGCACATATGAGACTTCCAATCTATTGCCATCTATTTCATCATTCAGCTCCCTTTTAATCTCAAATACCTTCTCAACATGCTCATGTACTTTCTCTGAAGTATCCCTTGAGCGAACAAGGACATTCAAGTCCCTCAACCCTTGTGGGACATTCATGTCCGTCATATCACTCCAAATATCAGCCAAATGCGTTCCCATCCCCTCTATCCAAATAGTCTGTTCGGGAATATTTTCTTGGACAGAAATCGCAACTAAAACAGATGATTCTTCACCCTCTTCTATATATTTTTTAGCCCAGGTATACAATTCTCTTTTTCTAGCTTTGGATACTGTGCTACGAGTTACTATTCTTGAATCAGCTCCCGACCCTTCAACCTCTATAAATGGAGCAGAACCACTTGGAAAAGAAAGTTCAGACAAATCGTGTTCAATAGGTAGTGGAGACACTACCGCTGGCGGTGGAGACAGAATTAAGGGAACGACAACTATCGGTAAGGGTGAAGATGCAGAAGGGGGAACAACAGCAAGAACAGAAGCAACAACAGAAAGAGGAGCAACAGCAGGAGGAGGAGCAGCAACGGGAGGAGTGTAACAACAACAGGAGGAGGCGCAACAGCGGGAAGAGGCTAAACAATGCGGAGAGTCACATAAGGAGGTGGCGCAGTGGCAACAGACCTACGTTCATTCAATAGCTTATTAATCAGTTCATCTGAGGTATGAAAATCTGATATATTTTCTGTACTCCAAGTTAAAAAGCCCTATCCATACTTTTGATAGATTCTGACTGTTTCTGTTGATCATCATTTTAAGTATTAAGCATGTGTCTACGTGCATGTTTTTCTTTACTCTTGAGTTGCTGCATAGCTTCCTTTCTCCAATCTTTAACTACATCAAATGCTGCAGGCCTAGCCTTTTCTTCAACAAAATAGACTCTACATACTCTATACGGGTAATTCAAAACTACCATGAGCTGGCCACTGAAGTTCGGAAGCATGTCTAGTTTGTCTGTGCCAAATATCATTAAATACAATACTATTTAGGCCGTTCTTACAGTACTTTAAACAAGCCGGCGACCCAATGTGTGGTGCCGGTTGGCCTCGTCCCAAAGATTGTCTATCTCCGTGGATTTAAAACCCTGAACCAGGAAGACAATTTCCCAGGCATGTCAGATTACTGGTGTTACCTGGCGTCGTTTGTACTCTCGAGAACAAAACTGCCACCAATATCAGGATTCTTAGGAATCGGGGCACGACTCACCTGATTTCAAATTCTAAGGAGGTCCGATCGGATTACAAAGGATCCTCCTGTTTGGCGATTTCGTCAAAGAGCCCGCCTCGATATGGGGAACCTCATCAAGATGCCCTCTCGAACCGCTTGCACGCCGTCCAGGGAGCGGATTGTGCAGTACTGTTGAGGTGTCGCGTCTCATACAAAGTGGCCCCTTCATTCTCCGATACCGGTTCGATAGCCGTGTCTTCTTTTCTGCAAGGTGACATCAATCATGAGGGTCCCTATTCGGGCGCAATCTGAAAGACCAAAGAAATATCGAGGCTTAGTACCACAAAATGAAATACGCCAATCACGGGTTAAAAGATACAAGTATCTTTTTAATTCTGTACAGATTCAAAGGCAAAGTCAGATGGCTTATCTCCTCACAATCTTTGTTGACAGCTTAACTGACTTTTCTCTCAAAGCATTTGTTTACTCTTCCTGTATCTTGGGTCTCGCGTTCCTTGCTAACCAATCAGCTCTTATCTTTTTTTCTCGTGTTTCAAGAAGTCATTGCGAATGCTATTTGTCTTCTCTTTTTTTAGCTAATAAGAATATAAACGCTCATTATTTAAACCTCCAATTGTTTCCTACTTTGTAATTTGTCAATTACCGTAATATTTACTTCAATGTGACACTTTCGGACTAATTGCTGTTTCGAACAATTAATCTGCCGTCTTTACCATCGCAAACAACTCAGCCTCGGTAAAACAACCCTGATCTGATACAAATCACAAATCTGAAAATTAACTATTCAAAGAAGAAATAAAGGGCCTCATTACGGATTGGGCGGTAAGTGGTAAAGTTGGCGTTAATGCTGTTACTGCCAACTTTACAACTATGCCAAATGATACCTTCCCAAAAATGCGCTGGTAACACTGCATGCGGATTTACCACTGACGGAATCACCACCAGCAGTAACTGACAAAAACCAGCGGAATACGAGCCAGAGGAAATTCTGTGTGTAGAATTGCCTTCAAAAAACGAAAACCCATTGCTACCATATTACAAGTTTAAAAACTGTGGATTTACCTAAACAAATCGGAGGTTATTCCACGAAAAACAGCCGTAGGAGACGCCTGCAGCGAAGGGCACCAATCCCACGTGTCCGACCATCCCCATGGACACTGACGGACAGGCAACTAGTCAGCTCATACAGACTGGACTGTTCAACCATAACAAACCTGCTAACCCTGACACAGGCACAACTACAGAGTGCCATTACTATCAGAACATCCACCCACCCCTGCTGAAGCTTGTGTCCTTCCTACATTTCTGCGGCACAGGTGCCTTCCAGCACACAGTAGGGGTATTGCATGGCATGTCTCAGCCTACATTTTCTAAGGTGCTGAACCAAGTTCTGGATGCCCTAATGATGTACTCACCCAAGCACATATCCATGCCCATCCAGGCACAGGTGCATGCAGCAAAGGCAAAGTTCTACAGCATCGCACATTTTCCCAACATAATAGCGGCATTGGACTGCACCCATGTGGCGTTGGTACCACCCCAAACAACTGAATTGCAATCAGAAACAATATCACTCTATGAATGTGCAGATGACCTGTGATGCCGATCTCACCATCAGTCACTATTTTGTCCGATATCCTGGTGCGACACGTGATGCACTTATTCTGCGCAACAGCACCCTGCCTGCATACAGAGAGGCACAGAGGACAGCACACCTGGCTTATGGGTAAGTAACACTCAGACCTGACTGGCAAAAGCATCCACACGCACATGGGGCACATCAGTATCAGTTAAGTGAATGAACCACAAGTACCATAATGCAACTGCAATGACACCCAGAATAGGCCAGGCACCCTGACTGACCCCCACCAGGACACAGACCTGACACGTGATAAATCATGGTTTCCAAACACAAAGGAGTTGAAGGGGGGCACTACGTGTTGTTTCTGTGCGTTAATTAAACCATCGTATTGCACTTGTATTTGTTGATGAAGTTTTAGCCTGGGGCTACCAGTCTATATAGGTCGTATGGCATAAGGACCCAAAAATATAACCAAAGCAAAATAGAGTGAATTGACTCTATTAGGACTGGTGCTCTCAGTTTGCCCTAAAAATAGGGAATGTCCACTTTTGCACTGTGTGTTCGTATTTTCGTGAAGATTCAAATTAGATACTGTACATCATTTTCTTAAAAAATATATTTTTATTTCACATCTACTTGATATGACGTCTCTCCTGAATATTCTACTTCATATTCAATGAGGCCTGGCATAAAGATATTAGCTCGAATTCTATGTACGTTTGCCAATGCATTTCGGTGGTTAAAACCTTTGTCAGGGCCGTACAATTATTTCGTTATGCCCAATTGTTCACTATTTCAAAACAATGAATCAACATAATCATAAAATAATCATTTGACAGTAATTCCAAAAACAAACGCATGTTACCACACATACCCGTTCCAAGGTGTGTTTTAAATGTTCCAACAGCGAAGTGGTGATTAGGAAAAACAGAAAAGAGAAATCTTTATTAGAGATCAGTAATGTGACTCGCATTGCGATCTTCAATTTAACCGTGTGGCAATTAGGTAATTAGTTAAAAGTACCTTATGGTTCAAAGGGCTCTGGGTCCCGTGGGAGAAATGTCCAGTCTGAGTATAGTTAATGTTTGAGAAAATTGATCAGACTAAGGTATATCACTCAACACATTCTAATCTGGAGCGCGAGACAAACTCTTACCGTTACTCAGCAAAATCGCTCCGTGCTGGTCAAACGTGTCTGCAGGGGCGCAAGCGCAAATGACGGGAACACCCAGGTGTCAAAAAATGGTCCTAGAGGAGGACCCGATACTAGGACAAGTTGTCAAAGGTATTAATGTGGGCAGAGGAAGAAACTGAATCAGGGGCCAGATTCGATGTCTTGGGGGGGGGGGGGAAGTCAATAATCTACAAACAAAACGGGAAAGTTACGACATGAATAAATTGTCTGGAAGGGTGGGAGGGAGTCAATACTCAGTAAGCAAGTGTCATGATCCCCAGCCAGTTCTCAGAGTAACCTATGGTTCCTTAAGGGTTAAATCTCGCTCTGGTAGTGGGAGGGGGTCTAGTTACCATTAGATCCTTATAGAAAGACATTGGAAATTCGTGTTCCCTAATGGCCGCCTGGTGGCGCCAACAAGGAACTAACCTTGCAGGTCTAGTCTTTAAGCTACCTCGATACAATTAGCCGTTTCCTGAGGAGACTCGCGCTTCGCGTTGCTGACAGCCCTGCAGTACGGACGCTCACCGCGGTCTCCAAAGAATTCCTGTCAGAATCCACAGTCTGCCCATTTTTCATAGTTTTCCCTTTCTTGCCTCTGTATTTTTGTACACCTTCCATAGTCCGTTATTTGCCTGTTCGTTTTGTCCCTGTAACCACGTTTCCACTTCTAAGTTTTAGTTCCTGTTTTCCCTTTCCTCAGAGGGTCAGAAGAATTCTGCTTTCTCTCACGCAAGTGCCGTTTTGGGTTATTCCAGTGTATTACAAGATTGTTTAGTGAAACTTCTGTGAGAGAGTATTATTAACTACGGACTATTTTTTCATTCAACTACTGTGCCTTTTCCATTGCCTAGGTTGTGCGCCTTTATAGTGCTCCGCACTCCTGTGTTATGTTCATTAGCTGTGGTGGGTTTCATGTTACAGTGCATTTTTCCCATTGCCTCAGCTGTGCGAGATAACACCTGTAAAGACAGGTAGTGGGTGTCTGTACTTCTGCTCTCTATATGGTAGAGGAGAGGCACAGAAGACCCCAGCCAAGATTCTCCATAAGGTAGCAGTGGACGAGCAATCAAGGCCTAGCTTCTCAGGAG
The DNA here is from genome assembly GCF_040938575.1 of Ambystoma mexicanum. Classification (NCBI taxonomy): domain Eukaryota; kingdom Metazoa; phylum Chordata; class Amphibia; order Caudata; family Ambystomatidae; genus Ambystoma; species Ambystoma mexicanum. The sequence goes on along the minus strand of NC_090921.1, from coordinate 1,327,234,395 downwards.
GTGATACCAAGTACAGTGTAGTCCCTGAACCCCCACAAAGGAATGTCCACACACTGTATTACTGAAAACACAGTCTTTATATAATTAATATTCAAAGGTATATACACGATCACAATAACACACTTTGTACTCGGAAGTGAGCAATGATAAATATATACAATTCTAAAGTGGTACCACCAATGTTATCGAATCTCATTAAAGTGCATCAACTGTACGGTTAAAATGTCACACAGATCAATAACGAGGATATCAGCAAAAGAGATAGACAGGAACGTAAGATGGTTGAAACAATAGGCAGAATGCTGACCCCTACCACTCGGCACAGTTCTGTGTGGAGATCCCCCCACCTGGGCAAACTGTAAATAAAGATATGCAGCACAAGCCCAGTCCATGTAATGTTCAATAGTCTTATTTCCTCCTATTAAGGTTTTACCCCCCCCCCAATGTACCTGGTGGAGTAGAGTTCTCCGAAGATGCATCGACCGATCCTTCTTGAGTGACTCCCTTTAAAGCAGGAGCCACGGATCGTCGAGAGGCGTTGAGGCCATCGGCGTTCGGTGTCGGGAAATCGACGGCCCTTCTTGAGTGCCCTCCCTTTAAGGTAGGAGTCACGGGTCGTCGAACGTCTGCCGGCGAACAGGTTGAACTACGGCAGTGAAGTGGCAGCTTCGTTCCTAGCGGTGCTCGTCGACGACAGAGCGTTGGCGTCCTGCAAGGAAGAGGCGTGCGGGGCACCTCGGTGACGATAGTTCTGGACCGCAAAGAGATGATGAAGAACTGTGGCCCAGCAAGGGTGTCGAGTCGTTGGCGTCTCTGTGGTCTTTAGGTGGCGGGAACCCACCGGCGGATGCTCCTCGGCGCGTCGACGGTCGGGCCTTCTCCAGCGGGATGAAGCAGGCGACGATGCAGACGAGAGCGCCCGATGATCAAATGAAGTTCTTAGGCAAACGGGAGCACGGCGGCTCCGGTCGGCGACGGCGGTCGTCGACAGTGGCTGATAACAGTCTGAGTGCTTCTCTTTAAGATTCTGCGGCAGTCCCCGTCTCGGGTCGGCAGCCTTTCGAAGGTCTGTCTACCAGGGAGCTTTGGCAAAGATCAGCTGTGCACGATGGTCCGTCGTAGCTCGGGAAGAGGGCGCCTTACCAGGTCCTCTCTGGGTCAGTCCTTGGAGACACAGCAGCTTTCAGATTGTGAAGGAGAGCAACAGCACTTCTTCTCGTCCAGCGGGGCTTCAAGGTCAAGCTTCAGTTACTCCAGTTACTCATCATAGTGGACTTCAGTTTATGAACATGATTCCTAGCAGTGAGAGGTCCCCGGATATACTGTTGATCTCCCATTCATTCCGCTGGGTCACTCTCGAGCATCCAATCACGACTAAGGGCATTCATGCAGGCAGGCAGCCAATCAGGCATACAAGGTATTCAGGCCATTCACTTCTCTCCAGACACTCACAACAAGTTATGTGTATTGGGACAAGTACCGAGCCATTCAACACTCCAAGCTGCATTCATACCGGTTTCGGGCAGGGCTGTCTCAGTCATTGTGTCAACCACCAGATACTAGACATCCACAACACAGAATGCATATTCGTCACACATTCTATTCACCCGGGTCCCACCCACAGGAGGTACCCACAACATACATCGCTGGGAAGGCTCAAGCTAGTCTGGCCGGGCCTTCACAACAACACCATATATGGCACTTCCATCCAACAGCCAGTCAGGGGGAAGGGACAGAGTCAGGGCTTCCCAGGACTTTGGGAAAACAAGGTAATAGGTAATAGAAAGCAAGAGGCCATAGGGGCCATCTTGTTTTCCATTAGGAATCAACTGATCCCAATGGCAGGGCCAGGGTATCCCCAAAATGGAGGATACTCCGCGCACCTGTCAAATTCAGCATGGAGCTGCCACCAGCCCATACCCTGCTCTGCGGGCCACCCACAGGTGCCCAAAAACATACACTAGGGGCACAGGGTTGCACCCCCACCCATGGGTGCCATAAGGGTATCCCATGGGTCCGTTCACCAAACCAAAAGAGAGAGAGCTGCACCGCCAGGAGTCCCACATGAACTCACGACAGAACACATGATAAAAAGCAGTAAAGGACAAGGATATGGAGGCCCTGTCCCTCCGATGCATTTCCAGCATCACAGCGTCCCACGCTCCTGTGTTTTAAGCTCATTTGCTGAGGTGGTTTTCTTGTCACACTACATATTTATATACACTGCTGGTACCCGATTTAGTTTTCGTTGAATTAGGTTTTAGTGTATTGTGGAGTTCTATTAGAGCGGTGTGGTTTTCTAATTGACCATTTATAATCTCTCTTGACTGATTCAAAGGGTCACTTCTGCCTTCAGTTGCTTCCTCATTTTGGGAAACCCTTAATTGAAGTTATTTTCCTCACAGCTAAATATTCACTTCAGTCATTTGCTACTAAGGGTGCCTTATTTCATTGCCATTTTGTTTGTCCCTTGTCATTTTTTCAATAAGAATTAAACCTTGGCATCCACACGACACTTCTCTTCAGGACATGCGCCCCTGTGTAAATGCAGGATGGAGAGCTCACCAAAAAAGAACTTAAGGTGAGCTTCTTTAGGTGTTGGTTAAACTTAGTCTCTTCCTGTTTTTAGAAGAGTTAGATTACTAAGGGAATTCTAATTAAGGAGGGTTGTTCCTTGTTATTCTTTTTACAGAAATTGTAATTCTCTGAAGTCAGGGAAGATCTTCAAGGGCGTCCCCGCAGAGTTACAGGTTAGCGTTACAGAACGTGAAGCCTCTTTTTGAAAATCTCTGCCTGGGCGCCATGGAGACTCCTGAGATGGATCAGTTGGCCCAATCATTGGGGGAGTTGAGAGCGGAAGTTCATGCCGCCCTTTCTGAGACTAGTGCATTGCGCAGGGAGTTGGTGGTCAATAGGGACCGTACAGAAGAATTGGCAAGCCAACTCTTGGAAACACAGGCTGGTCAAGTTCCCTTACCCGCAGCCAATCCATCAGCCCCTCTTCAAGTTGCACCCCTGCTCCAGACCAAGTAATAGTTCCTGGAAACTTTCCTTTAGCTCCTCCTGAGCATTTTTTGGGGGATTCCAAGAAGTTTGCTGTCTTTATGAATCAGTGTAGGTTACATTTTCTCTGTCGTCCAGGGGTATTCCCCACAGATCAGGCAAAGGTGGCTTTTATTTTATCGTACTTGGGTGGTTATGCTGCAGATTGGTCCATTCTGAGCGTGGAGAGCGGTCGCCGGTGGCCTGAGGGGAACAGCAGGCCTGGGAAGCCCTGCCCGGGCCTCCGTGAGTGTTTATTTTTATTGTAAAAATAAGTTTGTTTCTTCGCGCTCCTAGCGCGGTGTTTGGCCTGCTCCTGCTCCCCCCTCCCACTTCCTGGTCTTCCTCTCCCTCCCCGCCTCCCTGCCCGCCCACCCCCCCCTCTGATTGGCTGTGTGCCTGCCTCCCCTCTGGCCTACTCGACGGCCGTTCCCCCCGCTCGCTTCTTTCTCCAGCTGAGCGTGGAGAGCGGTCGCCGGTGGCCTGAGGGGAACAGCAGGCCTGGGAAGCCCTGCCTGGGCCTCCGTGAGTGTTTATTTTTATTGTAAAAATAAGTTTGTTTCTTCGCGCTCCTAGCGCGGTGTTTGGCCTGCTCCTGCTCCCCCCTCCCACTTCCTGGTCTTCCTCTCGCTCCCCGCCTCCCTGCCCGCCCACTCCCCCCTCTGATTGGCTGTGTGCCTGCCTCCCCTCTGGCCTACTTGACGGCCGTTCCCCCCGCTCGCTTCTTTCTCCAGCTGAGCGTGGAGAGCGGTCGCCGGTGGCCTGAGGGGAACAGCAGGCCTGGGAAGCCCTGCCTGGGCCTCCGTGAGTGTTTATTTTTATTGTAAAAATAAGTTTGTTTCTTCGCGCTCCTAGCGCGGTGTTTGGCCTGCTCCTACTCCCCCCTCCCACTTCCTGGCCTGCTCCTGCTCCCCCCCTCCCACTTCCTGGTCTTCCTCTCCCTTCCCGCCTCCCTGCCCGCCCACACCCCCCCCTTCCTCTCCCTCTGCCTATAACCTCCCCCTCCTGGGCAGCCCTCTGCCCGGCAGCCCCCGCGGCTAAGGGCCCCAGGCCAAGGGCGACTCCTACAGTGCGGCTCCCTGTGTGTCTGCAGGTGTCCGCAGGGGACGCCAGGCGCCAGTTCCACCTGTTCTCCGTTCCCCGGCCCACCCCTCCTACGCCTGGTTACATCCGCGTGGGGCCTTGCCTCACTGTATTCACAGTTGAGGTAAACTAGGGTGTTTTTCTTCCCTCGCAGGATTCTCAAACTTAAGTGGCCCGGTTACCTAATACGCTTTACTGTTGCTCTGAACTGTGGTAAACTAGGGTGCTTTTCTCCCCTCGCAGGATTCTCAAACTTAGGTGGCCCGGTTACCTAATACGCTTTACTGTTTGCTCTGAACTGTGGTAAACTAGGGTGCTTTTCTCCCCTCGCAGGATTCTCAAACTTAGGTGGCCCGGTTACCTAATACGCTTTACTGTTTGTTTGCTCTAATTGTGGTAACTTGTGCTTGCCGCTCACTTCCTGTCTGCGTGCTCTCGTTTCGTCTGTCTCCCCCCCCCATCCCCTCCCTTCTACTCCATGGTGCTCTCTGTCTCGCCTATCTTCTCTAACTGCTTCTCCATTGACTATCCTGCTCTCCTCACTAAATCTGGTAGGAAAAAGTTTAAAAAGGACATCCTGGTCTCCAACCCAGGTCTCCCTATCGCTGACACCTACACTAATGCCTGCTCTAAGGAAACTCTCACTGACATCCTCTTTTTCGTGCCTTCGCCTGACCTATGGACCCTTCATATGGTCTCTGTGCTCTCTCCTTTCTCCTCCTCTCCCATTAATGGTGGCACCCGTTGGGATGTCCTCTTGGCCCCCTTCCGCTCCTCTAAGGCCATCATTAATGTCTACGCTAATGGGACCGTCTTGGTCCAAGGCCCTCAGGCCAACCTTCACCTCTTCGATAGACGCTTCCCACACCTCATCAACTTCCTCTCCTCTCCTGCTGTCCCCCCTCCTCTATCCTTGGCTACCTTGCCTCTACCCTCCCTCCCTGCCCCCTCTCGTGCTCCTTCTTCACCTCCTTCTCCAATACCTCCGCATGGCGTACCTCTGATCTGTACCCCTCCCCGGAAGTTCTTCAAGGATGGCAGCCTTCTCCACATTGCCACTCTAAACACTTGCTCTGCCATCAAGCACTCCTCCGATATCTGTCACCTTCTTGAGGAACTGGACCTCGACGTCCTTTGTCTCACTGAGACATGGTTCACAGCCAGCTCTGCCACCAGCTTTAACACACTCCTACCTGACGGTTACAAGATCCTCTCCATGCCCAGGCCTAACCGTGCAGGGGGTGGTGTTGCCCTTATCTTCCCTGAGTGGATTCCTGCCACTGTCACTCCTACGCAGACCTACTCCTCTTTTGAATGTCTTGTCTGCCGACTATCTCTCTCTCCTAGCCATTCCCTTACCGTGGCTACTATCTATCGGCCACCTGGTCAAATTTCCTCCTTCCTCTCTGAGTGGGCTGACCTCTCCTCCTCACTCCTGTCCTCAACCACTCAACTCCTCTTTCTTGGCGACTTCAACATCCACCTTGATGCCTCCAGTCCCCCCACTGGTCTCTTTCGTGACCTCTGCGACTCTCTCTCACTCTCTATTCTCCCGTCTGGGCCTACTCACTCTGCTGGGCACACTCTTGATGCTCTGATCTCTTCTGACCTTCCCCTCTCCGTCCCTCTCTCCACTCCTCTCTCCTGGAGCGATCACTTTCTCCTATCCTCCCACCTCACCCTCCCTACCCCACAGGCAAAGCCACCCTCTTCACTGCCACCCACCTTCTCGGTCATCCGACCCATGAAGCGTGTGTCAGTTGAGGCTTTCGCTGCTACCTTCTGGCCCCCCCCTGCCCCTTCGGCTGACTCCCACCCTGACACAGCCCTCTCCATGCTCCACTCTGCTATATCTGTTACTCTTGATATCCTTGCCCCCGTCATGAGAATCCGCCTGAAGCCCAAAGCCAAATGTAACTCCTGGTATGACTCGGATCTCATCACCCTAAAACGCAAGTGCAGGGTTGCCGAGAGGAAATGGCGTGCATCATGTTCATCCTCTGACAAACTGGCCTGCCGCCTGCTCCAAAGGCAGTACCGGCTCTCCGTTCTCACCAAGAAGAGAGCCCTTATCCAAGCCCGCATCTCTGCGGCATCAAACAACTCCGGCGAACTCTTTAAAATCTGCAAGGAGCTGGCCAACCCTGTTGCAGTCTCTACCTCTCCTGTCCCCTCCCAGGCCCTCTGCACTGCACTGGCCTCTCACTTCATCTCAAAAACTCAGGACATCCTGTCCTCGCTCTCCTCCTTTCACCTCCCTCCCTCCCTTCCCGGCTCTTCCTCTGGCCCTTCTGCAGTCACCCCTCCTCCCTTTTTCTCTGCCTTTCCACCTTTCTCTGCTGACGAGGTTTCCAGACAAGTCCGATCAATGAAAGTCTCGTCTAAACAGGTTCACCCCTGTTCCTCCAAAACTATCAAGGACCACATCGACTCCCTGGCTCCTGCCCTGGCTGACTTTTGCAACCACTCCTTCGCCTCTGGAGTCTTCCCTTCCCCCCTCAAGCACTCCCATGTGCACCCTCTTCTCAAGAAACCCTCTTCCGACCCCTCCTGCCCGGCTAACTATCGCCCTATCTCCATCACTCCCTTCCTGGGCAAGCTCCTAGAGAAACTGGCCATCTCCCAGCTTAACCTCCATGCTGAATCTGTTGGTAGTCTTCATGACCATCAATCTGGCTTCAGAGCTGCCAGAAGCATGGAAACTGCTCTCCTGAACATCCGTGAAGACCTGCTCTTGAACCTCGACTCCAACACTCTGTGTGTTCTCATTCTGATCGATCTCTCCTCTGCCTTTGACACTGTCAACCATGCCATCCTGCTCAACCGTCTCCGGGAAAACCTGGGTATCACTGGTCAGGCTCTGGCGTGGCAGACCTCTTTCCTTTCAAAATCGACCCTCCCAGGTCCAACTGGGGTCCTTCCTCTCCGACATCTTTTTCTCCACCTGTGGTGTCCCCCAGGGATCTAATCTCTGTCCCTGGCTGTTCAACCAGTATCTGGCACTCCTTGCCCACTGCATCGCCTCTCTCTGCCCTAATTTCCAGTGCTATGCGGACGATACCCAGCTCATTTTCAGGCTACCCTCAGCCCCCCCCTCTCCTTCCCACATCTCTGACTGTCTGTCTGCTATCCAAGAATGGTGTGCCGCCAATGACCTCTGCCTTAATGCCAGTAAGACTGAGATTCTACTCATCGGTACTCCCACTCCCTCCTTCCCTGCAGCTCTCTGGCCTGCCTCCCTTGGCCCCCTCCCTGCTCCTACCTGCAAGGCAAAAAACCCTGGGGTCATCTTCGACTCCACACTCTCCTTCTCTCCTCATATTTCTGACGTCGCCAAGAGGTCACACTACCAGCTGCACCTCCTCAGAGGTATTCTTCCCTTCCTCTCCTTCCCCCAGAAGCTCACTGTCTCCCGAGCCCTGGTTCTCTCGAAGCTGGATTACTGTAACAGCCTCTATCTTAATCTGCCTGCCTCCACTCTCCGCCCTCTGCAACTCATCCAGAACAGAACTGCGAGACTTGTCCTTGGCCTCAAGCCCAGGGATCGTATCTCTCCAGGACTGAAATCTCTACACTGGCTCCCAGTGGCTGCGAGAATAAAGTTCAAAACCCTCTGCATTGTCCACAAGGCCTTCTGGGGCCTGGGTCCTAAATACCTTCAACTCTCTCTTCCCAAATATCTTCCTTCCCGAGCCCTTCGCTCATCCGCCTCCAACTCCCTCAGGGTCAGCCGCTTCTCGAAGCAACGAGCTGGGGGTAGATCTCTCTCCGCGGCAGGGGCCTCCCTCTGGAACAGCCTTCCTGCCTCCCTGAAACTCTAGGAGAACCATCTCCGGTTCCGGAAGCACCTCAAAACCTTCCTCTTTGCTTCTGCTTTCTCTCTCCCTCTCCCCTGCTGAACAGCTAATTTTCTTCACTGAAACTGCACTGATCCTGCAACTGGACCTCTCTAAACAGCCTCGGCCCTGGGCCCAGCCATTCTCCACTTGCACTGATGCCCTGGAACCCCTCTCCACTGCGGGACTGTCTCTGTATCCCTACAGACCCCCCTTCCCCAGCACTTGTTCTGCACTTACTTTGCACTTGCCACCAGCTGGCCCTATTTATTTATTACTTTACGCCACTTACCTTGTACTGTACTTCCCCCCCTCCCCTTCCGCTTTCACTTTTCCCCCTCCCCACCCCTGCACTTGCGCGATCTGAATGACACCTGGCCTAGTAGGATCGTTGTCTGTCTCCCCTTGTTCCTCCCCTCCCTGCCTCGTCGCGCCTTGAAACACCTGTGTATAGGCGCGTTACAAATACCATATCATATCATATCATATCAAATCATTCCCCTAGTCAATAGAGACGACCCAATCCTGAGGAATCTCCCAGAATTCCAGAAAGAAATGGAAAAACTATGTGCACGCCATACCCAGGGTCAGGCCCTAGATAATGAGCTACTCTCACTCCGGCAGGGAAACCAAGAATTGTTGGCTTATGTGGCAACCTTTAATAGATTAGTGGCAGAGTCCAATTGGCCCAACGAAAAAAGAACAACCTTATTTCATAGAGGGTTGTGCAGTGAATTAAAGGATGTTTTGGCTCAGGTAGTCAATCCACCCGATGGTATTACTGAATTTATCCACCTAACTATCCAATTAGACAAGCGTCTGCAAGATCAAAGAGTGGATCGTTCCCGTGCCGAGAATAAGACCTATTTTGTGCGCCCAAGGGAAAACCCAGTAAGAGCTGGTCCTGATAATCGTCCGGAACCGATGCAGCTAGGGGTTGTTAGAGGACCCATTTCGCAGGCTGAGAGGGACAAGAGACGTCAACAACAATTGTGCCTTTACTGTGGCAAACCGGAACATTCCCTTAAGGATTGTCCTATAAAACCTACAAGAAAACCCATTGGAGGTCTCAACCAGGAAAAGAAAGACCAGATATCGGAAAACTCCAGTGCCCAGCAAGTGTAGAGGTCAGCTTGTCGAGCATGAAACAGGGAGTAGTGACCTCTCACTTTGTCTTTCCAATTATCTTATTTAGTCAAGAACAGCCCACTAAGATGCATGCTTTACAAGCCTACATTGATTGTGGTGCCATCGGGAACTACATGGATTCTAAACTGGCATACAAGTTGGATTTTCCCCTCGTGGACAAGATTGAAGCTGATAATGTATCTACAGTAGATGGTACTCCTTTAGCTTCTGGCCCAGTCACACAACGCACGGGTGATCTTACCATGCTTTGTCAGGAAAGACATAAAGAGAGGATTACATTCGACCTTATAAGTGCTCCACAATTTCAAATCATTCTGGGTATGCCTTGGCTTGAGGAATGCAATCCCACTATAGATTGGTGCTCCAGATCCCTGACTTTTGCTGCAGAATGTGAAGACTCCTGCTGTTTAATGAGAAACCTGAAGAATTCCGGTCTACAGAGATTAGCTACTGACTCAACCCTTGGATTAATTGGAAGCCTACCCTCCGAGTATAAGAAATTCCAGGAGGTCTTTGAAGAAAAACTGGCTGAGATTTTACCTCCCATCGCCCTTACGATTGTCAGATCGATCTACTTCCAGGAGGGCAACTTCCTTGCAATCAAATATATTCGTTAACAGAGAAGGAGGACGCTCACCTGAAGAAGTATATAGACCAGTATTTAGCAAATGGATTCATTAGGCCCTCGAAGTCCCCCGCTGCCTCTCCTCTTTTTTTTGTATCGAAAAAGGAGGGAGATCTCAGGACCTGTATTGATTATCGTGCCTTAAATCAGATTACCGTCAAGAACCGGTACCCCATTCCTCTCATTTCCAAATTGTTGGATCAAATCAAGGGCACCCAGATTTTTACTAAATTAGATCTTCGAAGCGCATATCATCTCATTCGAATGAAGGAGGGCGACAAATGGAAGACCGCTTTTTGCACCAAATATGGCCTCTTTGAGTACCAAGTGATGCCCTTCGGATTGTGCAATGCTCCGGCAGCATTTCAATGCTTTATGAATGATGTCCTAAGGGATCAAATGGATATTTGTGTGGTGGTCTATATTGACGACATTTTGATTTTCTCCAGGAACCCCCAAGAACATGTGAAACATGTGACAGCAGTTCTTCAGAAGCTACAAGGGAATTCTCTTTTTGTAAAGTGTTCATTTCATGTTTCTGAGGTCGAATTTCTAGGTTTTGTACTATCCTCTCAACGGGTCAAGATGGACATGCGAAAAGTGGAGGCCATACTCACCTCACCCGCCCCAACGTCTGTGAAAGGAGTCCAAAGTTTTTTGGGTTTTGCTAATTTCTATCGTCGCTTTGTGGAAAATTTCTCACAATTGGTACACTCCATCACGTCCTTGCTTAAGAAAAATAAAAGATTCGAATGGACCAAGGAGGCGGAAGAAGCCTTTCAGAATCTTACCCTTTAAGTGCCATGGGTATTTCTCCCCAGTGCCAGGGCCTTTTTTGGTGACTTCGGTATGTGGCCATTCAATGGTTTGTAACTTTTTTGTTACATGAGATATGTTGGCCAAATTTGGCTCCTTTTTTTCCCACATGTAGGCGGTCGTAACGCCACCCAGGAATCCTAGGTTGCTGTAGGGGGTGAGAGAAAATAAGCAAAAAGGGCGAAAATTTTGGGTTTTTTCAAAAAATTCCAATAAAATGATGTACAAAGAAGCCTGTGTTTTTTTCCTTGTAAGAGCTAGGAACAAATGGTTTGCTGTGCTGAGTTCCCCAATTTCCTGGCTTTCAAGAACAGGTTGAGTGGAAATGGAAAAAAATTATTTTGATGTGCTTATCAACCGTTTTGTGAGAGGTAGGCGATTTTGGCCATTTTTGCCAATTGGACATGCATGGACGGAATGGAAGAAAAGGGTAGGAAAGCCGAATTGGAGGACAGAAAGGCATATATTTCTGAAAAGTAGATAAAATTCCAAGTTTAGGAAGGGGTGATTTGCGTAGGTCAGGCAACAACTAGGTAGGGGAAACTGCCATAGATTGGGGGAAAAGCGGAAAAATGACCGAAAAAAAGGTATGTGTTGGATATGGTTGGCTTGGTACGGCAATGGCTTCTATGAATTTTGAGAAAAGCAATGCTCTGCTACATTCCCCCAACTCTTGCAGTTAGGAGAGCACACATTTTTTGTAGTGTTTTACAAAACAAGCAATAACACAGGCCAAACACCGAACCATGGTACACAGGAGTTTTACGCTCATGGTCTGAACAGACGCACTTAGCATGTGTACATCGGGAAAACCAATGTGGTGAGGAACGGCAAGCATACATTTTTTGAAAGAGCACAGGCAGACCTTTTCAAGGGTAGGTGACTTGTGCAGGTTCCAAATTTGCAAAAGCACACTTTTGGGACCAAGCCGTCGCTCCTCGGGCAGTTTTGGTGCAAATCCGTCCTGCAGTTTGGGCTGTAGACGAAAGCACATTTTTTTTCCATTGTGTATATGAGGATTTCAAACATTTTGGGATCCCCCTATAACTTTGTCCCCCCTGGACAAAACCGCACCAAACTTCACAAAATCTGGTGAGGATTTGTCGAACAGCGCCAAAGTTATAAGCCGCCCAAAAGTGCTCTTTCAATGAGTTGGGCAACTTAACCATAACGACAGGGCCGTTAATGCAAGGCCTGTAATATATATATTAGAGGGCGCAGGTCCACGTCATATAGTTAGGGTGAGTCAGAGACACATAGGAACCCCTCAAAATTCTATTGTTCATAACCTTTAATTCAAGTAACAGATTTGGCCGGAATTCCAAAAGTGATTAAAAGTCTGCGGTCCCCCCTAGACTGCAAAGTTTTGTAAAGATTTGTTAAAAAATAAAAGTTCTTAAGCGTCCAAAAATGTCTTTTTTTTCCCAAAAGTATGGCCTACTTCCCATTCATTTTCCAATAGACAAAAAGGTCAATTTTTGCCAAAGCGCAGAGCCCACACCGCTGTACAAATTTGGACCACGTCCAAAACAACTTGGGCACAAAGCGTTGACTTGAGATCCATGCTTGGTTTAGGGTTATTCCGTGCCAAAGTTATTTTAAAATTTGACGGAGAATGGGGTGCCCCTTCCTCAAAAATGATAGTTATATCTCCCATGGTGCATTGCAGGATCGTAGTTTTCAGAAATGAAACAACCGACATCTACTTTTTCTCTCGATGCAAGAGATATTTAAGTCTATAGCTGAGGTTATGGGAAAATGAAACACAGTAAAAAGCCATTTGCAGGTCACAAAACATACAAATGCTGTCGCGTTAGAGGTGGGGGGATGGCTAGAGAGCACTGAGTGAAAATTGGGAGTTGGAGGGGGTACAGGGACCGAGTTTGCAACACAAAGTTTTCTGTAGTCTCGGCTATATCCGCGAATAGCTGACATCTCATAGTAAACTGTGTTACAGAAGCAGCATGTGTTGTGGGGGTGGAGTGAGAGAGCAGGGGAGGTGTGGAGACCATCTGGGGAGTGGGGGGAGCTGGCACAGATGTGGGGGGCACTTAGTGAGGTGTATGGTGGGCAGGAAAGCATTTTCTTTGGGCCTTTTTGCCGATATTCGTGGCTATATCCGAGGCTACAAAGGACTACAGATAGCCGAGGATATGTGTAGTTCGGTATCCGCGGCTATGTAGTTTGGGGTGTCAGTGTTTTATATATATTTTATAAGTACTTTGTTTAGGTATAGTGACGTAGAGGGTGAAAAAAGTGGGTATTAGAGAGTCTTTTATTTTGGATGTGTGTTTTCAGACTTTTGAGCATGTGAGAATTTGGAGAAAGATAGAAGAAAATAGTTTAACAAAATTAATATAAAAAGGAGCAATTGTATTCTAGTTTTAGATGCACCATACAATGTATTTTTGGTTGTGTATTCTCACTTACAGTATTATGTTGTGTGGGTGTGCAATGTTTGCCTATCTAGTTTACTGTTATGTATTTTTCTATGGTTTCTTATTTTTCAGTTACTTTTACATAAGTACATGAGCAGTGTTGTTCTGTATTGATCATTTAAGTTGGACTGTAGTATAAAACTTGAAGTCAGTCCCTTGTGAACTGACTTTTTGTAACTGCGGTTATGCTAAAAGTCAATCAACTATAGCCGCGGTTATAATTTTAAAAAAAGTGTCTGGGACATTCGGTTCACTTAGCAGCCCGTAAGCCCAAACCCAGGTGCCAGGAGGTGGACTTGACTTTACCTCCCCCCAATTAGCCCAACATCTCTCATCACCCATGCCTTCTGCCATGAAGATTGTCTTTGAACTTGGCCTTGCAAAGTATCCTTGTCTGTGGGAATATATGGGAGTGCATGCTCTCACTATCATTGTTCTAGGACTCCAAGCTCAATTATATTTCCATCCTTGGCTCACGTGACAGGAGGCCAAAATTTTGTCCATTCTGCAGAATTTAAATGTCTTAAATGAATAAAACTTGGCACTCTTGGTGTTCTTTCTCTGCACCTTAACAAGGGATGAATCATCCTTCACACATTCACTGCTTTCAAAAATAAATAACCAACATTGGCTGCTTCAGTTTGGATACCAGGCCAGACAGCCTGGTCAGGTGCTTCCACGATCTCAGCTTATTCTTGCTGCAACACAATTCTCAGCCTTTCCTCTCCACGGGTCCGCGCTTACTAAATTCATGACACCGATGTCCAGCTCCTATACAATGGCAGCTTCCCCTGCAGTCTATTCACTATGTATAGCCAGCTTCTATGATGACTTAGTCTACTTGCGTTTCAGCGTTTGTACAATTATTGAACGGTTGATTTTCTGCCGCATTTCGCACACATGCAATCTTCATTTCGTACATGAAAGTCTACTTGATTCTTAACCTCGTCATCAGTTTCTGTAAGATCCATACATTCTCTTCAGCCAGTGCTCTTGGGGCGTCGCACATGTCTCTTGTGATGTCACTATCTTCTCTCTTTTGCTCCTCATATTCATTCAGGGAGTTCCTCCCACATATTGTCATCTCTTCAGGGATACATTCGATAGGGTTTTCTCAGTGGGTACCTTCTTTCAAATATCGGCTGCAGTATTGGCACAACTGCTGGTATCAAACATGGCACAATCTCAGGCCTCCAACATATAAGAGGTAGGGGGCAGGATTTCCTGCAGAGGCATGCAGCTGCTCTTCTACATTCTCCCATCTGGTCGAGTCCTCGAACACCTCCTCAATCGCTTCCACATCCTGGTATTTTCTCTTGAAGAAGTGCTTTTTTGGAGTCCAGATCTTCATCACCCCACTCAGGGTGCTGGCTGATTTAACATGCTCATCTACACTCCAGGTCGTGTAATTTCACTGTCCATTCGGATTACAATAGACCCATCGTCCCACGTACTTCTTATGATTCTTTGGTACAAGAACTTCATTCCTTCAGGTGCTATAATGCTGGCCTCTATATATTTTCTGACATCTTTATCTGTCAATTCTTGGGTCCAAATCCAGATTAACATTGATCACAGTCTTCATTGCTGTTTTCTCGCATTGGGCAATCACTATCCTGATCACATAGAATCTGAACATTACCATATCTGAACATTACCATCACCAATATTGCTCCAAGAATCTTGAATATGTTTTGCCAACCACTGTGGAATCCATGAGAATATGGAGGCAAACCAACTGGCATCCGCAATGTCTTCTGTCTCGTCTTCCATTTTTATTATGCAGCTTTGTTTACAACGTTATGGCCTCTGTCAAGGTCCCATTCTCGTCATCATGAGTAGGTATGAACGTGCAACATGAAGGCCCAATTTTGACGCAAACTCCTCCTTCCATCACTGTGATCATGTCAAGGACATATCTGTTCTGCCGGGTCATCAGTTGTATGGCCCTCAGCTCTTCTTTGATAGCATTGATTCCCTTTATGGTGGTATTGATTGTCTGCAGAACCTCCCATCTCGTAATCTGCAGCCATTTGGCGTTAGCCATCATCTGGATCCCAGGCATGAATATAGTCATAAATATTGAGGTAGTCTTACTGAACAACCTGTGTTCATAAGGAAAGGAGTCCTATGCTTCTTTTGACTTGGCTGAGAAGTAATTCTCTCTTCTGGTCTGATTAAGAAATTCAAGCAATCTTCTTTTTCTGAAATGGGCATCTGCTTTTGGAAATTCTCCAATGTTCAGGTCACTCAGAGGAATCACTAATGCTGGAACTTGGATGAGCACCAAGGAGCATACTCCACCCCAATCCTTGGCAACTTCATTTAGGTTTTAGACCCACAAGCCCAATATCGACCCATGAGGATGGCTGTCCTTGAAACATCAACTGTAGTTCTGCATCCCATGTTGTCTCCTACATGATTCTTTCTGTGTCTTCGGAAGCATGTCACATTAGCCAATGGGATTACTGCCAATGGGCCCGACTCATCTTCTACCTATGTCAGTAGCTTGGCATGTTTAGCCCATGACTTCAAACATCCATCGTTCACCCTTTTTACCTCCTGTACATAGTCTGGCTTCAGTAGATGAGCTGCACAGGACATCAATCCTTCTTCCCATCCCTTCTTGCACTTCACTCATCCATAGACTAGGACCTGAGTTCTTCCCCAACATCCAGGTGATCCAGCTATTTCTGTCGCATCAGGGCAATTAATTTGCTTCATCTCTTCGATGACAACTTCATCCTGTCCTGCTGCAGGATACGCAAGCATCTTGCTCTTCCATCAGGGTTCCTTTTCCATTTGTTTGGTCTTGATATAATCATCCTGGTATGGAAATTACCATTTTGATCTCCATCGTAGAGTGGCCCAACTTCCTTGAAATTGGCCTCTGGTCATACATGCTGCAAGATGGCTGAGGCACCTTGCATCATGTTCTGGGACTTTTGGCAATGAAAGTTTGCACTGTATTCATGGCATATGGTATGAGAGAGCAGACGTAGCTACTCTCCTTAGATGTTCTCACCCCCACTTTTCTCATGTGCCGATACCACATATTATTCCCCAAGTGTGCTGCATTATCTAGATAGGTATTTCTCCCCTCATTATCTTCCTCTGCATCTCTCTCGTGTCTCCCAAAATTAGTGTAACAATCATGAAGTAAATCAAAAGTAGTTTTCATAGGATGGAGAATCATAGGGACCTCTCCTTCAGTGGAAGTACTAACGTGATAGAGACTGTGAAAGATGAGGAACAGAAAGACAAAGAAAGTAATCGTACAGGCGTATATAATGCATAAGAACATAGGCATCCATCTCTCGTGCCACCCTACTACTTGCTGCACTTGTTCTTCACCTAAAACTGTGCCATTTTCTTCTTTAATAATTTTAGTGCAATCATCAAATTTCTTTATGATATGATATATTTTATTCATAGCGTGCTCATACACAAGTGTTTCAAAGAGCGACGAGGTGGGGGAGAAAAGAGAGGCATGATTACGATTCCTACTAGGCCCAGTGACATTGAGTTGTGCAAGGGAGAGGTGGGAAGATAAGTGCCGGGGGAAGGGGAGGAGGAGAAGTGCAGGACATAGGATCATAATCAAAGAAACAAGAAGTGCGGCCAACAGGTGGCAGTGGAAGGTTAAGTGCCGAATTACAAGTAATGGATAGTGCAGGTAGGGGGACCGTAGGGTTACAGATACAGTCCCAAGTGCAAAGTTGCCAGGAGGCACTGCAGGTGTGCAGCTGGGAGGACAGGGACCTGGACCCGTGGCACAGAGGGTAGCCAGGTAACCAGTGCAGATAGGCAATCAGCAGGGAAGAGAGAAGGCAGAAGCAAAGAGGAAAGTCTTGAGCTGCTTCCGGAACCGGAGGTTATTCTGCTAAAGTTTCAGAGAGGCAGGGAGGCTGTTCCATAGGGAGGCGCCAGCAGAAGACAGAGAACTGCCTCCAGCTCGTTTCTTGGAAAAACGCCTGACCCTCGAGGTGGAGGATCGAAGGGCTTGAGTAGGAAGATGCTTCAGGAGGGAAAGCTGGAGATATTTTGGTCCAAGACCCCAAAAGGCCTTGTGGATGATGCAGAGGCTGCTGAATTTGATGCTTGCAGCCACTGGGAGCCAATGGAGAGATTTCAGCGCTGGAGAGCTATGATCCCTGGGCTTGAGGTCAAGGACAAGTCCTGTTCAGGATGAGTTGCAAAGGGCATAGAGTAGAGTATACTACTAGAGCATACTTGCAACTGTAAAATCTGCTCAATTATTGCAATAAGAAGTCTTCTTATCACTGGTCCATTTTTAGGATCCTGTAAGAAAGAGCGAATATATATGTCTCTTCTCACAAGAGAAGGATAAGCTTGAAGTATAAGCACAAAGACAGCAAGCACAAGTCGGTGAACGCCACTATCAGTAAGTACCATATGTTTAACTGTTTAGAACAGGTATTCTCCAAGAAATGAATTTGGATACTGATCTTGATTCCAATTTCTAATCAAGGACTGATGTTTAGGCATAACTCTGATGCTTCAATGTATGTTTGTATTTGTATTTATTTATCTGTATTGCGCACCCTGCCCAAGGGCATCAGGGTGCATGTTTGGAAAGAAAGTTACAAAAAGTGTTACAAAAGGAGTTACATAGATAGGTGCATAATGCAATTATGTAAACATATTTACATAAAGGAAGAACATGTATCTTAGATAATACAAGGAATGAATATACAGTATAAACAGTGAGTGACCTGATTGCGGGTGACCTTGTGCATGAATTACAAGGCTGAGGCCAATGCATCCTGTTCGTGGAGCCACTGTTTAGTTTTGTTTTTGAAGGAGTGGAAGGCTGGGACATTCCTCAGATCATTGGGAAGGGAATTCCACAGCTTAGCAGCAAGAAATGGGAAATTCGCGCCCGCAGTTGTCTGAAGCTTGAAACTGGGGATGGTTAGTGTGTGCACCTGAGCAGATCTCAGTGGTCTGGAGGCTGTATGTTGTGTGAAGCGAGTGGACAAGTAAGCAGGGGCGGCGTTGTTTTGTGCCTTGTGTGTTAAGACCAGTGTTTTAAGTGAGATACGAAGTGAAATGGGTAGCCAATGTAGGCTGCGTCTGGTAGATGAGATGTGTGAACGCCTGGGGATATTGACAGCGGCCCTAATGGTATTGTTCTGGGTGACCTGGAGTTTGTCGAGGTATCTTTGGCTGGTCCCTAGGTAAAGGCATAACAATAATCAATTTTGGAGATGATGAGGGTCCTGGCAAGGATCAAGCAGTTGTATCTAAAAGTTAATTTCAAAACTCCTAGAATTCTCTGCAAGTATTTGCACTCACTACTAAAATATCTATAAAGATTATCCACTGAATTCTAGTCCAACACAAAATCTGTATTTACTGCTGACGGCTTTATTGTCCTTCTTCTTCGTCATCGATCGAGTCTGCACATGCTGAAATTCTTCTTCTTCTTGTCTTGCTTCTGGATCAGCAACAGTGGGAGGGCGGGTCTCACTCAGGCGAAGCCAAGCTTGTCTCCCTTGGACCTTCACAGCTGAAGGGGTGATATTCTCAACACAAAAAGGACCATTAAACCGTGGCTCATGCCACCTTGTAGGCAAATTCTTGATTAGAACTAGGTCTCCAACATACAACTTAGGTGCCAGTAGTGGTTCAATTGGGTTGGCTATTAAATTGTATTCTTCTGTGTTCAAGATGCGCTTGATTTGATCTGAAATGAAAGAGATGCTAGAGGTCATACATGTCAAATAGTCATGCATTTAATCACCTAAAGTTTTGCCTACACTCAGGGCATCACTTCTGCTCTTAGATGGAGGTGTGAGGGGCATTCTCATTCAACGCCCTAACACTCGTTCATGAGAGGGGTGAGGTGGTGGTCCGATCCTGGTTGATTAATAAGGGCAAATAAGGCAATATAGCCATCCCTTTTTCGAAGTCAATCTAATTTTGGTGATCCTTTCTTTAAGGAGGACATTGAGTCTCTCACATAATCAGTTCGCTTGCGTGTGATAAGCAGAAGAAAACTTATGTTTAAGACTCAATAGAAGCCCTCTCTGTTCAAATAGCTCATTAACAAAATGGGGCCCATTATCGTTTCTCAGCACTGTAGACAAACCCCCACCTCAGGAAGACTTTGCACCCTAAAAGCTTTGCTGTACAAGTGGCGTCAGGGTGTGTATACGGAGCTGCCTTGATCCACCTAGAAAAGGCACAGACCACCACTAATAGATATCTATATCCATTACATACGTGCAGCATATAAATATAGTCAATATGTAAATGCTGAAACTGACCATTGGGTTGAGGTATTACCCCGCTATTTGTCCTCAGTGTATGCCCAGCAGTAAATGTTTGACACACAATGTAGTTCACCATAAATAGTGCAACTTGCTCCACCAAATTATGAATAAACCAGTCTCTGCAATCGTAGCAGCAAGACTCTCCCTAGTTACATGCGCAGGGTAATGCAGCTGCTCATGAGCGACCTTTAATAATGCTACTGGCATCACCAGCTTTCCAGTGCTGTCTTGTCGCCATAATGCTTCAGTGGGGGATAAAGAAGACCCCCTTTGTTTCCACAATTCCTGCTCTTCCTGTAGTGAACTCCCTTGAATCTCCATTAGTTGGCTTATCGGCAGGTTATTAAACCCTTCTTGCACTAACATGGTTGTGGCTACTTTTTCTTTAATATCCTCAGTATCAAAACTCAAAATATCTGGGTAATACCAACCCTTTTGGCTTCTGCATCTGCGGCTTCGTTCCTGCAAGAGAAAAAATATGTTTGCTTAGTATGCCCTGTGCATTTAACGACCGCTATGGCCACTGGGTGTTGTAGTGCCTTAATAAGCCTATACAGTGAGGATGCATGTTGCACTGGAGTGCTGTTTGTGTAGAGGTAGCCCCTCCTCTTCCAACGTTCTAACCCTGCATTTATGGTTGATGTCACATAAGCAGAGTCACTGTACACGTCACTTCCTGCCCTTCATGTTTCTCGAGCGCAACAATGAGTGGTACTAATTCTGCCGCTTGCGCTGAAAAGTGAGACGTAGCCTTGCACACGCTAGAACTTCAAATTCTCCATTTAAACTGTGTCTCACTACTGTGACACCTGAATGCCTTTCCCCACTAGTCTGATCAATTTTCAAAGAACCATCAATAAAGACAATTTCCCCTCCAGCTAAAGCATTTTCCTTCACACGGGGTATATCAGCATACAATTCAACACAGTTAGCATAGTCATGCACATGATCGCCTTCTTCTATTGCTTCAGCTATAAATGTGGCAGGATTCACTGTTTTACATCTTACAACCTTAATCGTTGGGTTTGAAATCATTACCTCATAAGCTGACGCTCTTTGGGATGTCAATGTGTCCTTGGATTTCTCTAAAATGGCAAATAGAGCATCTCCACAAAGAGAGAGTCATGGAGCAGCCCAGAACAATACTTGGAGATTTCTCAATTGCGAACGCGGCAGCAGCCAAAGATTGTTCGCAAGGGAAGTGTCCTCTCATAACTGGGTCTAAAATCCCACTGTAATACGCTGAAGGTTTGTACCCCAATGTGGTTCTCTGCATAAGCACTGCTAACATGACTGTTCCATTTGTGTGTGAAAACAAATAAAATTCCTCAGCATAATTGGGAATTCCTAAAAAAGGGGCTGTAAAAATTGTTTTTTTTCAGTTCCTCTAACCCATTCTCCATCTCTTTAGTCCATTCTATTTTTATTTCCCCTCTTGTGCTTTCTTTAAAGCTTGCCGAAGTGGTCTTGTGTACGTACTGTAAACAAACACCCAGGCTCTAACATAGTTGCATAACCACAAAAACTGTTACATCTGTTTTACTGTATTTGGTTTTGAGGTCTTCATAATCGCCTCAGCTCTTTCAGGTGTCACTTTCTATCTTTCACGTGAAATCAATTGACTTATGTATAACACCTCTTCTTGACAATATTGCAACTTCTCCTTGTCTACCTTATATCCTTTGTCTGCTAGAATGGTCATCAACTGAACAGAATCTCGTCTGCACTCATCTTCAGTGGTACTGCAAAATAAAATGTCATCTATGTACTGTATCACAGCATCATTTAGATCAATATTGCCTAAATCCATCTGTAGGACTCCCTTTAAAGATCAATGGGGACTCACAGTACCCTTGAGGCAGCCTAGTATGTTTCAGTCGAGTTTGGTGGAACGTTAACAAAGTCAAGTCTTGTGAGTCCTTGTGCAACGGGATCGAGAAGAATGCATTCTTCAAATCAATCACTGTAAAATATCGAGCTTCCACCGGGATACTGCACAGTATCGTCGCTGGATTAGGAACTAAAGGAAACTCTGCATCTACAATATGGTTAATAGGTCTCATATCTTGTATAAATCTCCACCATTCTCCTTTAGATTTTTTAATAGGATACACCGCGTTGTTACACATAGATTCTGATGGCACTAGAATCCCTTGTTTCATCAGTGCTGAAATGGTCTGAAATATACCTTCATCAGCTTCTCGAGACATGGGGTACTGCTTTACTCAAGGTAAAATCACTCCTGGCTTATGCTTTATTTTAACCTCTCCTATTCCCTTTAATAAACCTACGTCATAAGGGCCTGTGGTACAAAGTAGCTTGGCAGCTTTACCAAGTCTTCCTGAAAAAATGCTGGATGTTGATGCATTATTGACATTCGCTGTGGGACTTCCCTATTTTCTATCCTTATCCAGTATGTGATGCTCATGAAGAACACGACTTTGTCTGTTTGGTCTTCCCTGAACATGTCGTCATCAGTTATGTCAGTCAATCTGTACCCTTCGTCGAGAGCTATTACTTTTCTCCATGGTCTACCCTCATTATCTACTCCTTCGAGCATTGCCATTTCCCTTTGTACTATGGCTGCTTCCAATTCTATAGGGATAGTCTGTGCACCCTCTTTGTCCATAGGTATTTGCGGTCTAAACAAAAACTCATCAGATATACTCACAAAATGTTTCCCACCATGCCAGGTAGCTATGTCAGTAGAATGCTCCCTCCATATAGAAAAATCTCTGGATCTACTGAAACGCCTCATAGAGAAACTTGCCCTGTAAATGCCAATATATATTCTCCCACATTTAAATAGTGTATTCCTGTAGTGGAGCACACTATTCCTTGATCAGTAAATGAAATTGTCATGCTTAGTTTTGTCATTAAATCTCTTCTCAAAATGTTAATCAGTTGTAACGCTCACCTGATATCCACGGGACGCCACTCAGCCTGTTTTGACCACTCATGATCTCAAACCCTCCCCTGGAATATGTTCGACTGGGGACTGGGCCTGAAATACAGGATTTCCAGATTGTAACTTTATAGTCTCAGGTTGCTTGACCCCCACCTCCTTGAGGACCAAACCTTCCCCTATGTCCTATCCTCACCTTGTTTTCTTGTGTTGTGTGCTCTCCGTCCTGCTCTTCAGTGCAGGGGTGCGTCGGTTGATGTGGGCGCTGCGTGACCTAGTTGCTCCACTGCTGCGGGCCCAATGAGTCTGGGCTTGTTGTAACTTCAGCCCGACAAGGTAGGTTTGGTGATTCTTGGCGAACTGTCCTTTTCTTGCCTCTTGCCCCCCTAATAATGTCTCCTCTTAGGTGTTGGAGGGGGTCGGTGATGGTGTTGTGCTGCTTAGGGAAGCCGAGCGCTAAGCGGTGAGTAAAAGCGCGATGCACGACGCTGTTCGCTTTTCTTGTGCTGACCTATGCCTCTCTTTGTCCCTTGCAGGCCGCTGCAATGTCCCAGTATGGCTGCCGGCTGAGAGAATAAGGTGCGGTGAATAAAGTGCAATGTGCAGCGCATTCTTGTCCTTTATGTGCTAACCTGTGTTGTCTTTTCCCTTTGTAGGTCAATGGCATGCTCGGGAGCTGAAGTTACCATGAGCGGCTGGAGTCCAGGTAAACGTTTGACTCTTCTTGCTGTTTTAGGGAATCGGGATACAAGAATGCTCACCATTGTCTTTTCCCTTTGTTCTTTTCTTCCTAGGATGCATCGATCCGTAGGGAAGATGACGCCGCCAAAATGCTGTCCACAGGACCGGAGGAACGATGGATGGAAGCAAGATTCTCCTCGGTAAGTGCAATGTTAATGTTGTTCTTGTTCTTTCAGGTATGCAGGAATGCGAAGGAAAGGCGAAGGCCTCAGGAGACCGATCCGAACACAGTGAGTGTCACGCTGCAGGCCCAGAGTAACGCAAAGCGTGTTTCTCTGCCCGGGTGTGATTTATATAGCCTCCAGGTATCCCAGGTATCCCTAGGTTGAACCACACCCAAAAGGCTAGACCGCATATCTCAGTTCATGGAACTGAGTTATGTGGGGGCATCCATATAATCCAAAGTGCATTACCAAGTCCAATTCCAAGTCTGTCCTCTGCCTCATGTATGAGCCTGGTGGGTCTCAGATGAGATGGGGAGGCCCTTAATGTCCATGTGGGGGATTGTGGCCTGGCTCCAGTGCTTTGCCTAAGAGGGCTAGGGACAGGGATGCTGACAGCACTCCCCCCCTAAGGCCCCTCTCATGGCGGTTCTCCTGTCTTGCCCTGGTTTGGTTGGATGTTTTTGATGGAACCTTCTGAGCAAACGAGGTGCATGGATATACTAGTGTCAAGATACACAACCAAAAGGGGAGGAGCAGTCGACACCCTCCCCCGAACCACAGAAGCAGAATTAAGTTGACCCTCCCACCGTGGTAGGCACAGGTGCATGATAGAGTGAACATGACACCACGTGGCAGCCAGTGGGGGGAAGAGAGTTAGGAAGAGGCTGTGGACAGGGTTGGGAGTTATAGGTAAACCGGAAAGAGATTGAAGGGAACCCTAGTGTGGCTAGGAACATGACATAATTTCTAAATCACTGGAGAACATTTTAGCACATCTTAATACATGTACCACAGATTCACATCGACATAAAACACTACATAAAGCAAGCAGCATGGCACATACAACGGTGCAGGCTCCCCCCTATGAATGACAAAACACATGGCCCATGCGGGCTAGCAGATAGCAACACTGATCACGCTGACATGGAAAACATATATACACTTGGGAATAGGCCTCTTGTAATCATATCCCTCAGCCGGATGTAACAATTATTGCGGTAATTCCTCTTATCAGCAGAGAAACCCTATTTGCTTGTTGAGGAAAGACATGTATCAGAATGTCCTTGCGAATGCCTTGCATAACAGGGAGATAGTCCCTAACAATGTTCGTATACAATGCAACAATAATTCCTGTTCAGTAGCGGACATGCAGAGTACATAGCCGCCCCTCCGCACCCCCGCCCTTCATCAACCAACTGTTTCGTGTGCGTAATGGGCAAAAGCGCATTCAGAGGTGGAAAATACACATAGGCACTTATCTGAAGTCCGGGAGGCTCAGAAGCCTTCCCTGACGCTGGACGAGACAGCCCTTCACAGTGGCAGACTGGATTGTAACGCGAACCGCTTGGATACCGTCCACCGCCGCCGCCTCCGCTGTTCCATGAATTCACTCCGATATGGAGCTCCGCACACACCCACAATAAGCCACACCTTCCCGTGCGCCTTGTGGCCTTAATACGCCGTTACTAATCCAACTCAGCTGGCCATATACGCGAACGGCGGAGAACTACCAATCTCCCCAAGTGTTCATGGGAAGTTTAGTTTTGGACTACTTATTCCGTTTCTGGCGTCTCTTACGTCCCTGCCAACCCCTAATCCTGACAACTCGCAAGGTTCCCATGTTCTGTCTTGCGGGCCATACCCTTTCCAGTCCACTAGATGGTATAGTTTAGATCTGACATACTTTGAGTCCAGAATGTCCCTGACCTCAAATTCTGGTTTGCCATTGATCACTACTGGTTTCGGTGGTGTTGTAACACGGGTTCCAGGTTGAACAGATTTCAGGAGAGATACGTGGAACACAGGATGAATTTGCATGTTGGATGATAAGGCTAGTTTGACTGCTACTGGTTTTATCACAGAGGTGATGGCAAAAGGACCTAGATATTGTGGGCGGAATGTCCGGGTTCCTTTTATGGGCACATGTTTAGAGGCCAACCAGACTTCGTCTCCAACCTGATAATTGGGGGCCTTTGCTCGACGCTCGTCAGCAAATTTCTTTTGACGGTTCTTAGCTTGGAGTAAATGTTCGACTGCCCTTTTAAAGGTTTTAGAAATGGTCGCATGCAAGGTTTTAATTGCTGGCATTTCCAGGGTAGTAAGAGCATCCAGTTCGGAAGTGCGTAGATGCCTGCCATATATGGTATAAAAAGGAGGCCGTCCAGTACTGGTGTGTAGAGAATTATTATAGGCATGTTCAGCTATCCATAACAGGTCCGTCCAACTTCCTTTGTCACGGCTCGCTGGCACCGGCGTTCCCTGTGGCAACGCTGGAGATTGCGAGCACTCTCCGTTTCCCCCTCTTCCAAGATGGCTCCTCATCCTCTGGGTTACGGTGCAGTGTTTTCACGTTCGCATGGCAGACGTCCTCTGACGTCATCTCGTTCTCTCATGGATTCCGGATATGGCCCAGCAGAGCCAAAGCTCAGTGCGTCGCTACTCTCTACAGACGCTACGTGAGTTCGCAACTAGGATGTTTATTACTCTATACCTTATTCCTATGCTTACCTTTCCTTCCTTCTCTTTCCTACAGCCTTGCCTTTCTGCCCAGTCATCCCGTTCCGCTGCCCACGAGTCTACAGGAAGCTCCGGTAGCCTCCCCTTCCAGACACGTTAGGTACACCACCAACCATTACATTGATTCCTCTCGTACCTAGTTCCTTTGCTCATCTCTTGTTTACTTATCTAGAATCCGGACTTCGCCGAGATTCTGTGACCAGATCCAGTGAATCCTGTAATCTTGAGGAGCTGCAGCCAGCGGATAACGCGACCGATCCAGCTCCACATCCGTTCCAGCAGGGTTTTTTCCCCCAGGAGGGTTTCCCTGGGATCCCTTGCACAACCCTTCGTTTCCCTCTTAGGGTGGAGGGAGGTGTTAGGGGCCTCAGGGGACTCTCCATTTGCCTCGTTGGTTGCTGCACGAGACAGGTTAGTGTTGAAACATTAAATCCTTCTACTTGATGTAGCATACAGCGTAGGTACTGTTCGAGCATTTGGTTCGTTCTCTCCGTTTGACCATCCGTTTGGGGATGGTGACTGGTAGATAATCAGATCTCGATTTGGGCCATAGAACAACACTTCCTCCAGAAGTTGGACACAAAATGAGTACCTAGATCCAAGACCAGTACTGAGGGAAACCCATGGAGCCGTACGATACGTTCGAGAAACACTTTTGCCAAAGTGGATGCGTTTGGGAGACCCTTAAGAGGAATGAAGTGTGCCATTTTTGAAAATAGGTCCACAACCACTAGAATGGTGTTATATCCTTGACGGGGATGTAAATCGGTAATAAAGTCGAGGGACAGCGTATGCCAGGGCGCTGGTGGAATTTCTAATGGTTGAAGGAGTCCAGCTGGTTTTTGCTTTGATGATTAATTTTGTGCACACACACCGCAGGATAAGATGAATTGGATAATGTCCTTACGCCACTTGGGCCACCAGTAACTTCGTTTTACCTTGGCTAGAGTCTTTGCAATTCCAGGATGACCCTCGATTAAGGAGTTGTGATAACCGGACATGACTTGTTCTTGTGGTTCTTTATTTGGAAGGAATAGACGGTTCCTGAAATAGGGTAGTTGGTTTTTTATTACATGATGTTCTCCTTATATACTCCATTCTTGTAATTGCTTGGGACTTATCAAGCTTCGGATTTCTTCATGTTGCTCACTTTGAGTCATGGTTGCTGTAATTCCCAGGAGTTTGTCACTTGGAATAATGGCTATTGGATCAGGGTTCTTGTATACTTGTTCATCAATACTCATATGGGAAAGAGCATCGGCCTTTCCGTTTTTAACTCCCGGACAAAATGTGATCATGTAATCATATTCAGCTAAAAAAAGGTCCCAGTGTAGTTGCCGTGTAGCTTGAGCCTTTGCTGTTTTTAGGTACTGTAGATTTCGATGGTCAGTTATTACAGTGATTGTGTGTATGGCACCTAGGAGATAATGTCGCCAGGCCTTAAAGGCTGAGTTGATGGCGAGAAGTTCTTTGTCCGTCATAGCGTAATTGAGCTTGGGTGGTTTGAATTTACACCACCAGAAGGCGACAGGGTGTAATTGAACCGTTTCTGGGTCCTTTTGTGAGAGAACAGCTCCCATTGCCATACTTGAGGCGTCCGTTTCCACCACGTACGGGAGGTCTGGGCGAGGATGACGTAGAATTGGGGCAGAAGTGAACCTCACCTTGAGTTCTCGGAAGGCTTTTTCTGCTTCTTCTGTCCATTGGAACTTCTTATTGCATTTTCTTAGTAATGATGTGATTGGATGCACTATTTGCGAAAACCCCGGGATGAATCTGCGGTAGAAGTTTGCGAAACCCAACATGCTCTGGACTCCCTTGAATAAATTTGGCAATGGCCAATTTAGGATAGCATCTACCTTGTGTACATCCATTCGAATTCCTTTTGGGGTGAGGATGAAACCAAGAAACTCGACTTCGGAGACATGAAATGAGCATTTTTCAAGTTTAGCATAGAGCTGATGTTGGCGGAGTGTTGATAGGACGTATCGAACATGCTTGACGTGGTCCTGTTTTGAGGTGGAATATACCAGGAGATCATCAATATAAACTAGGGCACAGACGTCGATTAATTCCCTTAAGACATTGTTCATGAAATATTGAAATTCAGCGGGAGCGTTGCAAAGGCCAAAGGACATTACCTGATATTCGTACAGGCCATATTTGGTACGAAAGACGGTTTTCCATTCGTCACCCTTTTTCACTCGAACGAGATGGTACGCTCATCTAAGGCCTACCTTGGTGTAGATTTGGGCGTCTTTAACCTGATCTAGTAGTTCTGGAATGAGTGGTAGAGGGTAGCGATTTTTTATGGTGATTTGGTTTAATGCGCGGTAGTCGATGCAAGTTCTCAAATCCCCTTCCTTCTTCGGCACAAAGAATAGAGGAGAGGCTGCTGGCAACTTCGAGGGGTGGATTAATCCATTTGCCAGATATTGATCTAAGTATGACTTTAAATGCTGGTTTTCTGGTTCTGTGAGTGCGTAGATTCGCCCACATGGGATCTGTGTGCCGGGTATCAGGTCAATCTGGCAATCGTATGGTCTGTGCAGTGGTAAAATATTAGCTTGTTCTTTCTGAAATACATCTTGAAAGTCCTGGTATTTACTTGGTAGGGTACCGGTTACCCCTAGAGTTGTTGCCGCTGTTCCATGTGCAGGAGTTCTAGTATCAGTTGACTGTTTCCCTTGATGGTAACCAGTATGAGCAAAACTTTCAGAAAAGGCCAACTCTTTTGCACGCCAACATATTCGAGGATTGTGAGCTACCAACCACGGCATTCCTAAAATCAACCGGAACTGGGGCACCTTCATGAGGTCGAAAGCAATAGATTCCTGTTGTCCATCCTGGAACAGAATAGTTAACACTGCGGTGCATTGGTATACTGGACCAGAAGATATTTCCGTACCATCAACAGTTGTGACAGTGTCAGTGGTTGACTTAGAGCATAAGGGAAGCCCCATCTTTGCTGCGAGATCTTTGTCCATATAGTTGCCAACTGCTCCACTGTCTATGTACGCTTTTACAGCATGCATCTGAGATGGTTGTTGTTGGTTGATCAAGATCGCAGACAATGCAAAATGGGAGGTCTGTAGTTCACTTTCTTCGCTCGACAAGTGGACCCCTACACTTGCCGGGCTTGGTAGTTTTCCGACTCTTTGTTGGTATCTTCTTTGTCCGTGGCCCCTACGGTTCTCCTTGGTGGTTTCACTGGACATTATTTAAGGAAATTACCTGAGTTTCCACAGTACAAACATACCTGCTGCTGCCTTCTCTTGTCCCTTTCAGCCTTAGTCAAGGGGGCCCTGACCCCTCCGATCTGCATTGGTTCCCCTGAACTTTCTGTTGTTCGTGAAACATTGTCCTTTGATCGTACATACATAGGGCGAGTGTCCAGTCTGATTCGAACTGCTCTTCGTTCTTGCAACCTATGATCTAATTGAACAACTAGGTTGATGAACTCTGCAAAGTCTTTCGGGGGGTCCACCACTTGAGCAAGAACATCTTTTAGCTGCCCACTTAGGCCCAGATGAAATAACGTGGTTCTCTTCTCCGCCGGCCATCTGGCTTCCACCACAAGCCTATTGAAGGTTGCTATATATGTTAATAGGTCTTGGTTTCTTTGATGAAGGGACAAAAGTTTGTTGTCTAATGCCTGTCTATGGATACGACGAGTGAAGAGTTTCTCCATCTCCTGCTGAAAACCTCTGAAGTCATGTAGCAAAGATCATCCTGACTGACGAAGGGTACAGACCAGTCTGCAGCACTGCCGCTCAGATAGGATAGCACAAAAGCAACCCGTGATTGGTCATTTGGAAAGGCCCCAGGCCTACACAGTAAATGCAGACAGCATTGGTTCATAAATGTTGCATACCTCTTGGGATCTCCCATTCAGGTGGGGCCAAAGAAACTGCCCCAGGAAGGGTTATCTGTACAAGATTGGCTGATGGTACTGGCATTGATGACACGTTACAGGGCAACAGTGCATGTCCCGCCTGTGACTGAGAAGTTGCCGGCTTAAATCGTCAGTGCGTTCTTTAGCGACTATTAACTCTCTCCTCAGGGTAATAGTCTCCTGCCTGGCTGCATGTACTTCAGCACGTAACTGCCCCAGCATTTGGGTTAACTGGTCGGTTTCTGACATTTCCATGACATCCTGGTGGATTATGGTACGAGTCTTTGCATTCTGTAACGCTCACCTGATATCCATGGGATGCCACTCAGCCTGTTTGGACCACTCACGATCTCAAACCCTTCCCTGGAATCTGTTCAACTGGGAACTGGGCCTGAAATACAGGATTTCCAGATTGTAACTTTATAGTCTCAGGTTGCTTGACCCCTACTTCCTTGAGGACCAAACCTTCCCCTATGTCCTCTCCTCACCTTGTTTTCTTGTGTCATGTGCTCTCCGTCCTGCTCTTCGGTGCAGGGGTGCGTCGGTTGATGTGGGCGCTGCGCAACCTAGTTGCTCCACTAGTGCGGGCCCAATGAGTCTGGGCTTGTTGTAACTCCACCCCGACAAGGTAGGTTTGGTGATTCTTGGTGAACTGTCCTTTTCTTGTCTCTTGCCGCCCTAGTAATGTCTCCTCTTCCTCCCCTAGGTGTTGAAGGGGGTTGGTGATGGTGTTGTGCTGCTTAGGGAAGCCGAACACTAAGCGGTGAATGAAAGCACGATGCGCGGCTCTGTTCGCTTTTTTTGTGCTGATCTATGCCTCTCTTTGTCCCTTGCAGGCTGCTGCAATGTCCCAGTATGGCTGCCGGTTGAGAGAATAAGGTGCGGTGAGTAAAGCGTAATGTGCATCGCCATCTTGTCATTTATGTGCGAACCTGTGTTGTCTTTTCCCTTTGTAGGTCGATGGCATGCTCCGGAGCTGAAGTTACCATGAGCGGCTCGAGTCCAGATAAGCGTTTGACTCTTCTTGCTGTTTTAGGGAATCGGGTTATAAGAAGGCTCACTATTGTCTTTTCCCTTTGTTCGTTTCTTCCCAGGATGCGGCGTTCCGAAGGGAAGATGATGCCGCCGAAATGCTGTCCACAGGACCGGAGGAATGATGGATGGAAGCAGGATTCTCCTCGGTAAGTGCGATGTTAATGTTGTTCTTGTTCTTTCAGGTACGTGGGATGCGAAGGAAAGGCAACGGCCTCAGGAGACCGATCTGAACACGGTGAGTGTCACGCTGCAGGCACAGAATAACGCAAAGCGTGTTTCTCTGCCCGGGCGTGGTTTATATAGCCTCCAGATTTTCCAGGAATCCCTAGGTCGAATCACACCCAAAAAGATAGACCGCATAGCTCAGTTCATGGAACTGAGTTATGTGGGGTATCCATATTGCCCAAAGTGCATTACCAAGTCCAATTCTAAGTCTGTCCTCTGCCTCATGCATGAGCCTGGCGCCACAGGCGCCAGGTCTGACTCCAAGTGGTTCTCAGATGAGATGGGGAGGCCCTTAAGGTCCATGTGGGGGATTGTGGCCTAGCTCCAGTGCTTTGCCTAAGAGGACTAGGGACAGGGATCATGACACCAGTGTCTGTCGTGAGTATTACAAAGGAACAGACATATCACATTCTCCTATAGAGACTGGTAATTCATTAGTAAAAGGAACTCCATTCGTAACTCCAGAGAACCCTGGAGCATTTATGGCCATTCCTGACATTGGATATATTACCTCTAGTATAAACAAATGAGTTGCTCCAGTGTCTACAAGAAAAGCAAAAGATTTGGCTCCTATCGTCACATCGACCCTTGGTTCCTCTTGGAGGTCTGATGTCAAGATAGTATTGAACATATCAAGTCAGCCTGTGAGCTGTCCTGTTGTGGGTACAGGCTCATCCCCCTCCCTGTGAAAGGATTTCCTCCTACCACAGTGACACCTCCTATTCTGGGTGTCAATCCTCTGCTCGCATACTGCTGTGTCTGCAGAGGGGCTTGTTGCGACTGCCCTTGAAGTGGATTCATTTGCACTCGTTCTTGCTGTTGCACCTACTGTACTCACAGAGCTTGTGTCTGATACAATGTGTGATTATGGCCAAAGCCTTCTCTAGTCTGTGTGCGATATGGTGAAGGATCAGCTGTCCCCACTCTTGAAAATTGACCATTTTGTACATTCCCTTGGCTCCCACATACGCACGCAATGTGCCCTGTCATCCCACACAAGTCCAACATACTGGGGGTGCCCGTCTGACAAGCCCTCCTTGGTTATATCCTCCCTCAGTAGTCTGGTTCTCATTCTGCATACTTTGAAACCCACCTTGATTATTTTGGAATCCACCTCCTCTTCTTCTATAGCGTGCACCTCTACCTTGTGGCACAAACCCATATCTACCTTGATCCATCGGGCACAGATTACTCGCCTGCGATGCACCCATTGCTTCCTGCATTCCCAATCCTTCTCTGCTTGTCAATACCGCCCCTTCTATGGCAAATTTTGTCAGTTCTTTCTGAACCAACTTGGATTCCTCAATTTTCCTATTCTCATCTTTCTTCTTATTTTTCTCTTGTAATAACCGACAGTGATGTACTATCGTCAGCTGTATCTCAGCCCATGGCTGTGCTTCCATCCTCACTTGTTTTTTCATCTGCCTTTGTGCTGGCTCAGACAACCCCTGACATAAAATGTTGTAAAATAATGCCACTGTCTTTTCCCACAGCTCGCGAGATTCAAGCTGCCATTTCTCCTGAATATCCTGAATGTAAGCAATGGGGTCTTCATCTTTCGTGTCATAATTGCACTGATATCTGATGTATCAGGGTTCTGTACCCTGAGAGCCCTCCAAACATCTGCTCTATGATTATTAAACAGCGCTCCATCATGCGCTGTTTTCTGTGCTGTCACACTTGAATATCCTGCTCGTCTCCAAATGTCATCAGCCCTCTCCCCAAGAATAGCTTCCAGGAGACCTTTTATGTCCCCTATGGCCAACAGGTTTCCTCCTGTCATTTCTTCTAATTTGTATATCCATTTCCCAGTGATCGAAGTCAAACCCGGGAGCTTACACCTTTAATTTTTCCTTGTCCATCTGTGGCCATAAGATATACTGTGGTCTTGCTCCCCCTTTTTCCAATAAGGGAAACTTTGTGTATTCCCTCCCAGAGTCAGATCCCATCATTGGTCTATCCATGGCAGAGACAATTGTCCCAGTCTGTCTCCTCCTGGGTCACAACCTTATACTGCTCACATATGATGGCGATACTCCCTTCTCTCTGTGCGATCGTCCTCAGAGATGCTCAGGATATGCTTTAGCAATGATCCCCAATGTGTAGCTCGGGAGCAACATGTTGCACGCGGTGCCCTAAATTGTTTTTCCTGGACCGTGCAAGAATGTTCAGCAAATGAGCCTGCAATGTAGATGCAAGTTTGTTGCCACCATGCAAATTATTTTTCAGTCCATGTCCTTACTTATCATAGCAGTGTCATTATTAAAACCATGTCATCTTCAGATACATTGCCCAGCTGCCAAATGTATTAATGAGCAAAATAATTGAATCATGCTCCCATGTTTATGTCCTAGAAAAAATTGTCATAATGCGTTCCTTTGTACAGCTAATTGGAGGATAATGGACAAATAGGTGCCATGCATACTCAACTTGCCTTTATTAAATTATTTGCAGACCCTACTTTTTGTACAAGTGTTTGCGTTTGATACCGCCATGCACTAGTTATCTGAAATATAAACAATCCAGATGTGGACCCCTTGCTTACTGTGCTCAGAGAGGTACAGCTCCACCTCACAGATGAGACCCAACTAGGCTGGAACATGTGTCAGGGGTTTCTTTTGGTACTCTTGTTCAGAGGAGATTTGCCAAGCATTTCAGTGCTGTACTGCCTTTGGGTGTGTCAAAGATTGATATGCCTATGGAAATTTCTCCTCTGTGAAAAGCGCATTGAGCTAAAGCATGGTTGAGACTCCCCCGGGGGCCATCCACCCAAGAACAGGTCAATGGGCTGTGTTTGTACCAGTAGAGGGACTCCCATACCTTCTTTTGCTTACTTTAAGTGTCACCCTTATTTATTATTAGAGAGTGTCCTAGTGGAAAAATTGTCACCGTTTGATACTCTGTCTATCTGGCATGTGCATAATAAATGGATGTTGGTAATAGGTTCATAATTAATTTTCCATATATTAAAATCCAATTAAGTTACTGTTAATATGTTTAAATTAACAAGACAATTAATTAATCCAGAACTTAGTTAACACCACCACACACCTCTATGAAGTGGTCATCAAATGCTGAAAGCTTTGACCAATGTTTGCTACCAGGGTGTGTGTAAAAATCTTTTTGGGCAGAAAAAAGAGGCATCAAGTCCTTCAGAAAAATATTATTTTGTATTCCTAACCACTTTTTCACCAATGTAACAGGCCCAAAGTGCTTTAAAATGCACGATTTGCCATTGCATGCCAAAATAATTCTTAGGTGGTAGCCTCCAAAGAACCAGTTAAGTGATCTGTAAAGCCTACCACGTAATGACCGGTATTACTCATTCACTATTTAATCATTTTTCTCCATTAAGTTAGCAACATTTAAAAACATGTATCATATTTTATAAAATTCACATATAACAAGCACAAAAAAGGAGCTTTAACATATTCGAACACGCTATACATAAAAACATGAACCAAGTGGCCATGCTTATGCCAAACACTCAAACAATGAAAAAATTAAGAAAAATTGAACCAAATCTTCATTGACCTGCATTTTGCAGGCACACTTTGTGCTTCCCCATGCACAGCTTCTTCATTTATTGATGGTTGGGTAAATTTAAACGTACGTTAGCATCGACCTACTCCATTCTGGGGATCTTATTACACATATTTCTCCTTGCCGTCTTATATGTATATGTAGGTTTGCATATAAAGCTAAAGAGGGTAGCTTAGGTATATTTTGGACATGTACACCTCTCCCCATGGAGAGGGGCGCTTACTACCCTTTCTAGAAAGGGTTTTGCAAGGAACTTGGGATTGATCACGCTGCGTTATCTGGGGGAACCCACACATGGACTCCCTGTTCACTGTGCTCAGAGAGGCACAGCTCCAGCTCACTGATGAGGCCCAACAAGGCTGAAACCCATTTACGGGGTTGCTTTTGGTACTCTTGTTCAGAAGGGAATTGCCATAGCATTTTGGTGCTGGACTGCCCATCTGGGAGGGACAAAGACTGATATGTAAATAGATAATTCCCATCTGTGAAAGGTACAGTGAGCAAAACGTGATGTCTGCAAACTCTCAAAGTGGGAAAAAAACATAGGTTATCATGCCATGTTCTTTCTGGAGAGGCGCGCTGGCTACCTTTTTAGTAATCTCTTCCCATCGGACAAGCTCTTCTTTAAGAGCTATTTGAGTTGACTTAATGTGCCAAATTTTGTTATATCCCACTCCCTATACAAATGGACGGTGCCTTACAATCCCCCATACCACAAGAATCCTTCTTTATCAGGTGAGGCTGCAATCAGAATTATACTGAAATTCAACTTTATGATTTGCAAAAAACTCAGAGGTGCTTGAAAAAAATAAGTTAAAAATCTGAACTTGGCAATCACCTTCAAACTGAATACACCTAATTCAGCTCACAAGGCGCTGACAGGTGTACCTGGAGGGACACCTGCTGTTTGGCACAGGAATTTATTTTGCAACCCCTCCAGAACATGACAGTTCAAACCACCCCAGATTTTGCTGCCATAAAAAATCGTGGAATACATGTATACCTCTGGGCTCTATCAATCAAATCAAATAGTTTCTCCAAATCTGAAAAAAGGGACAAATAATCTCCCTCCCTTAACCTTGCCGTATTTCTCCATGATGGTTCTTCGAGGGAAGCAGTGGTCCACTCTACTAAGCCCTTCTCTGAAACCTGCTTTGGTTGGCTACAATATATTGTTACTTTGAGCCTACTCCTCCAGTCTGAGAAACAACAAATTTGAAAATATCTTGCTACCAATGTTGAGTAAAGAAATTGGCCTATAGCCGTGGGGGGCTGGTCTTCCAAGGACTACTTGTTCAAGGAGATGGCGTAATGCCAGTCTTGATAATTGCATTAAACAATTTGGTGTCATTCAAAAAAGATTGGATTATTTCTCAATACATTCTTTTTTGTGTGTCTTTTAGCACTTTTTATATGCCCGATTGAAACTATAGATCTGGCCAGCCGTGTACACATTACTCATTAAATCATGATTCCATGTTCTATTCGAGATTCCACATTCTGCATCAAACGTTTCTATAACCTGGACCTCCTGAACTAGTGGACACCATTTGCCAATAGCCCTGTCCCGGATAGTTTCAACCAAAAAACAAACGTGTACTTTTCTTTGTGGCCTATGAACTGCTTAACTGTTTTAAGAGAATATCTTAATTTCTTGTGAATTGGTAGATCTTTTCATTGCCTCCTTTTCAAGCTTGGGCACAGCCAACCAGCCCCTCTGGCTTTCAGACATCTTCTTGGTGCCCACCCCATGCCATTGGAAAATTAACTCAAGTGGATAGTGATCACGCTCTGTTCAATCAGAAATGCTAAATTTCATAGCATTCCTGAATAAAAAAACATTCCAAAATACAGTAATCAATGGCTGAGAAACAGAATTGCTGCTTAGGAATGCACTATTTATCATGAAAGATCCCATAAAATACTGGGGCAGATCATTGTTCCCTCGAGTTTCATACTCGCTTTTTCGCCTTAGCTGTTGATAGACCTTTCTCCGATGCTTTGTCTCCTTTTTCGTTCCATTACTTCATCTATTTCTCTTTGCATTTTTGCATCTCTTCTAATTCTTTCTTCCTCTTGCCTTTGTTCTTCCCCTCTCCTTATTCCTTTCCTTCTTTCCTCTTCTTCCCTTTGCCTCTGTAATCGTTTTTCCCTTAATCTTTGTGCTTCCTCCTCTTCTCTCTTTCTTTCCCTTCTGTCCCTATCTTCTATCACTCTCTGTCTATTGTCACACTTACTTTGTTCTTCTGCCTAATGTTCTTTTCTTTCTTATTCCTCCTGATATATCTGTTCCCGTCGCTCCCTACTCTTCCTTTTCTGCTCGTCTTCTTTCAATCGACTTCTCTCATTGTTCATCCTTATCTTCTCTTTCCCCAACGTCCTCAATACTTTTCCCATCTATTTTAAGTAATATCTGTCCTCCCATCCAATCGTTCTACACGAGCACTGTCTCGCCAGCTTTCTCCTTCTCTCCTTTCCATCTCTTAATCTCTCTGTCTATTTCTGTCAACAGGTATGACTGCTCACTCCTTTCTTCTTTGTCTTGTATGATCTTGTAGAGCCCTTCTTTTCTCTTATTCTCCACTGGGTTATCATCACTACTGTAAGCAGGGGGTTCATATATCGGATTACTATACCCTGTTGCTGCTTTCAACTCCTTTAAAGGATATAACCCTATTTCTTCCGTACTAGCACTTTTTGCTTTGGGTGAGGTAAGGGGAGCTGAAGGCTCCACACCTTCCGCCTTTCGCTGACTAAGCAGCCACTGTTCAAGTGGCAGATATTCACTTTCTTCTTGGTTCATCTTCCAGAGCTCTAGAATCGCTGATCTTTTCTCCAATTTCTTCCCCGTGTACGCAGTGTGCAAGAATGTGGTCATGTGTTGCAATGCCTCTTTTGACAATGATCCCTCTTGTGGCCAAGGCATGAACATTTTATCTGCCGTGCCTTTCACCGATTCCGCACTATATTGTTTGAGCTTGGGCATGTGCTTTGGTAATGTTTTGCATAAGTGCATAAGAGGAGTGTCTCCCATAATGACAAGTCTCACTTGACTGGCAATGCTTACCAGTTTGTTAAATAATCTTTAGAAAAATGAGAACACACCATCAATCGATGCTCAAGCCTCTAATTTCTTGATTGGCGCTAACCACTTCATTAAGCTCAATCGGTGTTGCTCCTCAACTTTTTAAATTTATTTGCAACTTTATTCGCTCTTCGATATTTTTCCTCAACAAACAACATTCAGATTAGACAACATTACACATTTATAAACACAGTGATCATCTTATCTCCCTCGCCTTTATTCTATACCCTATACAGGGTTTGATATGTCACCTTACGTAATCGTGATTACGCGTTATATGTTTCTGCTCTACCTCCATTGGGATCGGAGACGTCTCCTTCTAAAACTCCCTTGAGTCAGGACTCTGAGGCGCTACCTTCTCTCTTAACAGTATTTACTCAAAAAATGATCACAATCCCATCCCCTTTGTTTGCCATTCCCATTTTGTTTTTATTGTGTTTGATCCATCATTGAAACTTTACAATTTACAAAAACATAAAAAGAATTCATTGTCTTTTTTTTAAACATACAAATTCATACACAATTCAACAGACGAAACCAATATAAAACATGTTTACAACATCATATTAAAATCTTACATCTAAATCATTTAGAGCAGTGGTGCGTTGCATTAATACTTCAAGGAAATTCATTAACTTAATAAGTAAATTCATGCTATTCCCCCACATGCACTTATTCCATAGTGCAAGCCTCGAAAGCTCCATACCAGAATGCCAATGACTCCCAAAATGGATAATTCTAATTTCCTCGAAAGGCACACAATACATCACCAAATGCCTAAGTGATTCTACAGTTCCAGCAATGTGGCAGAATCGACATTCCATACCAAGATTCCCAGTCTTTTCCTTGTTCCAAATCCATCTACCAATTCGATCATATGTTGGAAACTGATTTAAGTGAAAGCGCATATATAGATTTCTTGCAACCGGACATGGAAATTGTAATAGGTATCTGGGTCCCCCATTCTTCGTCTAAATATAGCATATTCCTTATAATCTATGTATTTACCTATGCAATCGGATTGCAAGCACTATGTCAACAGTTGGAATTTGCGCTTATTAGAGGGCAAACATAAAATCAAATCCTCCTTAGATATATTAGTCGCTTCCAAAATCAAATCCATTTTCTTTACATATTTGGATATATCAGCTAAAGCTCCAAGCTTAATCATTGCGTTTAGGTCTACATATAGTGAGTTCCTAATAGGACTCAACATTTTCCGATAATTATTCAGTTGCCTCCAATTCCATTTGGCGGAAAGAGGTAGAAGACCAAGCTCATGTCTGATTATGTCATTAGGAATAGATTTTGCTAAACACAATACCCTTTTCCACAGAATACCTTGAAGCATATTCAGAATTTAATCGATCTCAACAATGCATAGATCAAGAATATATAAAATGCATGGCTCAATTTTTAGCAGATAAAATTGTACAATGAGAATTAAAGAAAAGGTACAGTATTTCCTGTATAATATACACATCTGTTCAGTTAAGGGTTTCATTTTTTCCCTAAGCAGCTTCTACCACCATATTTTAGAATTCTGATCGATAAGTTTATATCCCAGGTAACGCATCTCATTTACCACCTCAAGCTCTACCGACCCAATTGACCAATTGAATTTGCTGATTCTTTTTCTTCCATCAGCAAATATTAAAATTTCCGATTTCACCTGATTTATCTTTAAATTGTGATCTTCTGCGAAAAGATAAAGGGCATCCAACTTATTCTGCAGCCCAAATGGTGTTCTGTCGAATATCAACAAATCATCCGCAAAGGAAATACAGTTCAATTTGAGCTGACCTGACCTAACCGGATAATTTGTTACATCTTTCCAGATAATATCAATGGAAGAAAGGTATAAATTTAACAATACCGCTGCCAATGAACAATCCTGTGTCTACTTCCCATTCCTTAATCGACTCAAGGCCTTCGGTATCAACTCCTCCTTCAATCCAACCACTTCGCCTTCTGTCCGCAGAGCACCCGTGGAAACCGGGCAGTGATTTCATCAAAAGGGGACCTGCCCATCGTCTCGGTTCTTCTTGCAAGTTTCTTTCTTTTGGCCACTCTCCACAGGAAACCCTGTGATCTTCTGGCTAATGGCAGAGGATGCCCAATCATCCAAAACACTGGAGACAAACTAGTTTGGGTCTTTTTCAACCATCCTCTGTTACCACGTGTACTTATGACCCTTTAGTAACGTGCTTGCAATGGATGGGGTTGCAGAATATCTCTGAGTCCAAATAATAGAACCAACTCAGGAAGATGGCAAAGTCTGTTTTATTAACAATTATCTAAAACAGGGAGTTTACAATGGACATCAATGGACGTTCGCTCAGCTCTCAATGATTATCTCATAAAAACATCTTTATATGCAAAAAATATGTCAGCAGTGACATCATACTGCATGCCAAATAACAAAGATTCTATCAAGGGGTGGGATTGGTTAAGGGAGACATCTAAGTATATATTGCATAGGGACTAGGATTGTGATTGGCTGCCCACTGTCAGGCGGACAACTTATGCCTACCTCTAAAAACATGTTATCTTTAACATTATTAAGTACACGGTTTATCATTGGTCTTCACACTATAAGGCCCTTTGTTTTACAGCCTTCTACAATTGGTTGGCATGCTCGTGCCATGTCTGGAACATTTGGTTCACTTAGCAGCATGTAAGCTCAAACCCAGGTGCCAGGAGGTGCACTTGACTTTACCTCCCCACTCAGTTAGCCCAACATCTCTCATCACCCATGCCTTCTGCCATGAAATTTGTCTTTGAAAAGGGCTTTGCAAAGTATCCTTGTCTGTGGGAATACATGGGAGTGCAAGCTCTCACTATCATTGTTCTAGGACTCCAAGCTCAGTTTTATTTCCATTCTTGGCTCACGTGACAGGAGACCACGATTTAGTCTATTCTGCAGCATTGAAATGAAATAAATTAATAAAACTTGGCACTCTCTGTGTTCTTTATGTGCACCTTAACAAGGGATGATTCCTCCTTTGCACATTCACTGCTTTCAAGAATAGATAACCAACCTTGGTTGCTTCAGTCTTGATACCAGGCCAGACAGCCTGGCCAGGCGCTTCCACAAACTCAGCTTATTCTTGCTGCAACACAATTCTCAGCCTTTTCTCTCCACAGGTCCGGGCTTACTAAATTCATAACACCGATGTACAGCTCCTATACAATGGAGGCTTCACCTGCAGTCTATTCACTACATATAGTTAGCTTCTATGATGACTTAGTCTACTTGCGTTTCAGCATCTATACAATTATTGAACGGTTGATTTTCTGCCGCACTTCGCACACGTGCAATTTCTTTTCGTAATAAAGTTTACTAGATTCTTAACTTCGTCATCAGTTTCTGTAAGATCCATACATTCTCTTCACCCAGTGTTCTCAGGGCATCACACATGTCTCTTGTGACGTCACTATCTTCTCTCTTTTGCTCCTTCTCATATTCCTTCAGGGAGTTACTCCCACAGATTGTTGTTTCTTCGGGGATACATTCAATAGGGTTTTCTCAGTGGGTACCTTTTTTCAAATATCCCCTGTGGTATTGGCATAACTGCTGGTGTCAAACATGGCACAATCTCAGGCCTCCAACATATAGGAGGTAGGGGGCGGGATTTCCTGCAGAGGCATGCAGCTGCTTCTCTGCAATAGTATACTGCGTTTCCCTCATTAAGGCTGGAGCCGCGTTTATATTCAAAGTTGCATCTATAAATATACATTTTCTGTGCAATAATCATATGTTCATGTGGATGATACAGTACAGAAGTTTATGTGTGTTATTTTATGTACTTAGTTGTTCACTTATTTGATTTGGCCTATCTGTGAGTGTCCCTGCAGGCATAATATATGATGAGACATATGTATAGCATGGGCCATATGGACTAAACTACATCTGGGTTGGAACAACCTAATCGCTAGGGCACTAGACAATCATGGAGCTTGGAACGTGGGCTGTATTATCTGGTGTAAGTCCTCATTCTGAGCTCCTCCACTGCTGTGTGCCCCTCGCGTAGTCCCTCCCTCGCTCCTCCATCCTCCCTCATGCTGCCTTTTACACCCGCAAGTAAAAGGTTACACACAGATGCTGAAGGCTACAGAAAAATATCCAAAAAAGAAAAAACACGTTCAGTCCCTCAGTCCTGCGATGCCGCTTCCATGACAGGGATTCCACTTTTAGTGTTGAGTACATCATCGTAATCAACACTGAAAATGGACTCCTGTTGCAGACGCAGCATTGCACGACTAAAGGAAGGTACGTTTTTCCTTTTTTATATTTTTCGTTAGCACCCACGGGCTGTTACTCGTTGGTGATAATGGTGATATGATCCTCAGCAGTGGGCCAACCGTACCAGTAATGGCACTGCCGCCTGCGTTAAGGGACCCTCACTTCACTCCAGGCCTTAACTTGGGCAGTAGCCATTATCAGTATGGTCAACCCACCACCGAGGGTCATATTGCCTCATTAAAGCCAATATTGACATAATAGGTATAATTTCAGGTCCTTGTGAAAGGACAGCAAAGAATCACAAATGGATAGGAAGGGACAAAGGTCCTCATTATAAGTTGGGCGTTGTGGTAAAAATGTGGAGGTAATACCGCTACTGTCACATTACCGCACCGCCCAACTACGAGTTAGGTGGTAAGGTGGAGGAAAAACCTCCAGCAAGAAGCTGGAGGTATTTCTGCCACCTTAGCAACCCAAAATCGTCTAATTCGGCAGTATTACCGCTGGCGGTAATACCACCGAAATCCCCCATGGAGCCCTATGGACTCCAATTAATGGGGACTAACACTGTCTACCACCACTTGTAATCCGGTGGTAAAACCGCTGGACAAAGTGGCGGTAGCAGTAATACAGTTTGGTGGTATCTCGCTGGATTTACTGCTGAGATGCAACCAAACTTATAATGAGGCCCACTTAGGTGAGGACCACAGGCTGAGAAGCCTCTATCACTTCTGGTCCTGCAATTTGTTTGTGGAACCACAAGTAGATAACCGGACTGAGATTGCAGTGAGCTGGTCGGACCGCAGAGATACAGGACCCCACAAAGTGGGGTCATTCTAGATGTTAACTGTGGGTTTCATCCTGGAATTCTGATAATGGGCTTGGCTCTATGATCTATAGGGTTAGTCTGCCTCTCATTATGTGAGAGGCCC
The DNA here is from genome assembly GCF_040938575.1 of Ambystoma mexicanum. NCBI lineage: Eukaryota > Metazoa > Chordata > Amphibia > Caudata > Ambystomatidae > Ambystoma > Ambystoma mexicanum. The sequence continues at coordinate 1,327,191,819 of NC_090921.1, read as the reverse complement.
TTCATGGGTCTCATGGATAGTTGGGGCATGGGAACTCAAAGGTAGAGGTACTTGTCCATAAGGGAATCCTCATCTTCAGGCGGTATGAGTCTTCTCCAGCAAAGGAGACATGGACTCTGAAGGGGGGGCTCTGTGAATACCATACTGAAAATCCTCCGATACCTTGTAGTTCTGGCCTGAAGGCCCTGGCAGGTTGTCTTTCCAGAGTCTCCCACACATCAGATTTGACATTTTGGTCATAAGTTTTGAGTTGCAACAATATGTATGAAACAGTTCTGAATTTATTTTTGGGCAACAAATTCAATTATATTTAAATTAACTATATAACAGTTGAATCTGTATGGGGGTTATTCCCAGGGAGTGTGCAGCATTGTTCACACACGTCTAGTGTGTGCCCTTGGTAATACTCATTAATTATGGGACTACAGCTGAAGGCCCACAAGTGCCTGCACCAATAATTACAAGACATTCATTGTTTAAAGATCTAGGATTGTGGTCCACGTTTGCACTTTTTGTATTTTCCCTACATGAACAGTTGGGGTGTGGGTTACTTGTCACTAAGAAAATTCTCATCTTCAGGGGGTCTGGATCGTCTCCAGATATCGGGGCATGGACTCTGAGGGAGGCTTTGAGACACCCGCTCTAAAACGTCTGTGGCTAGTTTGTGGCTCTGGCCCAAATGCTCTACTATGCAATATTTCTTGGGTCTCAGAGTCCCCTACAAATGCCTGCAGCGCAGACTTATGTGCCATGGCGTACCATGCAAATTGACTCATTTTTCATTTGAAGGCTGGATCCAGATGAGGCGTCTATGGATGTGTTACCCAGAAACACAGGATTTGGAGCAGAGCATAGCCCATGATTACAATGATTCCAACAAGGCTACTTCATGCATGGAGGCAAAAGGCGAGATTGATGTTGAGCTCTACTTTTTCTATGACTCGAGTCTAATTTCTAGGTCTGCTGGCAATGTTTAGATACACAGATGGTCCTTCACCATAATCCGTATGACCTAAGGCCTTGAGGATTTCAGGAATTCTCGGTGAAGGCCAGGCATTTGGGACATGCTACTACATTTATCAATAAGAGTTCCAGGTACATCCAAGTGTGACAGGTTAGCATTGGTAGCTTGGCATACCTGGTGCCTGGGACAGCATCTACATTCTGTGGTGATTATTCGTAGCTACAGATTGCTGAAGTGTCTGATTGGACAATCTCGTATGTCATCAAACGGCGTGGACGTAACGTGTGATTGAATAGTTCGTTGTCGCGTATAAAAGTCATGTGTAGGCGCGGAGCCTCAGCGCGTGTTATGGTTGGCTGATGTATTATGCGCGAAGAGGCGTAGCTGTGTTACAGGATTTCGACATCCCATTGGATTATTTTGCACGAATGGGTTACTTCAAACGGTATGGGCGTACTCACGTCAATACTTCGCAATGTGTGATTGGAATGTTTGTTGATGTGTATAAGGTGTAGGCACGGAACTGCAACGCGTGATACCACTGGTTGGTGCATTAGCCGCAAAGATGTGAAGATGTGTTGAAGGATGTCAATGTTCTATTGGCTCATTTCGCACAAACGGGTTGCCTCCTCCCGCAGCCGTTGCTATATGTAGCCGCGCATCTATCCTTGGTAGACATGGCTATGAAACCTTTTTTTTATATATATATCTACATATATATGGGCAGTAGTCTTGCAAATATGTATTTTAAAATATGTTGACAGTTACTGTAACACTTGAAATAACTATTCATGAACAGTACATATGCATGTAAATAGTTTAAAAAGCTAAGTACAAATGCAAATTCATTTTTTGTAACAACAGGTTTATTTGGGGGGAATGTGGTTGTCCAATTGCTTTTTATTTTACTTTCTAGACATAATGCAGTGTTTTTATTAGCTGAATTGTCTGTATTATTAATGTTAATTATGTATGTAATAACAAAACCTTTAAAATTCAAGGGAAAAACTTTAGTTGCATTGACATTAAGTTGAGCACTTAATGCAACCAAACCCTTGAAATTCATCTAAAGCCACCTTAACTTCGCACCCCCTGTTGCGCAGACTGTGACCACAAGGATTACATCACAGATCACATCACCGATGATATCACTAATTACATTACAACAGTAAATGCGATTAAGCATGGGCTTCAGCCATGGTCAGTGTGCATGGGCAAATATATTTTAACACATGAATGGGTACTAGTCATGGCCTTCAGTTATGTACAATGGTCACAACCTTCACTCATGTGCACTAAATATTTTAAAAACACTAACAAGCTATCAACCATAGATTTTGGCATTTACCAGTGGATGCAGCTTTCAACAGTGTTCACTGTATATTATATACACTGGCACAAGCACTAGCCATGGACTTTAGCACAATATTGGCCAGTGGCCACAATCCTTGACTGTGACCACTATATATTCTAAAATATAAATGTGCCACTAGCCATGGCCTTTGACCTTGAGCAGTTTGTAAATTCTTTGGCCATGTCCACTGTACATTTTAAAATAATAAAATGCAATAAGCGATGGCCTTTGGCCATGCCCACTGTGTATTACACAACACTAACCAGCCCTTAGGCCTTTGACTGTGGCCACTTTATATTATATTGTAATGCTTCCGAACGCATGGAGTTTATGGCGGTGGTTTCGATGGAGCGGCCATTAGACGTTTCACCACGCAGGGCGCTATACTTGGATATCGGTCTAGTTTTTTTCACGTTCTAGTTGTGACTGTCGACAGCCGGGAAGTATTTACTTCCGGGTTTCCGGACTGTCGGTGCGTTGCAACATCTTAGCAACTTTTGCTGTCTTGTTGCGGTACGCTGTGATTTTCTATCTTCCCAGTTTCTGTTGCTATTTTTCCTAGTGCTTATCACTGCCGGCTCGGCAGCCTTTCTTTCTCATTTCGCATTTCGCAGACCTGTGGGGCATTCTCCTTCCCCACCATTTCTCTTTGTCTCCCTTTCTCCTACTCCTTACCTGTCTCCCTGTGCCTCCTTCAGCTTCATCCCACGCAGCCTGTACGGAGAACACTGTATCTGCTGAACGGATCTCCAGTTACTTCAACTACTCACTATTCCACCTGGACGCATCCTCCTAAGAAACTTTCTGATTTCTTCAAGGGTTTTTTTGCGCCTGTGGCTTTTTCTCCAAACGCCTTTCTGTGATGATGGGGCAGCAGCGGCCACTGTTTCTTGGGGCCGTTGTGGCTTCCCACCGCGGAAGGTTCTCTTCACATGCTGCGCATACTTACCGGGAGTTATCCAGCTATTCTACGGATTCAAGTTTGTTAGGTGAGGAGACGGGGGTGGGAAGCGGGTTGGACGATTCTGACTCAAGTCTTGACAGATTGCAATGCTAAAGGACTATGGCTACACCAGAGCTGATCCAAGAGTTAGTGGGGGCTATACAGAAGCTTTCCCAAGAGGTACAAACTCTGAAAGTCGAAAATCAAACCCTAGAACAAATATCCCAAGAAGTCCAAACTCTGAAGGCAGAGAATGTGGTTCTTAAACAATTGATGATTGCAAGGGATAATCCACCGGATCCGGAATTACCCCCTATGCCATTGTCCTCGGGGAAGTTTGATGGGGCCTCGAGAAAGGTAAAAGAGTTCTTGGATGCTTGCAAACTATATTTCACTTACAGATCTATTCTTTTTGCCACCAGTAAGGCCCGGGTAGGGTTTATGATCTCGAACATGTTGGGTAATACTTTGTCCTGGGTCACTCCTCCAGTCACGGGGGAGGATCCTTCATTACAAGACTATGAGGGTTTTTGTGCACTTATCAAGCAGACTTTTGAGCGTCCAGAGACCACATTTTTCAGGATGCGCATCAAGGTTCCATGGATGTCCTAACATACATCTCGTACTTCAAGTCATTGGCTGCACAGGCAGGCTGGCCTGAAAAGGCCCAGTATGCGATCTTCCGCAGAGGATTGAAAGAGGACATAAAGGATGAACTAGTCTGGATGCCACGGCCTTCCTCGTTTGCGGAGCTACTCTCCGTGGTCCTTCAGATCGAATACCGCCTTTCAGAGAGAAGGAATGAACGTTGCAAGTTCAGGAGTCGATCTTATTTCTCCGGTCCTTCCCTAACCGCTCCTCCTACTCCCTCCTCACTACCCAAGGAAGAACCCATGCAAATCAGAGTCGCCCGGGGTCCTCTCACTGCTGAAGAACGACGATGCCGCAGGGAGAAGGGCTTATGCACGTATTGTGCGTCTGAAAAACACTCTATCCAAGATTGTGTGGAGTTGGCTGGCTGCCGGTAGCGAAGCGAATCTCCTCGGAATTAAAAGGGACGAATCACCGAGGATACCCTTCCAGTCCCTACGTTTCATTATCAGTTTCGGCCTCAAAAATCCCGGAGACCGAAAATTTCCGACTTATGGTGATCACGGTGCAGTTACTCATCAAGGGCGTATGGATGGATACTCTAGCCTTGTTAGACTGCGGTGCAGCAGGGAATTTTGTCGATACACACTGGGCATCCAAGATGGGAATCAAACAGATCGGAAAACAGGAGAGTCAAAAGGTTGAAGGGGTAGACGGGACACCGTTGTCATCAGGACCGATCACCCATCTCACCGAAGAACTCTATCTCAAGATCTCTCAACACTCAGAAATCATAACATTTGACATTATCAGAGCTGCGCATTTTCCGATCATTTTCGGAATCTCATGGCTTCGCCGGCACAATCCCCGCATTGACTGAGCAAAATACCAGTTGGCCCTCGAGTCTGATTTTTGTAAAAGTCATTGCAGCTTACAGACTTGTCCAGTTCGGGTCCAGGCTGCGAGCCCTGCCGTGAGTCAGTCAGTGGGTATTCACGCCTTACCTGCAGAATATCTTCCGTAGCAGAGCATTTTTTCTGAGCAAGACACTATGGAACTACCCCCGCATAGACCCGAGGATTGTGCAATAGAGCTGACACCTGGGGCATTGGTACCATTTGGACGGATGTTTTCGCTCTCTCTGGTAGAAAAGCAAGCACTTCGACAATATCTGGACAATAATCTACAAAACGGCCTGGTTCAACCGTCCAAATCACCCGCAGGAGCTCCCCTCTTCTTCATCCCAAAGAGGGATTCATCGGAACTCAGGCCCTGCATAGAGTTCCGGGGCTTAAAGTAACAATCCGGGACAGATACCCGATGCTGCTCCTCTCTGATATTTTGGAAGCCGTCCAAGGGGCTCAAATCTTCACCAAACTCGACCTACGTAGTGCCTATCATCTTCTGCGAAGGGGACGAATGGAAGACCACTTTTCATACCCCATTTGGCCTCTACGAGTACAGTTATGCTGTTTGGATTAGTGAATGCTACAGCGGTATTCCAGAGATTCATGGACCGTTTGTTCTCTGATCTCATGTTCATAACTGTCATCATCTATTTAGATGATATTCTGATTTTCTCTAAGGAACCCAGACATCACACTCAACATGTCTCTGAAGTCCTACGCCAGCTCCAAGTCAACCATCTACTTGTCAAACTTGAAAAGTGCGTGTTTGGGGTTACCTCAATCCCTTATCTGGGATTTGTGCTCTCCCCAGAAGGGGTGTCCATGGATAAACGAAAGGTCTCAGCAATCCTGGACTGGCCCACGCCCTCCTCTGTGAAGGAGGTCCATGGATTTTTGGGATTGGCCAATTATTATCGCCGTTTTATTCTGAATTTCTCCAGCGAGGTTCTCCCCATCACTTCTCTCTTAAAAAAGAGCACACTTCCGTTCCACTGGACACCTGAGGCTGAAAGGAGCTTTGAATACCTCAAGGGCCTTTTTCGGCTCGGCTCGGATACTCAAGCACCCCAATCAATCCCTACCATTTCTCGTCGAAACTGACGCTTCAGCGGTTGCCATTGGGGCAGTACTACTCCAATCATTTGATGGAGTCGAACACCCCATTGCTTACCTTTCTAAAACACTAACTTCCAACCAAAGAAACTATTTGGTCCTTGAAAGAGAACTTCTAGCAATGAAGCAGGCATGCGAAACCTGGAGACATTTATCCAAGGCGGAGATAAGCCTCTTACAATCCGCACAGATCACAAGAATTTAAAGATCCTGGAATCCATGGAGTGTGTCAACTCGCGCCAAGCCCGATGGGCGCATTTTTTCATGCAGTATGATTTTCACATCACCTACCACCCGGGAAGCCAAAACATTTTAGCTGACGCTTTATCCCGTAAAGGACACTGGAGACACCATCACCTCAAGCCGTGAACTCATGTTTCCTAAACCTCGCCAAATCTCTGTTGTGGACCCTTTTCTTCAACAAATGCCGCCTCAGTCTTTGCAGGGTCTCACTCAAAGGGATGGACTCTGGTTCAAGAATCAACATCTCTATCTTCCCACAGAGAATCTCAGAATTAAGGCTATCCAGTGGTGTCACGACAGCCTCATTGCAGGTCACAGAGGAGTAAAGGGTACACAGGACCTAGTCGAGCGCTATTACTTTTGGCCTCAGATGGGAAGCAGGATTGCTGAGTATGTTAGGAGGTGCTCGGTTTGTGCAAAGGCGAAGTATCAGATAGGCAAACCCATTGGCCTCTTGGAAAAGCCTGCAATAGCCACTCGTCCTTGGGAAGTAATAACCACAGACTTTATTGTGGATCTGCCCCCATCTGTGTCATGTACATGTATCATGGTGACGATTGACTCTGATTCCAAAATGGCACATTTTTCACCGCTACCAAAGATACCATCTGCAGAGGAGATGTCCCAGGTCTTTCTCCGGGATATTTTTCGCCTGCACGGCATCCCAGACAAGATCATCTTGGATCAGGGAACTCAGTATACCTCGAGATTCTGGGCAGCATTCTGCCATCACTTGGGCATAGAAAGGGCTCTTTCGTCTGGATATCACCCACAGACCAATGGCCAGACGGAAAGGGTAAGCGCTACGCTTGAACAGTATCTCCGCTGTTTCTGTAATCATCAGCAAGATAATTGGGTATCGCTCATTCACACAGCAGAGTTTGCCTATAATAATACCAGACATTCTGCCACCAAGATGTCTCCGTTTTACTGTACTTATGGTCTACATCCGAAAGGCTTTCAGCCGGGGTCGATTAGCCGGACTCCAATACCTGCAGTCAAGGCTGGTTTAGCAGCCATTAGAGAAGCCCATGCCAGCGCCTCAACTAATCTCAGAGATTATGCGCAGTACAACAAGAAACAAGCTGATTCACATCACCAGCCGGGACCTGACTGGAAGGTAGGGTCAAAGGTCTGGCTCTCTACCAAGTACCTACCCCGATGGGCCCATCCATCCAAACTATCTCCAAGATATATAGGTCCTTTCTCTATTCTTGCTAAAATCAACCCTGCATCCTATAAACTTCACCTTCCTCCTAATTTGAAATGCATTCACCCAGTCTTTAACGCATCTTTGCTCAAGCCTTTCTTCCAGTCTCATGGACGCTCCATACAGAATCACGAACACCTCAAGGCGGTTGATGAAAAAGAAGAATATGAGGTGTTCCATGTGTTCGACTCTAGATACCATAGAGGTCGATTGAAGTATCTCATTGGGTGGAAGGGTTATCCCAGATCCGAAGATTCTTGGGAACCCATGTCGCACATTCACGCTCTGCGGCTGCTTAGAGCATTTCATTGCCTCCACCCGGGTAAACCGGGGGGTGGCCTTCAGACGGGGGCATACTGTAATGCGTCCGAACGCATGGAGTTTATGGTGGCGGTTTCGATGGAGTGGCCATTAGACATTCCACCACGCAGGGTGCTATTCTTGGGTATCGGTCTAGTCTTTTTCACATTCTAGTTGTGATCGGCACGTTGCAACGTCTTAGCGAGTTTAGCTGTCTGGTTGCTGTACGCTGTGATTTTCTATCTTCCCAGTTTCTGTTGTTATTTTTCCTAGTGCTTATCACTGCCGGCTCGGCAGCCTTTCTTTCTCATTTCACATTTCGCAGACCTGTGGGGCATTCTCCTTCCCCGCCATTTCTCTTTGTCTCCCTTTCTCCGACTCCTTACCTGTCTCCCCGTGCCTCCTTCAGCTTCCATGCAGCCTGTATGGAGGACACTGTATCTGCTGAACGGATCTCCATTTACTTCAACTACTCACTATTCCACCTGGACGCATCCTCCTAAGAAACTTTCGGATTTCTTCAAGGGTTTTTTTTTTACACCTGTGGCTTTTTCCCCAAACGCCTTTCTGCGGTGACGGGGCCGCAGCGGCCACGGTTTCTTGGGGCTGTTGTGGCTTCCCACCGCGGAAGGTTCTCTTCACCTGCCGCGCATACTTACCGGGAGTTAGCCAGCTATTCTACGGATTCAAGTTCGTCAGGTGAGGAGACGGAGGTGGGAAGCGGGTTGGACGATTCTGACTCAAGTCTTGACATATATACACTAACCAGGCACTGGCCATGGACTTTAGCACAATACTGGCAAGTGGCCACAATCTTTGACTGTGCCCACTACATGTTCTAACATATAAATGGGCCACTAGACATGGCGTTGGACCTTGAGCATTTTGTACATCTTTTGGCCATGTCCACTGTACATTTTAAAATAATAAAATGAAATAAGCGATGGCCTTCGGCGGTGCCCACTGTATATTATATACACTAACCAGCCACTAGCCGTGGTCTTCAACAGAATACTAGCCATTGGCTGCGGCCTTTGGCTGAGCAGACTGTATATTCTGACATATTAATGGGCACTACCTATGGCCTTTAGCCATAGCCACTGACTACAACTTTCAACGTTGCCCACTGCATATTTTAAAACGGTGACAGGCTACTAGGCATGGCAGTTAACCATGCATATTAATAATTTTGAACACTAACCAGCCACTAGCTATGGCCTTCAACCGTGCCCACTGTATATTATATACACTAACCAGCCACTAGCCGTGGTCTTCAACAGAATACTAGCCATTGGCTGCGGCCTTTGGCTGAGCAGACTGTATATTCTGACATATTAATGGGCACTACCTATGGCCTTTAGCCATAGCCACTGACTACAACTTTCAACGTTGCCCACTGCATATTTTAAAACGGTGACAGGCTACTAGGCATGGCAGTTAACCATGCATATTAATAATTTTGAACACTAATCAACCACTCGCTATGGCCTTTGGTGCTGGCCAGTGACCCCAGCCTTTGTCATGCCCAAGTCCGCAGCTTAAATTGTTATTAAGGTAATCAAAGTTTTCATGAGCTAACTTATAAATTATGTTATGTCTAATTCCATAATTGATGTAATCAGTCATATACAATGCAATTACTGCTGTCACCAGTGATGGCATCAGTGATGTGATTTGTAATGTCATCATTGTTCTCATACAACATGTCATCAGTGATGTTATCTGTGATGCCATCATTGTGGTCATAGTCTGTGCAACAAGGGGCGCAAAGTTAAAGTGGATCAAGCTGAATCGGCAGGGTTTTGTTGCATTAAGTTCTCACCTTAACGTCCCTGCAACTAAAGTATTTCCTTGATATATATATATATATTCACTGAAAAACTTTGTTAAAGGGACGTGATGGTTAAGTTATACTAACAAAAACCCATGAAATTCTGTGAAAAAACATTCTTAAAAAGGGACGTTATGGTTACAAGTAAAACTGAAAGACCCTTGAAATTCGCCAGTTATGGTACGCTAAGCAACCATAACTCATGCCACCTCCGTGCACTGCTAAGACTAACACCCAGGACATCAAAGATGACATCACAAATATTATTGATGACATCTCTGATGACATTACATATCTGGGCTGCTTCATTTTGTTCAATGACATATCTATGCCATATGATTCTGTTCACTGATAGAGACAATTTTACCAATTAAAAGGTGTTATATATGTACACATTAACCTTGTTTTATGTGTTAAGGCACTTTCCTTAGGGTCTGGCCTCAGTTCATGGTACACATACATTGGGAAATAAACAAACCTTTAGACAATCACAAAGCATAACTGTATACTTCATATCAGGGGTGTTGCTAGGTCTGGAAAAGACCTGGGGCTACGCTAATGTCAGAACTGTTGGGACTGGGGGCTAGCTGGCCCATTGTTTGTAGCTCCTGAGATTCTATCCGGGGATACAACCAAAAGACCAGGGGCTGTAGCCCCCTTAGGCACCCCCTAGCAATTCCTCTGCTTCATATGATCTCCTCACTACAACTCTCCATACATATTGAGAAACACCAGGTGCTTATGGGAAAACAAATTCTCACTAAATAGCAAGTGCATTGTATTTATTTCTCTATTATTAGCTTTAATTATATAAACATGTGTTATAAGAAAGAAGCACTTTTTTTCTCACAGAAATGGCAAGCACACTTGAGCGCTTAGAGAACTTCCCAAAAGAAGAATTGAGCGACGATAACATCTCCAATGGTATACAATACATATTTTAATGTAAACAAATAGTCTATTTTGTACACACATTACTAAAATAATAATTTCAGTTTTTCTTACAGTACATACTTTTCATGAAGAAACCACGCCCAGTTTGATTATCCACAATCCCCAGAGGCGCACACAAAGAGATGCCCTATCACCTACTGTAAATCATCAAATCATGAATTTGTCTAAAAAATTAGATGAACTATATCATGATTTTAAAGAACTTTTATAGTATGTAAAAAATCATGTAATTAAAAATGTTCCCCATCACTGTCCTTCTTGCATCTTTACCCAGCAATTATTCCGATCAAATTCTGAACATTTTAATCAAAGACGCTTTGATGAAACCTCACTCCCTTCCTCCCCTCATGATTATTGTACAAAAGTTCCTAATTCTCCCATTTATGTTTGCCATTCCCATACACCATTGCTTTCTTAAATACATATATTATTTATACTATAAATGTTTTGGTTACTATTGTGTGATATATTTTTTTTAAGCTCCAATTATGAGTCAGCAGACACTACAACTGTCTGGGGTGTCCCCATTCAAAATGGAGGTGCCCCCTGACAGGCCTGATGTCTGGCAATATCTGGTTTCGCATGACACACTTTTAATTAACACGCGGACACCGTGTCTGTTGTACGGACACCCGGCGCATGCACACTTGGGGTGTGGCAATTTTTTACTACCGTTGGTAATGTCCCAAAGACTTGTGCAAGCAAGGTTTGATGCACTGAGTGTACTCAGTCGCGGCAAACCTGGCTTGTACATGGGACAACTTCCAAGAGCCGCCACACCAAATCTATCCACCCGACTGCTCTCAGTAAGGTGATTCCTTTCTCAGGTAGAGTAGGTTGACTTCCTCCACCCCATCATCTTTTTCTTCATCTGTTTCTGTTACAACTCCTTTGGGGCAGAGGATCCCAGTGGCGGTTTCACAGGCCTTACAGAATGCTGTTGATCCGTACCTTTCGAGGGTCACAATGCTATGTGTGTACTGTGAAGCACCAATCTGTAGGAGGTGCAGTTCTGGAGTGCTTTCGAGGCTGCGGTCAGGGAACACGACAAACACTGCCCCCACCTTAAATTTAAGGCCCGGCTCTGTCTACTTGTCCCTTCGTCCCTGTGGTTGGTGCCCCTTCCCTCCCCTACATTGTCTCTCCTGAAAAAAAAGCCAACATATAATATAAAATCGAAAAAACACAAAAAAAGGTTCCTTAAGAAGCCACCTTTCACAGTTAAAGAATAAAAGTCACAGGACCCTGTGCAGCCTGCATAGTCTGCATCAAAATAATTCCAGGCGTGGGGTGGGACAATTGAAATCATTTGAATTGATTTACATTAAAAAATGATGGCTCTTAAAATAACCTTTTTTTGTGTTTTTGGCTTTTATATTTTTAAAAAGATTTTCATTTTATAAACTGAACTAAGAAACATTTAGTGGTGGAAAAGCAGTGCTGAAGTACAGTGCTGTTTCTCTGTGTTTCGCTGTTCTTTGTATTGAACTCACAGATGTTGGAACGGACAGAGCAAGCGAACGCTGAGACCAACGTTGGGACATTGGGACTTTGCTGAGAGCCCACCCACCCTGCAAATAATCTGAGCCCAATGGCTACGCTATAGCGAGGCTTGACCCCGCCCCCTCATCCAGCTTCCATATCAACAACGAGCACGCGCACTGGCACGCGCACAGTGGTGAAAGTGCAGTGCTAAAGTACATTGATGTTTCGCTGTTTAGCTGGTGAGCGGGTGTAAGGGCCGGTATAGTAGGCTAGTGCAATTATTATTTTATTGTCTTATTTTTCAGTCACCATAGTCTTCTCATCTTAAGTCCATCAATGGTGGCCCAAAGATTTACTTTAAAAACAGGCATGCCAAATGTGCCTCCGATACTAGCCTTATCTATAGCCCAGATTAAGATGGCGGCGTCCAAAGCAGCCGCCTGATCATCATGTTTAGTTACCAAGAACGCTCTTAATACTGGATCCTTGAAAACTAGACCCAATAGATCAGCCTCTATTTCTTTGGATATTCGCACATTTTATTCCAAAGAAACTATCTCCAAAGATGATGGCGTAGTGATAATGCCGCCAAATGTTTGTTCCCAGAATTCCCTAGCCAGACGACAAACCAGAGTGAAAATCCAACTACACATCAAGTGTTACAAATAACTAAGGCATTATCACTTCCAGTGGATTGTAATCATGAAACGATACAAGTAAGTCCGCATTCTAATGTGGCACCTGATATAATAACGATCAATAAAATAACAGATAACACAATGGTGTCTGCATGTCTGGCTGGGGAAATGCACATTACAAACGAGGCAACAGTGAATGATTCTCTTAAAGCTAATGAACCCTTAAAACCTGTACAATGTTCAGTAGCTGCTCAACAGTGCCTCCGCAAAGCATATGATGTGTTAACTATGACGGGAGAGATAGATGATGACGCCAGAGACTTTATGGATATTTCCAGCCAGTCGGAATCACCATCTCAGGAGATTCAATATATTTGCTCAAATACTGGTGACCTAATACAATTACAGGAGGAATATACATTTAATAATGTTTCCTCTCAGCCTGATCCTGATGGGATTAACACCTCATGTCACCACATACATAACTCGGATGATAATACATCTCCACAGCTACAGAACAAGACACATATTCTTTTTGTTGATGAATCTCCATCATTTATAGTCCCTACTCCACGACAATCATGTTTTCAAGAAGTCACACAAGAACCCGAGTTCTTTATACATAGAGCTCAGTCAAAACGCTTCTCTTTTCCTGAAGCCCCCATGCTTAATAACACACTAAGTGCCATGAACACTGCTCTTCTAACTGTGGCTAAATTGTATGAGATTCTTGACACAAAGATGAACCAACAAACTTTACTCTTGGAATATTTGGTAGATAAGATAAATACGTGTAATACTACCATAGAATGTGTCCAACAAAATATGCCATCTGCTCAACCAGCTGATGTAACAGCCTCAGTAAATAACTTTGTTAACCAGGATAACAATAATACAAAGAAACTAGGCACAGTTAATGTAGTAGCAGGCGCTGAGAAATCACAGCCCGTAATATCTTCCCAGACTTCTGATGAAAATATTGAGAAGACTATTATAGCACAACAAGAGGTGCTGACTAATAAGCCTTTGAATCCAGGCTCAGTTGATACATTCCTGACTTTGCGGTTAAATGTCTTCAATCTCTTTTCTGCAGTCTCAGACAAGTCGGAAGATAAAAAAGCATGACGGGCCGTCTCAGAGGTAGATCTAAAACAACCATGCAAAATGATCAAGAAAGATCGTCGTCGCTCTCTCAAAAAAAAAAGAGAAGAACGAAAATATATAAAAATACAGAGCAAAGGGGTCAGGCCACAAACAACTATATGTACAAAAACAATTGCTGGTGCCCCAAAGATGTACAAACCACTAGATGATCTTGTGGCGCTGTCTTTAATTAAGGTACCATCGATTGATCTGAGACACACCACAGGCAGTACCCAAAATACATTAGTAACAAACTCTCTTGGTGAAGTAAGCGATATTCCATCTAAGACCGGTCCGCAAACTAAGTCGGATGTTTCACCTGTATGTCAAACAACCATTGAACAACTTAGAAAAGAAATAAGAGTATCAATTGACTCTTATATGAAGCAGAATACCATAACATCTAAAAGTGGAGAACTAACTCAAGAGCAAAGTACTGCCATGGGTGACAACTCAGCGATGTTATGAATAGTGCATCAAGAAACATCTGCGGCAGTTGCATCAAAATCAAAGCCCACTCTGGCCTTACCTACATCAATAGCTAAACAAATAGACCTTCAGCAACAAGATATCAAATATGTTATAAGACTATCTATTGATTCATATCTTGCGCAAACTAAAAAAATAAACCAATTGAGTACGGTTCCCCATAGTCAGACCTGTACCGATATGTATGTTCACCCTAAAAATTCAGAGGGAGTGATCAACTCAGACAAGATCCATCAAGAAACTAATTTGGTGCAATCTAATATTTACAATCAATTGTACCTACCAGTCGTAAAGGCAAACAAAATACATCCAACTAGAAATGATTTCAGCACTCAACGCAAAACTGCTCATTTTTTAATTTTAAAATGTCAAGACTCCCCATGCAAAAATGTTTTTCTAAATAGAGCAAGTATTTTAAATATATGTGGGGACATACAGACACTACGGAATCTGGCCTCTACTGATATTGACTTAATTGAATTACTAATAAAAACGATCTATCGGAATCCAAAATATACATGTGCTCTGGATTAGTAGCTAACATGCTCTGGGAAAGAAGAATGACTTTATATGATATGGGTTTTACACTTACTCAAGATACCAGGACCCAGGCAGAGCGATTAGAACGTCCTCAACTAAATATATATATGTCAGGAGCAATAGAGGCCATAAAAATCACCCATTACAAGTCTGCCACTCAAAAATATCATAATGGGTCATAATGCAAGGAGGTCATCCCGCATTTCGAGGAAATTACTACCACCATTGACCTGATCTCTTGGAATACCCACTTAATTCCACCGAAAGCAATATACAGAAGTATGATATAATCGCATTCCAAGAAACGTGGCTTATGAATGCACCTATACCATACTATCCTTTCAACCCCAGCTACCAAGAAAACAATGGGACGTCCAATGGGAGGGCTCTTGCTTGCAGTTAAGAAAACAATTGGGTTTTCTATTACAGAATGTCCTTCGACTTCCGTATGTTTTCAAGTAGCAAAATTAGTCAAAGTCCCAATTACTATTGTTATTGTTAATATCTATTGGAGCAGATTAACCATGGCGCCTGAGGTTTTCTTCAAACATTTACTTGCTATACTCGATAACCTTTTACTCTATCCAAAAATAGATCATACTATCATACTCGGTGATTTAAATTTGCACCTAATTTTAAATGATAGCGTAGAACTTGCTCAAGATGAATTTACATGGTCACTAATTACGAAAGAAAGAGGCTTCATTATGTTAAACGGTACAGTATCGGGGGATATTCCCGCCCAGCCCACATGGGCCAGGGGTCCACAAACTGCCATATTGGATTACGTATATGTATCCTCCAATCTATTCAAACAGATTGACTCACTAACGGTGATCCCTTCTAATCTGAGTGATCACAATATACTACACATGTGTTGCAAAACACTAACAGGAGCCCATCTGATGCAAACAAATCACCATGTGACAGGTCTAAATGTAAATAATGGTGGTAATCAATAATACTGGACACCTTCAAAATTGGAACAATTTAATAATCGTCTGTATGAACACTTTTTAGCTCCCCAATTGGACGTATCTGAATGTTACGTTCATCTAATGCAAATATTTAAGAGTGTCACTTTGCCAGATCAGACAATCAAATACAGACATCGACATGTATTGATTTAGAGACCCATCAGACAAAAGCCCTTTTAAGGCGGAATCTTCGCAATCTAAAATTCCTTCCCGTCACATTAAGAACGGTGGAAAGGAAACAACTGACTTTAGCTTATAAATGTTGGCTAAAGGATCAGAGATTTCGCCAATATCAAAATGATGGTGAACAGCTGTTGAAACACATTATAAAGAAATCAACTAGTGGTATCTGGTCATGCCTGAATTCAGCTTCTAGCTTAACACAGGGAGCCGTACAACTTAGCCCCATCACTGAAGAGGTGTGGCGAAAAAATGTCAGGATTTATATTCTACGCCATTCGAGAACTTTAGTGATCAAATAAGCTTGCATGGTGTTTCTCATTCATTCCCATTAGAAACCAGTACTATTATGCATTGTATTAGCAAGCTAAGTCGATCGAGAGCAACTGGACCGGATGGTCTGCATAATGGAATGTTAAAAAAATCACCCACAAGAATGGGCACAAATTTTACAAAAAAAATTTGAGAATATATTCCTAACAGGATTTATACCACCTATCTGGAAACAATCAATAATAGCACCCATATTTAAAAAAGGCCAAAGGGATGAACCAAAATCATATTGACCAGTTGCACTCTTAGATTGTCCAGGGAAAATATTTGCGTGAGTAATTTTGGAACAACTTAATCTCTGGTTATTTGATCGAAAGTTATATGATCCTCTCCAAACAGGATTTAGACCAGGGTTGGGAACATCTGTGAATATTATTATCTTGAACAGCATCATACAACAAGCTAATCAACGTCATCAGCCCCCAATATATTGCATTCATTGATTTCCGCATGGCGTTTGACGCCTTGCCTGGTGAATTATTATATAGGAAATTGATGGATAAGAATTGCCCATGGTATATTCTGAAGTGGATCATCGAACTAGACACAAATACCACCATACAAATCAGACTCAGTAACAAGGGATT